>NC_083324.2:7552038-7852038 GCF_963455315.2 Globicephala melas | reverse complement strand
CAACCAGAGAGTGTGATGCTGGAAAATATTTCCTTGAACGGAAATGCACGGACTCTCAGTTTCACTGTAGCAGCAAGATATGTACTAGTATAAAAAGGCAGAGGTTTAAGAAGAATTGAGCTCCTCCTGACCCTAGAAAGTCCTTACTTTGCTTGGACACTGGCCATCTGTTCCCATCAGGGATCCTGGGGCCAAGGGAGGCTCAACCAAATAAGCCACATTCTGGTGGCCACTTCATTCCTGATAAGCTTTTATACCAAAGTGGGAACTAGGTAACCTCTCCAAGGGTTGGGGAGAATAGCTTTGCCAAAAACACTGCATAAAAAAGAATTAGGCAATTCTAAGCCACTCCATGTTATCTAGCTTCTTCCAACTTTTCTAAAACACAGCAGCCTTTACAGATTCACACAGTAACTCCAAGGCCCTCTTTCCCAGCAACCACTGTAGAGCCCACCAGAGAAAGTCACCCATGTGTGCTGGTAAATGTTCAACAGCTAGCTCTTTGGCGGCGAAAAGAAAAAGATCAAAGGTCTTAGTGTTTGCCAATTTCTGTGATGTAAATACTCCCACCTTGGCTGATTTCGAGCTACCAAGGTGAAGTCGCTGAAGGTGAAGTTGGGAAGAGATGTTGATACAAGCTACCCCAGCACCACTGGCTCTAAGACATGCGTTAACACCCAACCTGGCTTCCTCTGGACACAAGCTGGAGATGATCACTTCACACCTACCTCTCTCAAAGGAATTTTTGATGTCATTGACTTCAACCTGGGATCCTGGCACTCTGAAGATCCCTTGCTGCTGGAGTCCTAAAAGAAATAAACAAACAAAAAAAGAAAGAGAAAATGCCTTGAGCTCATCAGGCCACTGGGAACACGGAAGACTCTCCCCACTGCTTGCCTCTTTCTCCCGCCATCCTTTGTAACAGAGTCATTCCCAGTGACCGTCTCCTGGCAGAAGCCCCAAAGGAGCCTTTGCGATGAACTTCAGCTGGTCCAAATACTCAGTCACATTCTGCTTCATATGTCTAGGGTCTCTTGTTTGGGCTTGAAGGAAACAAGAAGTTTATATCAACACTGGACCAGTGAATGACTTCCACTTTAACCCACAGGTCAGCTCAATCAAATAACTGGGTAGTGAATGCTGCCTAGTGCGTTCATCAGTTGCACTGGTCCCAAGTAGCTTGACCTGAGTTTACAAATGCCATCGGAGTTTAACAGCCACAGAGACTCTGAATGAGAATGATTAATGCCACTCCCTCAACCATTCCCTCGCCCATCACAGACAACGTCTTCCTTCAAGAAAATCTAGAGTCTAGAGTGCATGCTGGCTTGGGATCAAGGAGTTTGGGGGACATTAACTTATTGCAGAAGGACGATCTCATTTTCTATGTGTTTCTACAAGGCCTTAACAAAGAGGAGAACTTGATACCTGACACAGCAGTAACAACAAAACAGCGACCTATAAGATTGAAGGAATTAGAGGGCCTCCCTCATCTGAAAAGGGAATTAAGACTGGGATCCTTTCCCTGAGATTCAGTTTTTCTATATGAAACAACTCTCCACTTTATAATTCAGGAAAGTGTTTACCCTTAAAGGCAGGCTTTAAAGTTTGGTTTGTACATATAGTATGTGCTCAATAAACGTTGTTCATTTCTTTTGTGCTGAATTTCTACCACCTGTGTCTCTTACCCCATCCTCCTGGCTCATTCCCATCCAGTTATGCTGGCCTTCTTTCCCATATTAGGCCTTGACACTTGCCATTCTCTCCACCTGGCTGGCTTCTTCTACTCAAATATCACTCCCTCGGAGATGGCTCTCCTTACAACCTTAGCCAAAGCAGGCCTGCCCTCCTCTAGCCATTCTCTATCCCCTTTAATTAGTTCCTTGGCATTATCACTATCTGAAATTATATTTTTTGTCTCTCTGCCTGTTCATTCCCTTGCCCTTCTAATTGGTCATGTAAGCTACCTAGGGCCAGCATCCTACCTGTCTGGTTTGTGGCTATGCTGCCATTGTCAAAAACAGTGCCTGCTGTGCACTCTGGAAATATATTTTTGGAGGGATGAATAAATGAACAGATGGAGGCACAATTTAAGTGCTGGGGACACCATGTGGCAAATCCCAGACACTCTATTTCCTCCATGGAGCTTACCACAGTCTAGCAGGATTAACTGATCGGTTGACCAACCTCATTCAGCGCTCAAAGTGCAGAGCTCTGGGCTCGAGTGTGAGCAAAAAAGGAACTAATACAGTTGTCCCACGTGCCCTCCCTGCTCCTCGGTTCTCCTAGCTCCTGGGTCTTCTCACCACCATCTTCAGTTCCCCCGACACACAAGGCTCAATAGACAGCACTCAAGATAGCAGCTGTTCCATAGAACGTTTTCCCCTCAGAAGCAGAGCAGCAACAGGAAATCTTCCCAGACGAATTTGAATCTCATATCTTATGAGAACAGCCTAGCACCTGTTCTGGAAAGAGCTGAAAACACTGCCCTGAGATCGAGCTTACCATATAAATTGATGTATCTGATGCAGCTCTCGACGACCAGTGGTATAGCTTGTCCTGAATCCTTAAGAAAAAAAGTTGTGAGTTGTATTGGACTTGGCAACCACCACAGGAGAGAAGACACTGCAAACACAGATTATGAACTCAAGCCAGAAAATTAGTACCATCAGATTAGTAGGAAAACAAGCAAGGAAACACTAATTCTAAAGTCTCCACAAACAGTTAAAATAGAAAGTCTTCTGTGATTGCAGAAAAGCCATAGCTGTGATCATTTTAAAGAAATGCTCTGTCTTCCTATTCAGCTGGGAAGGAATCAGGGCTCAGGAGGCCTGATAGGCACATCAGGGAAGGGGAGGGAGCCCACCGCCTGGAGGGGCTGGAATCCGCCCTCGAAGACTTCTCTGCCTCCCACTGCCCTCAGCCCCATCTCAACTCTGTTCTCCCAGCGCTCAGGGCAGGATCAAGGCCTCTGCCTAGTACTGTAGGACCTGCTGCCGGAATTAAGAAGGACACACCATGGGGGAAGCAAGGCTGGCCCCAGGGATCCTTTTGAGCTCGGAGGAGGGGTGACCAATTCTACTCACAAGTAACAACCTAAACATCCAGACAGATATTTGTTTAACAGTAAACACATTAAAAGGAAAAGTTCTAGAAACAGCTAACGTCAGCCACTGACCACTGAGTGGCAACCTTAGTCAGAAAGGCTGAATAAGATGCAGTTCTAAATACATGCATCTGGGGTGTGAATGTATTTTCAATTATATTTTCCTAGACTGGCCCACAACCACAGAGAGCTGGGCACGGGATAATTTCCTTTCGGATTCCGTGACTGGTTGACTTCTCTGCTATTTCAGGCCACTTACAGAGCATAAAAATTTTTAAAAACTCTCTTTGCAAAGGGGACAGGTTAAGCACTAGCCTCCTCAGAAGGTGAGGAAGCAATGAGGCATATGTAATATGCTCATGTAAAGGGACAAAGAAAAAAACCATGATTTCGATGCTTTCGTGGGTCCTCCACACCCCACCTGCAAATTCTGTCCTTGATTAACTACCGTCACGGAGAGGGTAACAAAGTGGACTCATTGGCAACAGGCAAGGCGGGCCCTGTGCTACTAGTCAGGGCTAAAGACAGGTTCCATCCAGTTGAGTGGGGCTGACGGACCTTTCCAGTAAATACCTGGTTCCTGGTTCGAGCATTTCTTCTTCCTCTGATAACAAAAAATAAACAGGCAGCAGAGCAGAAGAAAAAGAGAAGATTACGCAGAAGTAATAAGACCAGTTAGAGCAAGCAGCTCCTTCAGAGTCCGGGAACGCCGAAATGCAATGGCAGCCAGCGGAGGTCCGGGGAGACGGCAGGCAAACCATGGGCCCAGTGGAGCTCCGGACCTGCCCGGCCAGCCTTCCAGGTGGCTGCCTCGGACGCCAGGGGGCAAAGGGGCCTCTTTCAGTCCTTGTCAAAGGGCAGGAACGGTGTGTACTGAACACTTGCCCCACCCCAAGTCTAGCTTCTCCTCAACACAGGGGGCTGTTTACTCACCAATGGTGAGAGCCCACCTAAGACTCTTCAACGTTAGCCCAGCCACCCACAGAAAAGGAGGGACACACGCCCTCAGGTGTCTCCTGTGACACTGGCCCTGCAAGTCAGCTCAGGAAACCTCGCTCTTAGCTCTTAGTTAACCAAGACCGTGTTTATGAGGTGCCCTCTGGATAGGACCAAACAGGATTCCATCTGGTTCCAAATTCCACACCGCTGCCCATGCTTTCCTACCAAACACCTGGGGCAGCTTGTCCCGGGTACCCACTTGGCTTTGCTTTCCTTCTGCCCACGGACCCTCACCCTGGCACTGAAAAAGCCTCAGGGAACGCAAAAGCTGACAAAGCCTGGAGGAGGGAGGGCAGTGGAGTCAGAGAGCCTTCGTGATCTTGCGGGCAGAACCGGAGGCTCTGCTTTCACTGAAGTCGCCCATTTGCAGGCGAGCACGGCCTCTTCTTTCTTCCCACACATGCAGTGGGTCAGGCTCTGGGGTGCGTGCTGTGTCTCATCCCGACTGAGAAACGGGAGCATGTGCGCCTGCTTGCTGGCGTCACCTGTCCAGCCCCTGGCACCTCAGCAACTAGAATTTTCCTATGTCGACTATGCCTCCCCGAACCTAGGACAGCAGTGCCAGGTGATCAGACAGGGCCCCGTGGGCACTCTCCGGAAAGCCCAGGCAGCACTAACAGCTAACATTTCCATGGTGTTTACCCTGCGCCAGGCAGAGCTCTAGAACCCGGCAGGTGTTACTCATCTGATCCTCCTCACACACTCAGGAGGTGGGTAATTATCATTCTCATTTTATTGAAACAAGGTAAGGACTCCCCCTGCCCCAGCCCGAAGGTAGACCTCCTGGGCCTCAAAATTTATCATAATAAATTGGGTTTCCTTCTATCCGAGAGAAGGGGGGAAAAAATCAAGCATTTTGAAAAGAATCCATTCAGGTAAGGTCCTAGAGATTTATACAAGTAACTCCAACTACGTTTATCCGGCATTCTTGGGGATGCTTCCTTGTCCCTCTAAACCCTCATAATCACGGAGTTTCTGTGATGTTATTTTATTGAAAAGCCTTTCAGAGCTTTAGAATTTCAGAGCTGGGGATTCTTAGTTCACACTGAATCTTCTTCCAGATAGCATGGGAATCATAAGAGGAAATTAAATTCCATTCCCAAAGGTTGAAGGACTGGATGCATCACACTGCCTTTTCATTTTCTGAGAGTTAACAATCCTGGAGGTTGGGGTCCCGCCGCTGCAGTCTGTCCCCACAGGGAGCTTAGAGTGGGCACGCAGAAGAGCTGGCGGAATTGCACAGATGATGTGCGGTACAAGCACACGTGACTATAAAAAAATGCATTCGCTCAACAAACATACTTTTTTCAGTCAAACGGTCCCCTGAGGAGGCTGTGCTCTTATTTCAGCAACATGCTGCTGCCTAGTGCTCTGGGGTGACCCTCTCTGGGGGCTCTTTTCAGAGCCAGTCCCCTAGCGTCCACTACGGCCTATGCCTCTTGCCATATTGTGGCTCCAGGGGCTACAAAGCCGGGCTCTGATTGGCGCTTTTCATTCCAAAGACTGGGGTGTCCGTTCTCAGACAAAGTTTTGGCACCGCTGACGAAGGTCCTGCTGCAGGCTCTCGGAAGACTGACCAGCTGCAGCAATGGCTATATATTTAGAATAAGGATGTGGCTTCCTGGTGACTACCTCCAAGGGGCAGACAATCCCGCGGTTGGTGCATGGCACTCGATCGTCATGCATTTTTTGTAGGAGCTCTCCATTCAGAGACTGTTTCACTGAACAGAACACCTAACTTGCAAATGCCATTAGGTAAGAGCTCCTTCCAAGCGTCCTGACAGAGCACCTGTTTCCAAAGAGCTGAGCATATTCTGAAAGGTGTCTGTGTCTCTGAGCCTTTGCTCATTCTGTTCCTCCTCTCAGGGGCTCCTCCGTCCTCCCCTCTGCTGTGTTCCGCCCCATCCTTCAAAGCCGCCCGGACCCCACTGCTCACAGTTCTTCCTGCTCTGAGCTCTCACAGAAATTATTTCCGTGGGGAATCAGTCACCAAGTGCTCATCCTTAATCATCTTCCGCGTTCAGCCTTCTGTCAAAAACCTCCTGAGCAACATGATAAGCTCCTTGAGGGCAGAGAGAGTAGCAAATGGGCCTCAGTCCCCTCTCAGCTCTGGAGTATGGCTTTTTCGAAAAGAAAGTCTTGTTGGAGCGAGGAGGGAGGATGAAGAAAGGGCTCTTGAGACAGCCCCTCTTCCCATGACCTTCTGGATGGCAAACTGCTCACTCGGAGTCACCTCCAAACAGCACCCCTTCCCTGATGCACGCAGTAGCACCCCTCATTTTGGGGTCCTCCACACCTCCCTCCTCTGAGGCATCCTAGAGCAGCTGCTGCTGTTTCCCACCCCCGGGCAGTGCCAACGTGTGCCCTCCTTTTCCCCTTTCCCTTCCCCCACTGTCCCCCAGAACTCAGCTTACAGACAGAGGGACCCAGGCTGGTCCTGCCTACCCCCTCCCACGCCTGAGGCCAACCCTCCCTGCCCAGCAAGTCCTGTGCATGCCCTATATGAGGACAGAGGATAGAGAGCCAGAGCAGGGGCAGCCTCAGCACTCCAAAAGTGTCGGCAGGGCCCGAGAACCTTTACTTTTCTCCTGACTCTTATTTTCTGCAAACGGTCTTCGTTAGATGGGGCACGCTTCCAATAACTGTCAGGGACCTTCTGCTGTTCCCCTAAGTAATGTTCAGAATGCATCTCCCCTTCCTCAAGTATGTCCCCCACGTGCTGCCCTTTTCAACTCCACCACCATCTTAACTTGCCTTGAGCTGTTCTATCTGGGATGGCTTGATCCTGCACCCTTTGCAGCCAAGAAGTAAGAAGAGAAACTCACTGAGGTGAAAAGCTTTTTTTTTAGTTTAAGGTGTAAAGGATTAACCTGGAATTCTAAAGGGACTACCTCAGCTCTTTTCTCTTCTCCCAAACTGCCTAACAAGAAACAAAATTAGGTGGAAGGGTTGTCTCTCGTACAAATTGTATGTGTTGTGTTCCTTTGCTGGTATATTCTCAACTTTAAAAAATCACTTGTATAAAAACACAGTTACTCACAGGGCTTTTCTTTGTATTGTTTCCAACCTGTCCCCTCTTGGGAGATGTGAGTGTGACTCAAGGCGAGGGGGTTTCTCTAAGTGTCCCTCAGGCTGGTCAGGACTGCAGTTCCTGAAGCAGTGAAGTGGGGCTGACAGGGACCACTGTCTGGCACAGATTCAGCGCCACCTGGATTTTACTGGGTCCCAGCGTGATTGCAACCCTCCCCCAGGGTTGAAAATCAAGGGAAAGCACTTAGGAGCGACTGGTCAGAGGCAAGAGCAGCTCTGATTAGAAGCCCTCACTGAAGCTAAGAGCAGGCTGCCGGGAGGACCAGCTTGCCACAAGGCCTGGCCGAGGGCCCGGATTGAAAGTTCCAGTCCGTCAGTCGTTGGTAGGTCGGTAGGTTGGGGCAGGGCTGTTGGCCGGGGGAGGAGGTGGAGAAAGGCTGCCATTACATTGGGTGCATTCGCGGACTCTGTGGCTCCCCAGCAAGTACCTTAATGAACGCTTCCATACAGCCGTTAAATAGTTTATGGCTACACACTGAGAGAGGCCTAGGTCTCCTCATTTTCTGTGGTTTAGGGGGAAGACAGGGGGGCCTAGGGGAAAACGGAACAAAAGAAATCAAGAAAGCAAACAAGGTAAACATACAACTGGGAAAGACGCTCTTACGACCCACGACTGGAGGAGAACACAAAATGCAAATGGAAGGCCTGAACCCCCAGCGCATTGGTGTCCAATGCTCCATCTGAAGGCCTCTGGATGTTTAAGCAGGTCTTAATTTACCCACGGTGTCAGGCAGGAGTAACACAAATGTATTCTAAATCACAGGAGGGCACAGCACGTGTCCAGGAAACCATTGAAACTCCAATCAGGGCTGTCATCCCGCAAAGCTGACCAGATGGAGGGGGAATCAGGGGAGAGATGTAATCTGTAGCCCAAGAAAGCAAGAGACTTTCAAAGATGATCGGAAGGGTTTATTTTCATCATGTTGGCTTAAATGCATCACCAAGTCTCAACTCCCACCATACCAGGGCACTGATCTTCCTAATGCCTCCTTGCATTTCAAACGCACTTGACTAATCTTTAATCCATTGATCTAAGAGCCAGGCAATTATTATTCTTATTTTAGAGATGAAGAAATTGATGCCAGGAGGGAGGCTGCAGCTTCTTTGGAGTCCCCAGGGGACCCAGGATGATGATTATCTCCTGTCCTTTAGTCAAGTACACTTTCAGTTACAATGTTTTCAAATCCATTATCACACTTAATGTCAGCTCAACCCTGCACGTATGGTCCCATTTTACAGAGGCCTAAACTGAGGCCTAGAGGGGGGAGGTGGCAGAGCTAGGCCGCAAACCCAGGCCTCTTTGGCTCCAATCCCAAGATTTTTACCAAAGGGTCTGTCATGGAGCCTTAGGGAACTTTCTCATTTCCAGCCAAAGACTCATCCATCCCATTAACCCTTGCCAGCGGAGGACCCGTGGGGTCAGGTTGAAAGTGTCTTGCTTGACTTTAGGATCTCCATTCCCTGCGCTCCATCTCGGCCACAGGGAGGGGCGATCATACCACAGTTCACCAGCGACAGCGAAACAGCCACAAACACTGGACCAGTTTCCAGAGTTGCTCACATGCATATACCTGTGTTGGCTTATTTGCTCATCTTTCACCACCCAAGTTGGCCTGACTCAATGCTGCCAGCCTTCTAGGGCAAAGGGCTTTCTGAGGTTAGGAGGACAGTCCCTAACCAAGAGACACAGTTCATTTTCAACTGGCTTCGTTCATAATTTGAGAGGTACCAAGCGGGGACCAAGCCTGACACAGATAATGTCCATGCGTGATGAACACAGACCTGGGCCCACAAGCCTTGACTGATTTCTGTGAATGGGCAAGAAATCGTATGTGCCGTGGAGCCAGTCAAGGAGATAAGACTCATGCTGCCTTGCTCACTGGCCTTGTGGTGCCTGCCTCCCTCAGCAGGCCCGCCATCTAGGGAACTCGGATCAACTTCTAGGTGTCTGAATACTGAGCAAATGCTGCTAGCTCCAGGACATGCATGGGCAAAGACACAGTGGAATCCAAATCTCATGCCACCCAAACACTGGAACTAAAATAACAGCACAGACCAAAATTTTGCAAAGAAACAACAGGCAAGATTATTTTGAGCTCATCTCGGATCTACGTCAATTTGGTTAGCTAAGTCCATGTCATTTCTTTTTCATAAGTTACTTATTTTTTGAGGATGTGGGTTATGTGAGAGTGATATTTCTTACAACAGATCTGCTTTTGAATTTCCAAATGCCAAAAGAGAGTGCCAAAAATGTGACAGGGCCATAGGTTTTACGTATCATAACTGGAGGGTAGCAGCTGCACCACCTTGTTTCCATGGTGATTTGGGTTTCTGTTTTTGGACGTTCTCACATCATTTCCTTATCTCACACTGCATGATACCCTCACGACAACCCTGTGAGATAGGCAAGAACTATTAAACCTACTTTAAACATAAGGTAAACGAGCCCAGGAGAGATTAAGAAACTTGCCCAAGGTCATAGAAACAGAATTCAGCTCTTCCTACTTCAGGTTCCGGTGTGATTATGGAAATTGGGAAATCGATTTTATCACAGAACATTCAGCAATAGCATTAAATCATCTATTAAACTCTCATGGTCAGCAAGAGTACAGACTCTTAATGCAGGTGTTGGACACCCAATACCAAAAATATCTAGGGTGCCTTTAAAATTTATTTCCTAAAATAAGTCCTAAGGATTCTTTTTTCCTTGAAGTTACATAATTTCTGCCCAATCCAGAAAGCAAAGGACTGTTAGAACCGCATCAGGATTTCTTTCTTTTGTATGGTGCTCTGTGCAGTGAGCGGAATCTCTGACAAGGAAACGTAGCTATCCCAACTTTGCATGACACCAAATTGATACCGACTTACTGAAGTGCTGGGTGGGGCACAAAGTGGGGAGCAGGGGGGCAGCTCAGCCAAGGAAAGTGGGGCAGCCTAAGCCTTCCATCTCTTCTGCTGCTCAGTTGCAGAGCAAAAGGAAAGAGAGAGAGAGAGAGAGAGAGAGAGAGAGGCAGGGAAAACAGGAACAGAGAAAGCCACGGAGAGGAAGAAAGAGAAACCAGAGACCAATGTCCCCTTTCTGCCTTTCAACCAAGATAAAAATTAACACGCGTTAGTAACATAGGAATTGGCCTCAAAATTATTCTGTGACCAGAAGGATGGTTATTTCCCTAGACAACCCAACAGATGTGGGTGTCAACATCCAAAATGGCAGCAATATTGTAGTTCAATGGTGGTCAGGCTCTTGGAAGCTGTGCATGGGTATGCATGGGGTTGCATCTGTTTGGACAAGAAATCCTGAGTGATTTCACTGCTAATCCAGACTTGGAGCGAGTCAGCCTAGGTTAGGGAAGCCACTCAATGGTTTGAAAAACCATATCAAACCTTACATTTGCATCTGGCTTTGCCATTTACCATATGTCTTTCAAGCGCATTATTGCATCTGGTCAGCCTAATTACAGGGTTATTATGAATTGGGGCTATTCTAAGATAACGTTCTAAAGTATGAGAAAAAAATATACAATGTGTTGCAGCCCATATGCAAAACTTGGTCTGTCTATACAAGGCCAGCAACAACTTGGCTGAGGGGACCTGCTCAAATAATCACCCAAAACAACACTGACCTTGGACAGGAAACTATGGCAGATAAAGAGGGCCACAGTATAGAAATAGCTCACCCAGGGCATTTAAGATAAATTTTAAAAACACTTCCAAGTTAGCAGTGCACTCCACAATAAGTTAAAAATGATTTTTGGAAGTAAGAGGAAGCTTTTACTTTACTAAGAGTTGCCTTTGACCTTGGCCAAGGGCCAAAGTGCAGATGGCTGGATTTGCAGCTTAGTGTCGTGTATCTAAGTGGGAGGT
Organism: Globicephala melas; assembly: GCF_963455315.2. Lineage (NCBI taxonomy): Eukaryota > Metazoa > Chordata > Mammalia > Artiodactyla > Delphinidae > Globicephala > Globicephala melas. The sequence goes on along the minus strand of NC_083324.2, from coordinate 7,840,979 downwards.
CTGTAATCCTAGCTTGGATTTCCCAGGCCCTAGGTCAAAGAGGGTGTGGAAGACAGCATCTCAGAGGGCTTTATTTAAAAAAAAACAAAAAAACAAAATACCTCTCAACATTTCTCTAAGGAAGACCCTGGGACCTCGCTAAGGGTTTGATTACAGATCTCTCCTACAATCTGCTGGAATCATCTTCTCCCACATGAGTTTTAGGAATTAGGAGGAAGTGAGGGATGGCTCAATTCATCCCCCCATCTGTTTCATTATTTGCAAACTTTGGTGTAAAATGTGGCTTCTGTTGTTTTGGGACTATGACAACACTCTTGCAATAAGTAAGTAAGTAAATAAATAAATAGGAGTTTGTTTCTAAAAGGTTCTTAGACAGTAACCCTGCACATCTGCTGACCCATGTGCTGGGAGGGCCTCGCCTGGTATCATGAATCTTCCCAATGTCCGGGGACTGCTGGGGCCTAGAGGAACAGCTGCACAGGCTAAGCTTCTGGAGAGCCCTCAGTCTTCCCCCACCCTGGGCCAGCAAACTGAAAACCTCAGAGCTTTCCAAGCCTTTTCCCAGCCAACTCCCTTCCAGATGAGGCGGGAGTTAAGGGTTCATCCTCCCTCTTGCCAAGTAGGACAGCTTTCCAGGATTCTGGGCCACTGGGAAGAACTTGTGGGAAAAGGATGTCTTTGGGTCACTGGGCCCAGAATGAGGCAGAAGTAGCTCTCAACGGCCACGTGATGGAAAAGCGCAGGCCTCTGGGCCACCAGCTCAATTCAACTTGGGCAGTGGGACGGGCATTGCTGGGAACACGGAAATGGATGGGCTCTAAGGAACCCGGGCAGCGATAGGGCTGCTTATGGACCTAAACTCTCCACAGGTAGAGGAAAGGTCCAGTCCTGAAGCCAGCCTCCCAGCTATCAGCTGCTGAGTGAAAGTGTTCACTGGTTCTGGTCTGCTCAGGGAAAAGCCCAGAGGATAATGTTGAGCGAGCTGGAGAGAAAGCAGAAGCTGCCCACTATTACTTCCCCCACCAGGGGCTCTGCCATCAGGCCATCCCAGTGCTGCGAGGTCCGAAGCCAGGGCAGGCAGCAGCGGGCGTCTGCGCCCGCTCGTGTGGAGATGCGCATGCATATGCCCGGTGGTGTGCGTTTCCAGCCAAACCCGGAGCCTTGGCAAACTGGGACCCCGGGCTGGGCCCCACGCCTCGGCGGTTTGCTCAGCAGCCATAGAACGGATGGGGAGACAGGTGGGTAGCTACCCCACAGCCTCTGGCTTCTCCTGGTTGCCCTCAGCCACTCTGCAATATATATTACCTTCCCGTCCTCCCACCAGATGGATAGCAACAAGGGACGACACCCACTTCCCACAGCAGCTCTGAAAGGCTCCCTCCCCATCACCAGTCTAATGCTGGAACCAGCAGAGCAGCCAAAAGACCTTTGCCTTCCCTCTCAGCACAACCACATGCCCGTGGGGACACTGGCGAGGAGCTGTCCCCTCTAAGACTCCTCCGCTGCCCTGAGCTCCAGCACTGTCTCCCCACCTCCCCGTCTGTCCTGCTCCCCCCACCTCCTCCCACTGCCCACTCAGGCAGCAGGTGAAGGAAACAAGATGCACCGCTCTTACCTGGTTGTACCGCATTCTGCTCTCTCCCCTGGAAAGAAAAGTGTACATTGATTTAATTGTTGGTTTTGTTTTCGTTTTTGTTGGTTTATTTTTGAGCGGAGAACATTCATCTGTTTCTAAAAACAAGAAACAACTAACACCTTAATTATTTGTGAAATGGGAAATCTCATTATGCCTAAGGTGTGTTCTGTTGCGAAGAACTGAGTCTTATTAAATCCTCAGTGCCTCCTATTTGTAGGGCCATGTTCACATATTTTTCATTTGTTATTGTTCCTACGCATTTGATTTTCAGTGATTCTCAAACTACAACGTGCTGACCAGTGGCATCAGAATCTTCTGGAACTCTTGTCAAAAATGCAGATTTTTTTTGGCTCTTTCCTGGATAAGGACCCAGGAATCTGCATTTTGACAGCACTCCCAGTACTCTCTTCTATGCATACCCCAGCTGGAGAGCCCACGCACTGCTTTATGTCCACAAAGGTTTACTGAGCACCTGTCATGCCCGGCACTGAAGGGTATCAGCCATAAGACACCTTCTGTTGTCACTCAACCCCGCCAAGTGCCCACCCCCAGCCCTCCTGCCTTCATCCTCAGCTGAAGACCTTCTCGCTTCCTTCACTGGAAAACAAAATCAATAAGACAGGGTCTCTGGGTACCACCATGAGACCTACCCACCTACCTGCGCTTGCCCACTCCCCCGCTACCTCCTTTCCCGGTGCTCTGGAGGAAGCATCCTGCTTCTGCTAAAACCCAGACCCCATGCCGCAGGTCCCATGCCCTCGGCCCTTTTCAGGGGCTTTGCTTCTGCAAGTGTCTCCCCTCTCTCTAGCATCGCCAGTCTCCTCTCTTCTGGATCATTTCCATCAGCGTATCAACACGTACACTGGATACATCCAACCTGCCTTTTAAGCCTCCCCTTGATCCCATTTCTCCTCTAACTCAATCTCCATTTCTCAGCTCTCCTTTCCAGCAAAACTTCCTGAAGGAGCTCTGTTTGGGGTCCCTGTCGCTTCCTCCTCTTGCCTTACCGCAGCTGGCTTTTGTCCTCACCACTCCACGGAGACTGCTCTGTGCGGCTGAACCTAATGTCTCCTCTGCTCTTACCTGACTGCTCAGCACTGCCTACCTCAGTTAATCACTCCCTTCTTCTTATAAAGCTTTTTCCTCTTGATTTTCATGACTCTGTACACTTTCCAGGTGTCCTTCCTGCCCTACAGGCTGTTCCTCAGTTTCTCTTGTTGTCTCCTCATCTGTCCAAACTCTAACCTCTAAATATTGGAATGCCCCCAGGATGCAAACTGGGTCTCCTCCACCCTCTCTAGGTGATCTCAAATGCTTGCTGAGACTTCCTAACTTTATCTCCAGATCTTACATTTCCCTGGAATTCCAGTCTCATATCCACTGCCCTCTTTTTTAATTATTGAGGTATAATTTACATATCATAAAATTCACACATTTAAAATGTATAATTCAGTGATTTTTAGTAAATATTCAAAGCTGTGCAACCATCACAACTCAATTTTAGAACATTTCCATCACACTGAAAAGATCCCTTGTGCCGATTTATAGTCACTCCCTCTTCCCATCTCCAGCCTATGGCAACCACTCATCCACTCTCTGCAGATTCGCTCATTCTGGATATTTCATAAAAATAGAATCATACGATATGTGGTCTTTTGCATTTGGCTTCTTTCACTGAGCATAATGCTTTTGAGGTTCATCCACAGCATGATTCAGTACTTCATTATTTTTATGGTGCAGTAGAGAACCTCTAAGCCGGTGCTGTCCCATGGAAATATAATGCAAGCCACAATTTCTAGTAGCCACATATAAAAAGTAAAGAGAAACATGAAAGATTAATGTTAATGATACATTGTATTTAATCTAATATATCAAAAATACTATTTCAATATGTATCAATATAAAAATTAATAAGATATATATATTACTAACTCTTTGAAATCTGGTGCTCGTTTTACACATCTCAATTCAGACTAGCCACGATTCAAGTGTTCGATAGCCTCATGTGGCTTGTGGCCACCATATTGGACAGAACAGCTCCAGACCCTAGAATCCCATCTAGCATTCACATGAAGGGACTTTATTCAAAAAAAAAGAACTGAGCATTTATATTTCTCTATTGTTTCAGAAAGCAATGCTGAATGGGGAGAAAAATGAGGGGAGGAAGAGAGTTAGAGAAGTCTGAGAATAAAACTTGGAGCGAATCAGCACACAATTCCTTAATTCCTGACCAAAGCCACAAGCAGTTACAAGAGTGACTGCAACCGGCTGAACAGAAGCCAAAGGAGGAAAGGAGAAAAGTTGGGTAAAACAGGAAAATTTGCTCTGCTTAATTTGATTATGTGCCTGGGGTCTGGGGCAAATTCCTACCAGACATCAACTTGAGTTAAATTTTCACGTAGATCTAAGACCCTGAGTTGAAGCTGACGGCAGCCCACTCATGAAAGCGTCAGCCAGTGGCCTGGGTTGACTATAAAGCACATCATTTCCCTTAGAGCTGTAGTCAGCTGTGCAACTCTGACTGACAAAGGGGACCTAGGAAGAGGTTCCAGCTCTACCTCCTCTTAGTTCCAGAATTGCCCACTCCCCTACATACTCACTGTGGTCCAGGCACAGTGCCCTTCTTTTATTCCTACCTCACCACATCCCTTCCTGCCTTCACACAGGCTGTTCCCTCTGCCCCAACACTCTCTCCTCAGTTTTTCACACGGCTGACGCCTTCCCATCCTTCAGTCTCAGCTTAAACATCACCTCCCCTCGGAGGCCTCTCTGATCACCCAACCTAAAGCAGGTGCCCCAATGCTCCCCAACCCCGTACACAACTATTCTCTATCTCAGCCCCAATTTTCTATTCGAGGACACTCACAGTTATAATTCTTTACTTAATGGTTTGTTTCCTGTTTGAGGTCTCTCTTCCCCACGAGGGCAGGAACCTTGTTCGTCTTGTATATACTGTGTCCCCATGGATGGATGGACAGATTAATGGATGGCCGGGGGGGGAAGAAAGGGGTAGGTAGGAATCAAAGGATCTGAGTCCTGGAGTAGAATGTGTCAGAACACACTCAAGACAGACCTTCCTCTGGCAACGAATTGAATTTATTCTCCTTCAGCTTTGACTCACATTCCAGACCTCAAGAACCTCTTTACCAGAAACATCTTTTGGAATATGGTGTTTCAACTTCTAACAAATAACAGAAATTAAAAATGTTCTGCCCTTTACCACCTGAGATCTCTTCAGGTTTTAAAAATATATTTTATACTTGGTGGCTCAGTCATTTTCTAGAAGGTCAGACTGTCTGGTCCCGGTGGACATTTTGCTCTGTAATGGGCTATTAAACCTTGGCCTGAAAAGGTTATATCTCATCCCTTTTATAGACAATGTACCATTCACCCCAGAGGGGCTATAGAGTAAATTGAAAACCCACCCATATCTTAAGTGTAAAGCCTGGAGCTTACTGACTAACCAGGGCAATAAAGAGCTCAGAAATCTAAGACTCAGAGATGATAAACTAAGAATCCTCTGGCCAATAAAACGACATAGCAACAGCCAAGGGCACATAAGGGTGTGTGTTCTTGTTCCCAAGATGTGGCAGCGACATTTGTAACAAGGAATGACAATTTGCAGGGCACCTAGAAGCATTTTGACTTGTGTGCCATGTTCAAAAATTCGCTTCTAAGTGAGGGTGACCCAAAAGACCTAGTTTCCTCCAACTTGTGGTTTCTTTGAGGCGTGCTGTCAAAAGAGTACTGGAGAGAAACTGAGGCACTAGACATGATATTTCATTTCATTAAAAAAAAAAGCTTTGTATCTTTTTAGTAAAAATATTCCACTTGGCCCCATATTTCTCACCTGTTTTCAAAATAACCAGCTTATCCCCCCAATATATAATAGCTCTCAGATGACCTAAAAAGGCCATTGAGGCAGGTGTCACCCTACCCTAGCCCCACTCTTAGAAGAGCTTTCTACTGAATGGAAGAGTTAACATGTCCAGGTGGAGGGGAATCATCTGAAGATGCTCAGAAGAGTGAATTAGAAGATTCTGAGCATTCTTTGGCCCGCTCAATTTTTTCATGCCCCAACTTTGCCCAACGGGCAAGTTCTTTATCAAACTAAGTCAGCGCAAATTCTCCCCTTTCCCCTAATGCCCTTAGAATCCACATATACCTTTATTGTGCAGGGGAGACACAAAAATGACTGAAGATTTGGTTTCAGCTTCAGTAATTCAGTAATTTACTAACTTCAGTTAATAATAATGTATCAATATTCATTAATTGTGACAAATATACCATATTCGTGTAAAATGAAGATGTTAATAATAGGGGAAATTGGATGTGGAGTATATGGGAACTGTACTACCTTATCTTTGCAACTTTTCTATAAATATAAAACTATTCTAAAACAAAAAGTTTATTAAAATTTAAATAACTATGGAGAACACTATGGAGGTTCCTTAAAAAACTACAAATAGAACTACCATATGACCCAGCAATCCCACTACTGGGCATATACCCTGAGAAAACCATAATTCAAAAAGAGTCATGTACCACAATGTTCATTGCAGCTCTATTTACAGTAGCCAAGACATGGAAGCAACCTACGTGTCCATCGAGAGATGAATGGATAAAGAAGATGTGGCACATATATACAATGGAATATTACTCAGCCATAAAAAGAAACGAAATTGAGTTATTTGTAATGAGGTGGATGGACCTAGAGTCTGTCATACAGAGTGAAGTAAGTCAGAAGGAGAGAAACAAATACCATATGCTGACACACATATACGGAATCTAAAAAAAAGATGGTTCTGATGAACCTAGGGGCAGAACAGCAATAAAGACAAAGACGTAGAGAATGGACTTAAGGATACGGGGAGGGGGAAGGGTGAGCTGGGAAGAAGTGAGAGGGTGGCATGGATATATATACACTACCAAATGTAAAACAGATAGCTAGTGGGAAGCACTGGCACAGGGAGATCAGCTCAGCGCTCTGTGACCACCTAGAGGGGTGAGATAAGGAGGGTGGGAGGGAGATACAAGAGGGAGGGGATATGGGGATATACGTATGCATACAGCTGATTCACTTTGTTATACAGTAGAAACTAACACAAGCAATTATACTCCAATAAAGATGTAAAAAAGAGGAAAAAAAACTTCTCCAGAATTGACCAGTCTAACAAGACCCATCCCATTTATCAAAAGCAGCACAGTGGGCTTTCCTCACTGCTGGCTTATGAGAAAACAGGACTGTGGAAATTCTTCTAGATGGCTCTTTCTTAGCCTCCATTATACTTCTGAAGTTGCATTTTCAGTTTTTTGCTGCTCTTCAGCTCAAAAGTCAGATGAAGGACTCATAAATCACATCTCAAAGCAAGGCGCAGCTGAAGGCTAAATAAACTTGGAAGACCAAATGGATCACGAGTTACGCCAACCAAAACTAATTATTATTATTATTTCATTAAGGCCATTCAGGCAAGGGCAGGAATAAAAGGTTGCATGTGAGAGCACTCACGGAGGAGCTGGAGAGAAGCACTTCCTCATCTGGGATCTTATTTTATAAAAGAACATCTTGTTTTCTAAATCCAGGGTATCTGATTTCAAAAGTACAAGTAGCCAGCAACTCACATGGACCCACATTTTGCTACAACTCATGAGCAGCAGCCCCCAGTCCCATGATCATAAAAACTGATTCTGTGAGCTGTGGAAGCTGCCCCCGTCACACACACACCCAAGCTCCTCTCGAGGACTTTCTGTCTCTCCCCTTTCCCTCTATTCTTGCTGTTCTTGTTCCTCCGTGTTACCCACACTCCTCCATGGCCCCATTCGCCTGGTCCAATACTGAAATGTCAGGATGGGCAGAATGTAGAGGGGTGGGACAGGGGAAATGAAGAAAAAGCTCATTGCAACTCCTTCTCCCCCACTCTTCCTCTCCATCAATGAGTTTTGACAAATGTAAACACCCATGTCTAACTACCACCCAAAGCAGGATATAGAACATTCCCATCACCTCCAAGAGCTCCCAAGCTCTCACCAGCTAGAACACAAAAAACTAGTCTATGGCAATAGAAATCAGATCAGTGGTGCCTTGAGGTGGAGGATGGGGGCAGCTGAATGCAAAGAGGCACAAGCAAACTTCCGGGTGGTGGTGACAGGTGGATGTATGTGTTTATCAAAACTGATTTCTACACATAAAATGGGTGCATTTTATGGTATATCCATTATATGTCAACAAAGTTGATTGAAAAAATTCCATTGGTATTAGTTTTAAAGTCCTGGCTATTCCTTCAAGCCCTAGTTATTCATCTTCCTTGAAGCCTTTCCAGCTCTCCTGGGCCCACAGCGAAACCTCCCTCTCTGGACTCACAACCCTCAGAGTCTGTACTGTTCGCCTGGCAATTCAGTCAGTATTTCTGTGTGATAGTGTTATCGTTATTTAATTTTTTATGAAGCCTTTCCAGCTCTCCTGGGCCCACAGCGAAACCTCCCTCTCTGGACTCACAACCCTCAGAGTCTGTACTGTTCGCCTGGCAATTCAGTCAGTATTTCTGTGTGATAGTGTTATCATTATTTAATTTTTTATGCATTCATGTGTTGTCTCCCAGCGAGAATGTTAAGTGCCTTGGGGTTGGGAAATGGTTTCATTTTTCACCAGTTCTTCTAAAGCATGGGGCTCACAAATGCCAAGCACCTGCAGAGCCTGGCAGCCCCCTTGATAGCTGCTGAGTGGACAGGAATTAGGGACTTGTGTGGCTGGGACACAGCCACTAGAATGTGCACCCACCGGGAGAAGAGAGCGAGCCAGGGAAGGCAAGGACGTGTTGCGGACAGCGAACTCCCACCGGCAGTGACCACCAGCCCCACAGCCCAGCACAACTCTCGTCCTGTCACACTCCTTCCCCAAAACACTCCTGGGAGCTCTCTAGGCTGCTTCAAGCTGTCATCTCGGGATCTACTGGCGTCATCATCTTAGAAATTCCCTTCATCTCTCTTGTACTGCCCCGTTTCCCAGACCCCATGTTTTCTTTCCTTTCAGTGGAGCACATCCTTCAGCCAACAGCCCTCTCTAAACAGAACACAAGACTATCTCTGAGGTTGCCCAGTAGCTTCAGAAGCCCCAGGTCAGCTCCTCCCCTCAAAGCTGAGCCTCATACCCAGCTCCAGGGCCGCCAGGACTTGCTGTAAACCATCTATGAACTAAAAATGCCGGCTGCCATATCAGTAAACAAGGGATGTTGCAGGCATCAGCCACTACAGCCACTCCCAACGGAGAGCCCTGAGGGAACTTGGGATGGAAACATAATGCCCAGGGACTTCCCTGGTGGGCCAGTGGTTGAGAATCTACTTTCCAATGCAGGGGACAGATTCAGCCCCCGGTTGGGGAAATAAGATCCCACATGCCACAGGGCAACTAAGCCAGAGTGCCGCAACTACTGAGCCTGTGCGCGCTCTAGAGCCCACGTGCCACAACTAGAGAGAAGCCCGCGTGCCGCAACAAAGAGCCCACGTGCTGCAATGAAAGATCCCACATGCCGCAACAAAGATCCCGCGTGCCGCAACAAAGACCCTGCGTGCCGCAACTAAGACCCGAAGTAGCCTAAATAAATAAATAAAACATAATGCCTACCAGTGAATCATCAGATACTGCAGCCACCCGCCACCTGCCCACCCCCCTCAACAAATGGTGCACCCTGAGGAAACTCAGCATGAGAAAAGACAGGATACTGGCTCCAGAGAGCTGAGGTGCATATCAAAGGAATGATTGCACTGAGCCCAGACTCTTGCATCTTCCCATATATAGAAAAGTGCCAAATTCCTTAACGTGAGATGTCTGGTTTTCTTTTATTAACAGCAATCTTTAGATGTTCTGACTACCTGGTCTTTGTTGCAAAAACTCCTATATATCCTGGCTCCCCACCTTGCCTCTTTGGAACAGTATCTCAGAGTTATCTGAGATGCTGTGCCCTGGGCTTAAGTCCTCAATTTTGTCCATTGAATAAAATATAACTCTCAGCTCTTAGGGTGTGCATTTTTGTTTTCAGTTGACACACCCTTGACCTTGGATGGTTTCTAGTTCGTGTTCTGGTGACCTTTCCATTCAACATTCATTCAGTGGCTACTGAGTGCCTGATATGAGCCAGGCACTGTTCTAGACACTAGATAAAGTGGTAGACAAAATAAGCAAGGAAGTCCCTACTCTGGTTGAAGATATGATGCTCTTGGGGGTGGGGGTGTGACCAACGACAATAAGCAGGTGAACAAATAGTATATAGGAGGATTTCACATGGTGATCAGTGAGATGAGGAAAATCAAACAGAAAGAGTGTTGGGACAGAGGTGGTGATTCCTTGAGGTTGGGTGTCAGAAGGGTCTCAGGGGGAAGTGACATCTGTGCTGACAGCTGAAGGATAGGGAGCCATTCACACAGAGACATGGGGTAAGGGCATTCCAGGCAGTGGGAACAGCAGATGCAAAGGCCCTGAGGCAGGAATAAGTTGGATGAGCTTTTTTTTTTTTAACATCTTTATTGGAGTATAATTGCTTTACAATGGTGTGTTAGTTTCTGCTTTATAACAAAGTGAATCAGCTATACATATACAAATATCTCCATATCTCCTCCCTCTTGCGTCTCCCTCCCTCCCACCCTCCCTGTCCCACTGCTCTAGGTGGTCTCAAAGCACCAAGCTGATCTCCCTGTGCTATGCTGCTGCTTCCCACTAGCTATCTATTTTACATTTGGTAGTGTATATATGTTCATGCCTCTCTCTCACTTTGTCCCAGCTTACCCTTCCCCCTCCCCGTGTTCTCAAGTCCATTCTCTAGTAGGTCTGCGTCTTTATTCCCGTCTTGTCCCTAGGTTCTTCATGACCATTTTTTTTTTTTTTTTTAGATTCCATATATATGTGTTAGCATACGGTATTTGTTTTTCTCTTTCTGACTTACTTCACTCTGTATGACAGACTCTAGGTCCATCCACCTCACTACAAACAACTCAATTTCGTTTCTTAGATGAGCTTTGATGTGCAGAAAGGAGCTCAGTGCCACTGGAGAACAGTAGGGAAGTGGAGGATGGGTAGATGAGGTCAGCGAGGCAGGCGGAGGTCAAGTGACCTTGGGCCTCGTGTGCCATGAGAGCAGTTGGGATTTTATCCCACCCATCGTTGGAAGCCTTTGGGGAGCTTTAAGTCTAGTCCCAGGTCTCCCAAGGACCAAACTCTGCTTTACACGTATGCATTTTTCTTCTTGAACCTAGAATCCTGGCCAGGCACTCCAGTAGTATTCCTGGCAAACAGAATCTGCTAAAAAGCAACAGTGCAGATGCCTGTTCCCTGAATCCCACCCCCTACCTATTGGGGACCCTCATCACTTTATCTGGGACCCTCCTCCACAACCCAAACTAAGACTTGTACTTGCCCCATAGTTTCTGCAGCCAGACTGGACCCCCTCAGCATCTGTACCAGAGCTATTTTCCCAGATTGCTCATCCCGGTAGGTGGCTCTAGGACCAGACCTCATTCCACCAAGTGCCCGGGATCTCCATGTGAAACAGCTCAAGGGGCCACAACACAACCCAGCGGGAAGACAGCCCCCCTTGCCAGCCTCTGCCACCTGACTCACCTTCGCCCAGAGTCTGCTTGAGTAAGTCATGCTTGGCCTGTAGCTTAGTGATGAGGTTACTGCCGTTCACATATTCTTTAAATTTCTGTAAGACACAAGGCACAAGGACATTACAGATCGCAGGGCCAAGTCCTGCCATTTCTGCTTCCATAATGGACCTCCAGGGCGGGAGGCCACCCTCAAGGCCCCAGGCACAGGGAAAGGGGTTTCTGCGTCGGCTCCATCAGATCCCCAGCTCTGCCAAGCATGGCTGTCCAGTCCTATGAGGCATTTCAGTTCAGTTTGGGAACACAGAGGAAGCTCGGGGGATGTGCGCAGTGAAAGGTGCTTCTGTCAGGTGAGGACTGCAGGAGCCCGGGCAGTGGGCTTCTTTAGCCATCAAATTCCTCCATGCTTCTGGGCCAAGAGCATGCAGCCGAGACAAGAGAGCGTTATCAGATCTGTCAGAGGGGAGCCTCAGAACATGTCTTCTTTTATCTGGCTGCACTCTGAAGGAGGAAGGGCATTGCAGGCCCCTGGAGACGTTCCTATTAAAATAACCCGAACTGCATTTGGGGATATGATTTTCTTCTTTTTACAGATGAGAAAGGTGAGGCTGGCACAAGAAATGATTTGCCCTAGGACCCCAGGCTGCCTCTAGTTCTGGGGCCTGGCCAAACACAATGCACTTTGAAGCAGTGCCAGGAACGGGGCACCCAGAACAGAAACACATCCACCTGCCCCCAGTTCAGCCTGGCCTCAGCCATGCCTCTATACAACTACCAGCTTCCCTCGGCCCTGCCCACCCCATGTCGCCCAGTCACAGGCCGGGAGCCCTCTCTGCTGGACCATGAGCCACTGTAGGCACCGTCCATGCAGGTTCCTTTCTGGATCCTCGGTGCCTACAGCTGTGCCAGGCATATAGTAGGTGCTGAGAAATTCAGCTGAAATCTCTGACCTGGTGGGACTGACATAGCAGGGTAAGAGAGAGACAATAAACTAACAAAAACGTAAGTAAAATACACAATTGGTCAATGGTGGTGAATGCTAGGGATGGAAACAAGGCAGGAATGAGGAACTGGGAGTGAGGGCAGACCTCACTGCAAAGTTGCCATCTCAGCCCCGGCCTGAAGGAGGTGAGGAAGACAGCCGTGTGGGTGCACATGGGAGGGAAGGGTCTAAGCAGAGGGGAACGCAATTACAAAGGCCCTGAGAATGAAGGCACAGGAACAGATGTGATTGCCCCAAATCTGCCAGCTAGTTTCTCACCAAAAAACCCATTCTATTCCCCAGCCAGAAGGCTCAGAAAGGGCGCAGAGGAGCAAAGAAGTGTGCCTCGGCAGCTCAGGACATCTGGAACGTCACCATCTTCCCGCTGAAGACAGGTGTGGGGAAAGGCCCACGGGGAGGGGGCTGACATGTGCCCGGATAAGACTGAGGTCACCGCACCCTGGCCCCTCCCTGCTGGGTTTCTGGGGCTTGTGGCGTCCTGTCTCCTTGGCCGTGGTCCTTCTTAGCTCCTAGGGCCTTGTCCCGTGGTTGCTAAGAGTCACTCCCCCTTGTATCTGTAGACGGTTTTCAAACATGTACATCTGGTCCTCACTGCAGTCTCAGATGACAAATGGTGGAAGCATCACCATTCCCATTCTACCCAGAAGGAGAAAGAGCTCAGAGCTGTGGTCACTCAGTGTGCGATCTTGGCCGGATTTCTGAACATTTCTGGACCTCATGCCCTCCTCAAGGTAAAATGAGTAGACTCATGGTGCTTCTCCAAGTGTGGTGCAGGGACCAGTGGCCTCCTACCCAGCTGGGGAGAGTGTCCACATGCAGATTCCTGCTCTGGAAGACTGTGAGTCTAACCCGAGGAGGACACCACAGAGGCCCAGAAGTGCTCACATTTCCAGGGTGCCACCTCAGGGAGGGTGGTAGTCTGGGAACCTACGTTTTCAACAAGCTTCCTACATGATTCAAAAGCACACTTCGGTTTGATAACTACCCACCTATAGGCTCTCTCTGGATGCTTCCAGTAATATAGCCCTCTGATTTTATCGCCCTGTGTTTAAGAATTCACCATAAAAAGCAGAGCTGCGGTATAAGTAGGTATTCTCTCCACCCTGCCTCACTGTCCCAAGCCAGGTGAAGCTCCAATCCCAAACTTGTAACTCATGCTTTGGTGGGTTAGTGCAAATTACACCTGGTTAGTGCAAATTACACACTGGGGCTCTGGGGCTTGGGGATCCTGGCTACTTCTTCCAAGCTTCACCCAGGCTTCACGTGTGACCCATGAAGGAAAGAATGCCATTGAATCGTATTAATGTTTGCTTTAAAAGGAGTGTTATGTCCTTAAAATACCTAAATAATGTCACAACATCACGTCATGAGGTGTACTAGCCAACCAGGTTGATAACTTGAATATTCAGATCAAAATATAACATCCATGACCCCCATCATGGATGCTGTCTTTTAATTTCAAGCAGGCTGAACCCCCTTCTTTGCTCCTGCTGCCTAAGTGACAATATTCACCCACACTCCTCACTTACCTTTGTAACCCGTAAATTCTCTACAAACACAGTAGGCCCCTCGTGGAAGTGGTGAGCCCCCGAAACTGGCATGGGCTGATTCACACAGTATTCACGTAGTATGTGCTAAATAGATACCTGAATGAGTAAATGAGTGAATCGGTTCTTTCTTGAAAACAACAAAGTCAAAGAGTGTTGACAAAGGAAATGCAGTAGGCGTCAACCGTTGGTTTTTGACAGGGATTTGATGAGGCCTAGCATGAAATGGAGCTGGATGTTAGAACTGGGTGGGTTTGTGACTGGTTAAATGACCACAATCTAAAAGTGCTGATTAATGGATCAATATTAGCCTAGTGGCATGTTTTGAATAACTCTGTCTTTGGCCTGGGCCCTGAAATACCAATTAGTTTTTTTTTTTTTTTTTTTTTTGGACAAACTTTAAGGTACAGAAGCCACGCTTACTGAATCTGCAGACACAAGGTCTGAAGAGACAGCATATGTGATGAGCAGCCGGTCAGGATCCTGACAGTCTGGAATCATGAGCTGAACCCATCAAGAGGAAATCTAAACGGTGATAAACATCAGACCCACCCAAGACATCACCTACACATCCCATAGGAGGAGGGTGGCCTCATTTAATGGCAGTACAGTGGGAACAGAGATTTAGCTGATACTAGCTTAAAAAAAAAAAAAAAGAATATGGTCTTAGGACATATGGAAAGAGAAGCATAGCCCCTAATGTGGAGGGAGGTGAAAGTTTAGCCCTGCTCTGTGCTGGTCACTCCCCTGCTGGGAATCTCACTTTAGAAGAAGCACCGACAAGTGGGACAAGTGGAACACATTCCGGGAGAGGGTCGCTAGGATGCTGAGGGCACTCAAAACAAAAGCTTTAAGAGGCTGGATCGAAAGAAGTAGATATGTTTAGCCTGGAGAAATAAAAACCCAGCTCCCTGCAACCTTGCCAGACTGTCAAGTAGAATTAGCCTCTCTCTGGGTTGCCCCAGAGAACAGAATTAAGATCAATGACCAGAAATCCTAGTGAGGAAGATTTCTGAAGATAACAGAGATACGGGAAAACATCATAATATCTATAGCCAGCCGCAAGCCAAACAAAAGGGTTGTTTGGGGAAGGAGGGAGCTTTTTAATCTGGGGTTGTTCAAGCAGAATCTGAAAGACTTTTGGGCAGGGATAAGGTTGAACAGGGTCCAACATCAGATGGAAGATGTAAGGTCCTTTCTAACCCCATTCCATGTTCACTAAATACATGTTGAAATAAAGCCCCGATGCCTCTCATTCCTGTTCCTCCTTGGCCAAGTGAAATGTAAGTAATCTGGGATTTCACATGAAGGGCTGGCAACTCACCAGCAATTTGCAAAGATCACTCAGGGTGTTGTTTGCAGAGTCCATGCCCAAATTTGACACAACTTGACATGACAACCACACACTAAACTTGGGGGTTGTTACTTGGGGCGTGCACCTGGCTCTGTTCGCCCCTTTTCCTCTCACCCTACTGAACACAACTCTCTCTGTATTTTTTCTAGAAAAGGAAAATCACAATAACTGTCAATCCAAGATCAAGGCTGGTGCTACCCACTGGTAGCTCACTTTCTGCATTTCACAAAGCCACGCCAGGCAATTTAACCTGAAAACATGCTGGAAGACCTGTAGGTCTAACGGACCCACGTGGTTCCTCTGGCTCCCAGTAGTTTGGGCTGCTCCCCAAAATCACTGCCAGTGGGGGGGCAGACAGAGGGTCTTGGGCCAGGACGCCACTTACTGTAAAATAAAACATTTCTGTCTCCTGCTGGTTGGCTCTCCTCTTGGCGATGTTGAGCTTGCTCATGTAGGTCTCGGAGGCAGCTGACTTCACAGACTCTGTGGACCGGCTATGTTGGAAGGCGTCGGAGACGTCAAAGTCCTCCACAGTCAGCATGTCCTGCAGGGTCTGCATGGTGGCGTCCAGGGTTTTTCTAACCTGGGGAAACACAAAAATCCTTCAGGTTGACAAAAATCCTTCAGCCTCAGAAGGCCTTTGACACTCATAGCCCTTTCCCAACCGTTCCTTGATTTCTTCCACACAAAACATCAGGAGGCAGGCAGGACAACGATGCTCATTCCCGTTACAGTGATGTGGAAAGTAAGGCCAGCAGCTGGCTGGGGGGAGAAGCCAGGTGGCCTAATCTAAAGTCAGGCCATGGGACTGCTTCTGCTGGAGACAACGTCGGAGAAGGTTGTGACCAACAAGGAACTTTGGTTTTGAGGTTTGTGTTTCTTTATGGTTATACAACCCCAAACCAGCTCCTCCTGGGAGGCAGGTCCCTGAGGAGGAGCAACGCTAGAAACGCTCCCCGTTTCCTTCATCCAGAGAAGGGAGGGGACACAGTCTGGATAAGGGCAGCGCTGTCCTCAGTGAGTGAACTCCTCTGCTGTCGGCCACTGAGTCCACGCAAGCCTGACTGAGATAAAACAGCCTCGAGGAAGATAGACCCAAGACACACGCATTGTGCTCGGTCCTCCAGGACTCCGACTCCTCTCCCGGGACCGAGCAGGACCTCGGAGGCTCCACACGCAGGGCCCCGGCCTCCCCACAGCCCTTCACTGAACTGTGCCTAAAGGGCGTACTGGAACTTGGATGGAGGGTCGCTCCAAACACAGTCCTGGGGGAACTGTGTCCACATTCGCTCCACAGTGATTGCTGCTCAAAGCCTCCCTTGTCACTCAGATCTCAACTTAAAAGTCGCCTCCTGGTGACATCAGGCCTCCCCCCACCCACCCCCGACCACCATCCTTAACTTACTGTCTGATATTCCGTGTACGTATTCACTTATGGGTTCGTTCGCTTCTGTGTTTTACCACCTGTCTTTTCTCACTAGAACATAAACTCCGTGAGAGGAGGTACTATATTGTCTCATCCACTCACTGAACTCTGCACAATGTTTAGTGCATAGTATGTGCTAAATAAATACTTGAATGAATAAATGGGTGAATCGGTTCTTTCTAACATAGGCTCACAGAAGCTCAGGTTCAAAACTGAGCATTTCCATGGCCATGAACAGCCTACCCAGAGGAGCATGTGCTTCACCCTCCTTTCTGTGCCCCGATTTTCAATTTAAATTCCATTAACATTATTATACATATACAGCATATACCGTTCCATGTAAACAATTTAAAACACTTCACGGGAAGATGTAGGGCATAAATAAAGAAAGAAAACACTCTGGCCATATCCTCTCTCTTCTCAGGTTTGATAAACAAATATATAATTTGTCTCCACATAATCACCCCCCAGGGACTGCTTTGATTCGTTCATCCTTAGCTACACTCTGGCTCACGTTCGTCCTGGCTACGTCCTTTTTGAAGACACAAGGCAACCTGCCCTCTCTGCCTAGAACAGCCCTCTTGAGGTCTGAAGACAGGGACCACGGCTCCCCATCTCCAGCTGCAACTGCACTTCTCAAGGATGGACCTGCCCACGATCTTGGGTGACACTCCCATGTCCTGGTGTCCTCCAGTTGGGTGATGTCCTCCCTGGGTGGGGGCATCCCGGCTGGAACAGGAGGTCTCCCATGTGGCCTCATCAGTGCACATCAGAATGGAGCCACTCCAGCTGGTACTTCCATTTGTGCCCACCTGGCAGAAGTCCTGAGCCACCAGCTGCAAGGGAGGTGTGCTGGCCACGGTGAGACAGAAGCTCCCTGGAGCTCAGAATCTATGACACATTTAGTGTGCCCTGGGTTATTTCATTGTGTAATTTAAAATACCTACTACATTTCTGATGATAAAAATAACATAAGCTCACTGCAGAAAATAGAGAAAAGCACAGAGAAGAAAACAGAAATCACCTATACTCCTGCAACCCAGACAAAACCACTATCAACATTCAAAGTATTTCCTTCCAGTCTTTTTCTCTATGCCCGTGAATATGCACAGAAACGTGCATGCATACTTCAGTTTATCCTGGTTAGGACAGTACTGAACATAGAGTTCTACTTCCTCCTTGCTTTTCTTTAACATCTTGTGAGCATTCCCCATGCCATCAAAGATTCTTGGTGTAGTTGGTTTTGACAGTTGTGCATGTTACAGATGAACCCTGATTTCTTACGTGTTCCATGGCAAGAGTAGACTCTGCAGGACCAGTCAGGCCTTTGTAAAGAAATCCTCACAGGGTGGAGGGGCTCACTCACCTCCTCGTTCTCGATCTTGAGAGTGGCCAGTCTGGACTGCAGCTGGTGGTACCGCATGAGCAGTTCCGTCTGGACGGGCTGCTGAGCACTGACCTGGCACACCTGCAGAAATGACAGCCACCGCCTGCGGTTGACCGGGGCCCTTGCCACCTGTGCATAGC
Source organism: Globicephala melas (assembly GCF_963455315.2). Lineage (NCBI taxonomy): Eukaryota > Metazoa > Chordata > Mammalia > Artiodactyla > Delphinidae > Globicephala > Globicephala melas. Next base: position 7,822,889 of record NC_083324.2, on the reverse strand, counting down.
TGGGGCCGGCCTATCATTAACATCCCCATCGACAACTGCAGAAACAGGCCTGGAAAGGTTAAGTGACCTACCCAAGGTCACACAGCTTGTACCCAGCGACACCAGAGCCAGCCGGGAGCCAGGGGCCACCCTCTCACGCTCTCGGTTGTGGTCTACATTTGTGCAGCATGTGACGGTTTGCTACTCAGAGCTTGGACATAATCTCATTAAGTGAGACTAATTGGTTAATTTCCAGGCAGGAAGTGGTGGTAAGGAAGCAACTGCCTAAGAGAAGCCAGTGAAAAGAACAAAGGATGGGAAACAGTCAGCAGAGTGGCCCAGCAGGAAGATGCTTGAGAGAGAGGCAGGCATGGGGCAGCGGCCCTCTCACAGGGGCCGCTGAGAGAGGAGAGGAGAAGAGAAGAAGATGAGAGAGCGATACTGTTCGCCTACACCCATTCCCACCAGGGCTCTCACTACCTGTGGGCTGGGCTGCCTGCCGTAACTTGGCTGAGCTCATAAGGGACAGCAGGCCTCTGTTCTTTACCACTAACTGGGCAACCCGACCCTGCAGTCACCAGCTGATGAGCCAAAGGGCTGGACATGAGGGCACAGGGATGGGGCAGGAGCTGTGGGGAAGCCCGGCAGAAGGCATATCTTGCAAATGAAGAAAGTGGGCAGAGCCACTGGAGGGTCCAGCAAATGCCATCGTTAAAGGCGCCTCCTGGTCCCTCCCTGCTAAGCAGGTACAGCGACAGCCCAGCTGAGCTCCCACTGGGATCCAGAGGCTGGCTGGGTCCCCCTGACTCTCGTGTGCCTGGGGGGAGGGAACGGGGCCACTAGGAGAAAGTTCTGGGCACATGTCCCTGGGGTAGAGATGGTGGAGATGGGGAGGCAGATATGACACCTGGTGGCTCTCTCCGTTGGTTCCAGGGACTGGGGCTTGAGCCCTGGAGAGAGGGAGGAATGACATGGAAAAGCTCAAGGAGCTATTTTCATAAGAAGTTGTGTGAAACTCAGGTAACTAGTGTGCTGCTTAGGGGCTAGTGAAGAGCGCCTTCTCCCATTTTTTTTTCCAGAACATAATGAGGATGTGAGCAGCGCAAGCTCTGAAGAAAACTGGGTTGGCTGGTACTCCAAGGGCTCACGGCACTGGAGCACAGGTCCGAGTGGCTCTGCTGAGGCCCCGCCTTCGGTGATTTGAGGCCATCCATCCGAGGGGAGAACGTGAGATGATTGTCTGTGTGCAGATGTGGGACTCCCTTGGGGTCTTCTAGACATAGCTGCGAGGGATTTCATGGGAAGCTATGGTCTCGCAATTCTGCAGGTGGGGGACTTGAGCTGCCAAGATTAGGGTATTCGTGGTAAACTCCTCAGCTAGGGAAGCCCATGCACCAAGAACTTGACCCCAGGCCTCTCCGCTGACGTTCTCCTCCCACTGATGCTCTGGGAGCCCACGGGAGACAGATGGAAGCAACCTCAAGCATGGGCTCCTGGGAGAAGCCTACCTCGTCCCCCATGTGGGGCTGGAACTCAAACTTGAGGGGGGGACAGAAGACCTGGTTGCACATGTCCATGACTGTGTGCTTGTCACTTCGGGAATCCAGGTTGTCCACCGCGTTCTCGATGACGTCCAGCCCCTCATGGCGAGAGGTCTCCAGGTTGTACTCGGCTGAGAGGTAGGTCCGGAAGGTGCGGGCCAGGCTGGCATGAAAGCCCAAATCACAGCACTTGGAGAGAAGCACACACAGAAGGTGCAGGTGAGGGTGGTGACATGGAGGTGGGGCCGTCACAGTGACTTACGACTACCTCCTATTTCACGGTCAAATCTTTCATGCTGGAGGCCCTCATGCACTTTGGAATCTTACCACACAAGTCATGGCAAAGCCCTCGGAGGGAGCGGGGGACTGCGATCTGGGCAATGACAGTGCTCCTCGCGGCTCCCCAAACTCACTGCTTTCTTTCTCATCTCCAGGCCTTTACACACGCATTCCCTCTGCCTGAAGACTCTTCCTCTCTCCTCCTGCCTAAATACTCTTCCTTTGGTTTCAGTTTAGAGGTCACTTCCTCCAGGAAGCCTTCCTTGATGTTCTCCCCACTCAGAGTTCACACCAGGTGTCCCTCATCCAGGTGTCCACAACTCCCTCCACCTCTCTCATGGTAACACCCACTGCTTGGCATTACGTTTGCCTTTAATGCATCAGGGTTATGTAGGCTGAGCTCCATGAGGACAGACCCCCTGGCTCTTATCCACTGTTGTACCTCAAGAGCTAGAGCTAGAAGGCACTCAATAAAAATTTGGTAAATAAAAAGATGAAAGGGTTGGGTGAAAAAGAAAGCTGAAAGGTAGGAAAGAGGAGGGGTCTTGCCCCCGGGCATTTGGAAGGCAGGACCAGGCAGCTCCCTCTCCTGGGGGTGGTGATAATGGCGATAATGGGTCCCCTCTGCAGCCAAGGGAAGAGCGGTGACCCTCTGACTTCCTGACGGGATACACCCAGGCCAGAAGAAAAGGACGCACCCACCCTCAAGGAAGCCTGACCGAGCATCTGCTGGGCCGGATCCCTGTCTGCATGAACACATGCGAAGCAGCCCCAGCTCTGTCACAGATGATGCAGGAGCCTCCCCGAAGGCACCACTCACAGAATTCTTTCCCGAAACCTCATTGTCCTACCAGTGTGTCCTGCACAGCTGGTGCTCAGCAGTCAGTGTTCCATTTCCTCTTGCTTAAACTGCCTGATTTCTCCCAACATAACATCCCCAAGTAAAGCTGACCTGTATAATTTTGTCTCATTCATTGTTTTCTTCCGTATGTGTGTGTGTGTCTAGTGGACTGGACCCAGGCGTGTTAAACAGATAAGCATCTTTACCACCCTGGGAAGTTCCCCAGGGCATGAACTGTGTACGATCACCCCTGTACCCCCAAACCCAGTAAAAGACCTGGTGTAGAGGAGGACACTTGGAAAGTGCACGCTGAATTACAACTGCCCAGCCCAAGTGTGCAAGGGCCGCCAGAGGCCCACTCCCACCCATGGAGGTAGAAGCCACAGGGTGATACTCCTTCCCAGGCCCCAAAGGCTCCCTGTCCTTCCCCTCCGTTAGGGCTCCAGGGGCCACTGGCCGCCCCATATGCCAGCTAAGGACAAGGGCCAGCCCTCCCTCAGCTGATGACTCGCACCAGGCGGTGCAGGACCCTGTTCAACCCCAGCCTCCCCAGGAGCTCACGTCGATGAGGTCAGAGACATCGTGGATGTAGTATTTGCTTATAGCTGCGTTGGTGGCCGCCAGATTCAGCAAGTAGTCGTTCCGGGCCTTAGTGCATTTCAGCTTGTTCTCAGAATACTTTGCCTGCCTCTGGAGGAAGGAAAGAGTGGATGTGAAAGCAGAGCCGCTGATGGGAGGGATTTGAGATTTTCTTTAGGGTCACTGCCTGCGATCAGCTCCCCGCACGGCCCTGGAAAGCCTTACTCCATGGGCCAGGTGAGTAAGATCTGGACCCCGTACTCAAAAAGCTCACCTGACACTGCACATGTGCAGCCATCGTCGGCAATGTCGGGTAAGCAGTGGCTTTTTCCGGGAGTGTAACTAAGACCTCCGGAGGCCCCTACTCAACACCCCCAGAGGCTGCCCAAACCCGGACGACAGCCTGTGAAGCCCTCCTGACCTGGCTCTTCCTCCACGCTCCTGTCATCCCCTCCTCTGCACATCCTTTAAGAGGCCAAGTTCATTCCTGCCTCTAGACTCAGACCCATTCTCTCCGGCTGGCAGGCCACCCTTCCAGGTCCCTGCGTGGCCTGCTCCACGTCATTCAGGTCCTTAGCCATGGTCACACAGTCGCATGGGCCTCTGACCACACAACCGTGTCTAAAATGTGTCCCCGGCATCTTGACTGCCTCCTCCCCACATTCTGTCCTGCTCTATTTTTCCCATTCATTTAATCTTTGTTCAATTTTTAGTGATTATTTTCATTTTTATTTAATTTTTAAGAGACTTTTTTTAGAGCAGTTTTAGCTTCACAGCAAAATTGAGAGGAAGGTGCTGAGATTTCGTGCACACACCCCTACTCCCATACACACACCACGTCCCCCCAATATCAACACCCCCCGGCACCAGGTGGTACATTTGTTACAATTGATGGACCTATACTAACACATTGTAGTCACCCACAGTTTACCTTAGGGTTCAGTCTTGGTGTTGTACATTCTGTGAATTTGAATAGATCTATAATGACATGTATCCATCATTAGAGTATCAGAGCAGTTTCCCTGCCCTGCAAATCCTCTGTGCTCTACCTGTTTATCCCTGTCTCCCACCTAACTGCTGTAACCACTGACCTTCTTACTGTTCCATAGTTCTGCCTTTTCTAGAATGTCATATAGTTGGAATCGCGCAGTATGTAGCCTTTCCAGATTGGTTTCTTTCATTTTGTAACATGCATTTAAGGTGCCTCCGTGTCTTTTCATGGCTTGACAGCTCATTTCTTTTTAGTGCTGAATAACATTCCATTGTCTGGATGGACCACAGTAACTTAGCCACTCACCTACTGAAGGACATCTTGGTTGCTCAAATTTTTCATAAGTACTTTTCACCACCCCAAATTACATTTTTTACCTCTTTGATTACTTGATGATTTTCAGGGTCCCCTGCTAGAAAGTAAGCTCTGTGAAGTCAGGGACTTAATGGTCCCTGTTCATGACTGAGCCTACAGCACCCAGAACAGTCCCTGCACGGGCAGCATGAAGTGATTGCCACTGGCTGTCTGGTTGTGCGTGGTGGGGAGAGGCGGGGTGGGCAGCCAGAGGTGCAGTCTCGGCTAGGAGCTGGACCGCCTCCCTGGGAAGCTGTTTCTGTTCTGGGCCATCCTGGGCAGGAAGCAGTAAAGAGTCCGTGGGTTACAGAGCTGTCCCCTTGCCCCCTTCAGACAGATGAGTCCCACTGCTGAGGAGAGAGACAGCTCTCCTTAAAGAAACAGGGCTTCTTCCTACCTAGGCACTCTCAACCTTCCTTCCTCCAGATTGAGTTCGCTAGTTGTTCAGTAGAGATGCCCCCATTGTCAGCCTTTTAATTCTCTTCAGACATCTCCTCTGACCTTTCTCCAGGGTTCACTTATTCTGGGAATTTCTAGAAACAAACTTCTGGTTATACCCTGTACCAACCACAGACCCACCCTCCACAGAGAGTTTTGAAATTCCTGGCCCATTTCCAGGGGGCTACTATAACCCTGAGACCATTTTCAGCTCTTCATGGACTCATAAAATTTTATGCCTGGAAAGGATACTTGAAGATATCTTACTTTAATTCATCCATTTTATAGGCGAGGAGATGAAAATTGAAAAGAAGTTGGCTGTCCAAGAGCCAAATGGCCAGTTAGCATACAACTCTGAACTAAAACTTAGTCTCCAGACCCCACTAACCAGTGCTTTCTCTACCTCTCTACATATCCCCTCTATAGCTACCCCCCTATGTTGTAGCTCCATAATTCCCTGCCTGGTTATCTTTTTTTTTTTTTTTTTTGGGGGTACACGGGCCTCTCACTGCTGTGGCCTCTCCCATTGCGGAGCACAGGCTCCAGACGCGCAGACTCAGCGGCCATGGCTCACAGGCCCAGCCGCTCCGCGGCATGTGGGATCTTCCCAGACCGGGGCACGAACTCGTGTCCCCTGCATTGGCAGGCGGACTCTCAACCACTGCGCCACCAGGGAAGCCCCTGGTTATCTTATTTTTAACATTCATTTCTAGTATATTCACAGACATATTGTACAACCATCACCACTATCTAAATTTAGAATATTTTCATCACCCCAAGAGAAACCCTGTACCCATTAGCAGTCACTCTGCATTCTTTTCTGCCACGGCTCCTGGCAACCAATAATCTACTTTCTGTCTCTATGGATTTATCTACTCTGTACATTTCAAATAAATGGAATCATGTAATATGTGGTCTTTCGTGACAGGTTTCTTTCACTTAGCCTACTGTTTTCAAGGTTCATCCATGCTGTAGTCTGTATTCATTCCTTTTCATGGCTGAATATTCCCTTACAGGGATTCACCATATTTTATTCATCAGCTGAAGGACGTTTATTTATTTGGATTGTTTCTACCCTTTGGCTATTATGCATAATGCTGCTATGAACATTCATGTGCAAAGTTTTGTCTGGACACATGTTTAAATTTCTCTTGGGTGGATACCTAGGAGTGGAACTGCTGAGTCATATGGTAACTCTATGTTTAACATTTTGAGGAACTTCCAGACTATGTTCCAAAGTGGCTGCATCATTTTACATTCCCTCCAGCAATGTATGATGGTTCCAATTTCTCTACACCCGCACCGACACTTGTGATTATCTGACTTTTTTATCTTAGCCATCATGGTGGGTGTGAAGTGGTATCTCACTGTGGTTTTGAATTGCATTTCCTTAATAACTAATGATGCTGAGCATCTTTTCATGTATTTATTGGCCACTCATATATGTTCTTCAGAGGTATGTCTATTCAATTCCTTTGCCCATTTTTTAACTGGGTCTCTGCCTGGTTACTGTGGAGCATATTTTTCTTTGCCTTTGGAAATTACCCTGAATTTTTATTTTACCTGCCTTTGGTTACTTTGCCAGCTTACCCAGGTCCTGTTGGATTATGTTCCCACTCAATCTCCTATAATTTTTAAGAGCTGTAGGATCATATAATCATAGAATTAGTCTCATAGAAGCCCAAATAAACATCTGATGCAATGTTTGCAAATAGAAAGAGCTCAGGAAATGTTTGCTGATTTCATGGAATGAATGAATGCAGAGAATTCAACAAGAATATCATAGCTTTTTAAGACGAAAGGAACTTTAGAAGTAACCCAATCTAGGATGACAAAAAGCAGCATGCACACTGCCCCTCTAAATTCCTTGGCCAAGACAGACATCATTAATTGATCACAGCACTGTCTTTAACTAAAGCCTCGAGAGGGCTCACAATCCTCAGCATAGGGCTCTGGGAAGCCACTATCAATTGATCAGAGTTGACATGAGAAAGGAGATTTGTTTGCCATCACTGTCAGTTTTTAAAATTGAAGGTCAGGGACTTCCCCGGTGGTGCAGTGGTTAAGAATCCGCCTGCCAATGCAGGGGACATGGGTTCGAGCCCTGGTCCGGGAAGATCCCACATGCCGTGGAGCAACTAAGCCCATGTGACCCAACTACTGAGCCTGAGCTCTAGAGCCCACAAGCCACAACTACTGAGCCCACATGCCACAACTACTGAAGCCCGTGTACCTACAGCCCATGCTCCACAACAAGAGAAGCCACCTCAAGGAGAAGCCCGCACACCACAACGGAGAGTAGCCCCCACTCGCCACAACTAGAGAAAGCCCGCGTGCGTAGCAACAAACACCCAAGGCAGCCAGAAACAAATTAATTAATTAACTAATTTAAAAATAAATAAATAAATAAAATAATATTGAAGGTCAGAGAGTCGCTGTACATGTGGCATCTTCAAAACTCAGCCTGACTCCAAAACTAGCACTTTCACCATGCCCTACCGAAGCTCTTTTCCAGCACCAACACAAAAGGATTCTCACTGGCCCAGCTTTGGCTTGGCGATGGCAATTTCTTCAGAATGGTTCTTTACCTGGTTCCCAGGTGCTGGTTGGTACGCCAGCGCCGTTCCCTCTTGTTGGGACACACGAAGTCCCAATCAGCCCCCCGGCCACTAAACTGACGTCCAGGGCAGGCCCCACCCCCACTAACGCCTGGTGATTCTTGCCAGAATGTGCTCGCTGGGCGAGAGTCTCATCGCAGTTCAGCTGTCTTGCCAGCTGAGTGCCTCTCCTGCTGTTGACCCTCGCCTGAGGCCTAACAAGTGTGAGCAGAGGCATGGCCAGCCCTGCCTCTACCGTGACACTGACCTCCAAGACAGCAGACGCTGGCAGCATTATTCCAGCCCTAGTCCCTCAGGGTGCGGAGGTGGAGGCTGAGGCTGTGGGGAGCCTGGCCCTCCCCTTCCTTCCCACCCCGATACCCGGGGCCTTCACTCGCCTTCTCCTTCATCTTCTCAATCTTCTTCACGGAGCTACGGCGCTGGGGCCGGTCCTCATGCCGGAGCAGGTTCATGCTGAGGTCTCCCGACTTGTTGAACTGCTTCTCCTCCTGCTTCTCAGCCTCCTTCAGCTTGCTTTCCGCACTGATGCTCTCCGCATGGTACATGTGGTAGGTTTTCATGACCTGGAGACACACGAGTGTGGGAAATCAACAGGCTGTTATGGCCCAGCAAGGGTGGCCCTAGCGCTGGCAGCCCCCTTCCAAGTTCTGTGTTCCAGTCAGCTCTGTCCCAGCCCTCTTCCCATGACATGCTCTGAAATCCCACAGCCCTTTACTTTTGCACAGACGGTCTGAGGACTGGAAATAATGATCAGCAGCAGCAGCAGCAGTTTCATCATCATCATCATCAACAACATCATTAAGTGATTACTAAGTGCCAGGAATGGACCAGTAAAGAGGAAATTTAAAAGGGCCACCACAGGCCCCGGGCATTTTGGGGCTGTCAGAGGTGATATGGTGAACACGGCCTTCTTCAGCTGCCCTCTCCGGCCCTGCCAGCTGTGTCTCTTGTGTCCTACTCCCTCCCCACAGTGTCGCTGGAAAAGGCCCTCCTCAGGTACCCACGGGATTTCTATGGGAACATCCTTCTTACACACAAATCGTTATCTCAGCTGTTTCCTTGAGTAAAATTGGCCTGTAAATGGCTCTGTTCCCCAAAGGAATATTATTGGGTAACCTAATAGATATTCTATGCTCTCAGAAATAAACTCATCCTTGGCTATAAAATGAATTCCTATAAAGAAAATTGCACTTTGCTACTCTACTTCCACATTAAGAGTTGGATATTGTTATATCAAGGGAATTTTTGAGTCAGAAGGAATCCTATACATCATCTAATCCAACCACCAAATTTTACAAATAGGGAAACTAAGGCCCAGAAGAATAGGGTGACTTATCCAAGATCATACAGTATTATCAGCATAGTTTCCAGACTTTACATCCATGGGATCATCATCACCATCAAGATACAGAACACTCCCATCACACCAAAAAGATCCCTCTTGACCCTTTCCAGTCGATCCCCACCCCTTACCCCAGCCACAGGCAATCACCGATTTGCTTTCTGTCACCGTAGATTGTTTTTGTGTGTTCTAGAACTTCATGTACATGGACCCATCGAGTATAAACTCTTTTACACCTACCCTTGCTCACTCAGCATAATTTTTTTGAGATTCTCCCATGTTGTTGCATGTATCAGAAATTCTTTTTTACTGCTGAGTAGTATTGCCTTGTATGGCTATACCACAATTTGTTTATCTGTTCACGTGTTGACCGTTATTGGGGTTGTTTGCAGTTTTTGGCTCTTACGAATAAAGCTGCTAGGAATGTCCATGTACCATTCTTTATGTGGACATATGTTTTCGTTGCTCTTGGGTAAATACCTAGGAGTGGAATGGAGGGTCATATAGTAAGTGTATATCTAACCACATTAAAAATCTGGTCTCAGACTTTTAATTCTATCATATCATACCGGTTCCTTAATTCATTACCATTTGTTCCTCAGATGTGAGTATTTGGGGCAGCCTTAGAGCAAGCTGGGCCAGGCCCATACCAACAGTATTCTATCTCCCAGTCCCCAAATAGTACACTTCCCTTTGCAATATCAAGTTTATGACCATCTTTCTATGCTAAGAAACACAAGAAATTTCTGGAATTCATGGCTCCTGAGCCTTGTTGGTCCTCTTCTCCTGTTGTTTGGGTAATTACAGCAGCTAATGGAGCACAAGCTTCCGCCTCGGGATGGGATGTGCTTCTGACAAGCCAGGCCCTTTAAGTCAAGGAACTCAGAATGAATTACTGGCCAATGTTATAACCTTATTCACTGTCATTTGAAGTCCTGTGAAGTGAGACTTTTAAATGAGGACTTCCTCTGTGATTCTTACTGTGAAATCACAGCATTGATCTGTTGTTAAGCAAGTCCCCTTTGTCATATGTCAGGAGTCAGTGGGGGCAACATCTATTGTAGAGCATGTCAGGTAAGAATATGGCCTCTGGCCCAAACGTCTGGGCTGAATCCTGATGCTGCCACTAACCGGCTGTGTGACCTTGGGCAAGTCACATAACCTCTCTGACATCTGCTCCCTCATGTATAAAATGGGGATGATAATGGCACCTACCTCATAGGTTTGTCGTGAGGACTAAATAAGTTAATTTTTTATAAGGTGCTAAAGGCAATACCAACCACACAGTAAAAGCCATGTAAGCATTAGCTGCTACCATCACCACCAGCATCGACATCCCTGATTTGGGCTGAGGGTTTGAAAATCTTGAACTTACTCACTTGACTTCAGGAAAATGCTCACAAACTCTAAAAAACATTAGCTAATGTGAAAAAAAATTATTCTACACCATGTTTCTCCCTCCTTTCATCCTGAAAACCTCCCCACGTTTCAAAACAATAAATGAAAAACTGAAATCAACTTTTCTTCTTGGGTCTTGGTGGAAAGACTTCTTCTCTGCATCCCACCCATCTCTGCTCATCTGCAGTTGCCCTAAAGCCTCTAGAGATGCCCTTCTTGCTGATTTCATCCACTCCTTACGCCAATACCTCTAAGTTTCTTTCTAAACAACTCAATGGACCAGAAAGTGTGTTGGATCAATGTGTTCTTGACATCTAGTGGCCAAAGGGGATGACTGCAGGTTTACAGATAACCAAGGCAGTTGCCTACTTTCAACCACCTTTAAGCCATGGCTCCTGGAACATAACGCAGCTCAGAGTCGGGAAGCCGGCTGAAGGCTGTCTCCGGGCCTCTCTCCCATTCTTGAACCTTCCCTCTACACCTCCACATTCACAGGCACCACTGCTTTCTTTGCTCCTCCCCCTCTATGTGATCCAGTTGGTAATTCCTGATCCCAAGAATAATGGTGAACTTGATCACTGGTGTCACTTACGTCAGACAGCTGCCACAAAAGAGCTTAACCTAGGGACCTCTCTGAAGTGAGTCTAACTATTTATGCCCAGAATCCTCTAAGATGTTTCCTTTATTTAATTACCTGAAACATGGGCTTCAGGATGAAAGGCCCTTAGCTCAATAGTCTAGAACAGCCTGCTCGGTATTGCCAGTCCAGGAGATGCTGAATAATATTTTAAAATTATCTATTACTTCACAGAGTTTGCAAACCTCTCTATTCATTATCACCAAGGAGCATTTCAATTAATCTTTACCCCAATCCTGGGAGGCAGCATGATAACAATAATAACAACAATAGCAGCTAACACTTACCGACCACTTACTACACACCAGGCCTAGTTCTAAGCACTTCACATATATTAACTCACTTATTTCTCACAAAAACCCTGTGACGTAGACTATATCATCCCTGCTTTACCAAAGAGGAAACCACGAAATAGGGATGAAAGGGTCCTCTGCCCCACAGGGACTCAGGAGACCCAGTTTTGAAACTTGACCTTCCCACCACTTGCTGGATGACCGTGGCAGAGGCTTGACCTCTCTGTGCTGCCTGGCAAAGGCCAGAGGGGGGGGGCTAGGAAAGAACTCAGTAAGCTGTGACTGTAGAGTGGCGAGCTGACAGCAGTGCTGGGGCGGGGAAGGGAGCAGAAGTGGATGCAGGAGCTGAGCTGAGGCCAAGTCACTGGGACCTGGTCTTCAACCCGGGCTCTCCAGAGGGGCCCTCAGAGGCACCCACCCAGCTTACTGCCAGATGGGCGTTCTCTTTCCAACCCTCAAGACCCTATCAGGGAGAGCCTTTCAGAAGAAGTCCAGCACAGGCTAAGAAGCACTATATAGGAACATGTAAGTGAGACCACTATTCTTGGCCCAAATCAGTTTCATAGGTTATCAGAGGCCCTCCAGAAACTTTGGTGTATTAACCTGTCATTGAAAGAAACTAAGGCCCAGAAATAGCAAGCATGTGGCCTAAGTCACACAGCAAGCCAGATGGCCGGGCCTTCCAAGCTGTGGACATTGCCTTTTCTGGTGATCATGCTGCCTTTGCTGTGTACACTTTGCCTTTTGCATCTTCCCAAACCCTCAGATCATGAAAACAGGAAAGTACTATCTGTACAGCTCTTCAGATCTGCATTTAAATGCAAAAGAAGGCAAAGGCAATCTGGAAGTTAACAGCATTAATACAGGGACATGCTGGGGCAGGAAAAGGATCAGTTTTTAGAAAATAGGTTCTCAACAATGCAGTCCATGTACACTTCCTCCACCCCACAGGAAGGGCCATCCCTAGGCCACACAACAGTTGTGTATGAGGTGAGACCCTGGGCCAGGACATGACAAAGACACCCTTGAAGTACCCAAACTTCAGTCTGAGAGCCCACACTCTGTGTGGCCTACGTTCTCTGTAGAAATTATAATCACTGTCTTATTCCATTTGCACGTTTATAAACTGTCTCACCCAACTACAGTGCAAAGTCCATGAGGGCCAGGACGTTGCCCATGATCATAATCCCTGTATTAGGGCAGAGACTGGCACCCAGCAAGTAGCAATATATATTTGCATGAATGAGTGGACGACAGCTGACTGGCTGGCTGGATAAATGGGTGGGTGGATGGATGGATAGATAAGTGGGTGGGTGGGTGGATGGATGGGATGGAGGGAGGATAAAACAGGGGAGGTAGATTCTATTGCCTTTGCTCTGCTGAATATATTTGGGGGTAGGGCAACAGCTACACCTTCAATCATTTAATATTTATTGAACAGTTCATTATGTGCTAGTTACTGCACTCGGTGCCATTATAGGAAACACTACAATGTAGAAGACAGATATGGTCTCTGCCCTCACAGAATACACACCTTAGTAGGGACACAGACAGTTATGCAAGTGATTATCACAGGGTGTGATAAGTGCACGGATGAGGGGGGTACAGGGTGCTAAAGGAAGGCTTCCTGAGGAAGTGATATCTAAACTGAACCTTGAAGGAAGAGTAGCTATTAGCTAGGTGAACAGGGACTGGGGTGGGGATGGATTATTCCAGACAAAGGAAGCAGTGTCAGCATTAAGCCCATTAGAAGCAGGAGCCAAACAGGTTTGAGGAAGAGCTTACAGGTAGAACATCAGGTGTTTGTTTGCAAACCAGCCAATGGAGCCACTTTCTCCTCCTTCCTGAGCTCCTCCCCCTCAGCAGACATCTGTTGTTGCTCTCTGCGTAGGATCATCCAGTCCCCCTCCTTCTGGAACATCTTCCTGATTTTCTTTGAGGAAATCCCCCAAATTCCGCTCCACCATTCTCATTCCATGTGGTTCATGGGAAACTGACACTACCCCCCAATCCCTGGGTACAGGGCAGCAGACCCAGGCCTGACCTATCAGTATGCATGATGTTAATCTGGCCACAGCGATGGGACCCCAGCCAGGCCAATTAGAGACAGCCCTGGGCTTCCGCTGGAAACACCAGGAAGGGAGTGTTCACTTTCCACTAGGGGGCGCTGAGCTGATAGAAAGTGAGCTTGGGAGGGTGGGGAAGAGGGATGGACTTGGGCCAACTTTGTCACCACAGGGGAGAAGCCTCCTGCAGAGGAAAACAACAGCAAATAAGGGAGGGGAGGATGGAGGGAAGGGAGGGAGGGAAAGGAAAGGAGGGGGAAGGAAGACAGAAGGAAGAAGGAAAAGTGAGGGAGGGAATAGGATAAAATGGAGGAGACGCAGTTCTGCTGCCTCTGATCTGGTGAGTGTATTGGTGGGCGGAGTGGCTACACCTTCAATCATTAAATATTTATTGAACAGCTTATTACATGCAGGTATGATATACCAGGTGCTGCCAACAGTACTGCGTGGAAGGCAGATAGGGCCTCTGCCCTCAGATTATTCACTCTACTGGGGAGACAGACAATGAAACAAGTGTGTCAGCCTCCGAGATTCAATAAATTGCCATTTTTAGATATGTCAGGTTTTCCTGGCTTTCCGTCTCTTGCTACTGAATGAGTCCCAAAAGGCAGACTTCCTTCCCCGCTAGCTTCCCCACTACCCAGGATCAATCCTGGTCTCGACTGGCCACACTTAGTGCCTGACTCACAAACACTGACCGGCTGAACAGGGGCTGCTCCCCGTACCCGGCTTCCTGCTTCTCTGCCTTGCTCTCCACCTGGGAAACTCCACTGTCATTCAGCTCCAAATCCAATGCCATCTCTTCTCCATTCACACCGTGTCCATATCCCCACTGACACTTGTCACATGGCGTAGCCACATCCCATGCTCTCGACACAATGATGATCAGTAAACGTCTGCTGAGTGAGTGAAGGAATGTCCACACAGGAGAGCTGAGGCGGGGAAGGAGGTTGTCTAGAAGGAAAGCTTGTTCCCCCCATTCTTCTTAGGACCACCACCATTCCTAGATGACACTGGGCATACGCCCTGGCCAGCAGCTGTGACAGTCCAGCAGGGCCTGCCTTGCCCTGAGTCAGAGACGCGCCCTCGTCTCCCTCCCTGGGCGGCGTGGCAGGAAGATACAAGCCTGAGAGGAGCCTCAGAGTTCCTCTAGATTCGTGCCTTCATGCGGCAGATGGGGAAATCGAGGACCAGAGCCCAGCTAACTGGCACTGCGTCAGTGTTTCCCAAAGTGTGTGAGGGGAACCGCTTGTGTTACTGAGGTGATTTCAGGTGTGACGCCTTTTCAGTTCTCTTGGAATCCTTCTGAGTATATCGGGAGGAAAAACTCAGTTTGGTGCTCTCATGTCTAATGCCTGCTTTGAAGGCACTGGCAAGAATTAACCCTGTTTTTTCTTCATTTAGCTTATGGAACCCTTCTATTTATACCAAGTTGTTTTTCATTTGCTAATGTGAAGTATCATTTCCTTCCAAAATATATATATATAAGTAATTTATATGTGTATGTTTATATAACTAGTTGAATGTATTTATGTAAGTAGCTTTTGGGAGTAGACTTGGAGCAGGCTCCGCCACTCCCCCGCTGGGTGACCTTGGGCTGGCTATCCAGTCTCTCTGTGCCTCGCACCCCTCATCTCTAAAATGGGGTGGTAATACTACCACCTACCTCAAAAGTGAACAGAGGATGAAACGAATTAAGACACTGGGCATTTAGACCAGTGCCCAGCACGTGATAATCACCATATAAAAGTGGAGGCTCTAATTATTAGTGATATGAAACAATCTCCAAAACGTAACCACAAAAGCAAGATGCAGAACAGTAGGCCCAGTTGTTGCCACTTGTGCGGGATATGTGTGTCCATGTATGCTTAGTGATGAATTAAATATCTCCGCAAGGAGCCACCAGCTGAACTAGAAACTAGTAACCAGGCTTGTATGGGAGGAGGGGGAGAGGTGGGCAGCAGGAGACATACTTCTCACTATGTATCTTTTTGTACTGTTTATCGGGTTTTTTATAAAATGCATGCATTATCTATTTCTAACTTTAAATATTCAACAATTTTTTAAAAAGGAAAAATACTGGCTCGAGTATGTAACATGTGTAATAGATGGCAAGCCTGGAGGATAGGAGAGCGATCAGGAGGTGGCTGAACTTTTTTAGGCAAAATATTCTCAGAGCTCGGGCTGGCCTAGTGGCATTGTAGGGGAGAGGAGAGAGGAAAGATTTAGAAGCATAAATGAAAAATATTTATGCTTCACCCTTTCATAAAACACACAATGATTTAACACTGGCGTTCACCAGGCACTGTGCTATACTCTATGCCACTCACTCTTAGAATCCAGAGAGATGAGGTGGTGACACTCCCATATTCTAGGGAGCTGAGGCTCAGCGTGTTTAACAAGTGACAGCTGGGGCCAGAACCCATGCTGCTGGGCCCCATCTCAGGCTCTCTCCACCACTGCATCCCTGAGAGTGGTCATCAAGAGGGAGACACCTTAGCAAAAATTTGCCTGGGGGCCCAGAGTTGATTTCATACCCCTGAGCCCAGCGCATAATCAAGTCAAAGCTGGAGTAGGTAAAAGGTAGAGCCCATTCATTACTCCAATTGGCGTCTACCTGTCACCAGCAGCAGTTGGTGTGGATGCTCCTCAGGCCCCCTCCACGTCACCCTGAACCAAGTCTCAGGGGCCCCACTAGCAGTGCTGGGCTTGGAAGACAGGCCCAGCAGCCCTGCCTGGGAGAGCCTGGAGCAGGGCTACTGAGCCCAGCAGGAGGGGCCCAGTGGCAGATGCTACAATGTTTGTCAGTGCAAAGCACAACAGGTGCATTTCATGATCTAGAACTATATTGAAAATCTGAACGTAGTTTTAGCTGAACAATGAAAACAGAGTGCTTTGTTATTGTTTTGTTTTGGTTTTGCTTCTTCTGGAGCAAAGACTGGCACACTGGCCCACATTCTCACCCTCTGCCCTTCTTTCCTCTCAGGTCAATACACGATGATCAAGAGCTATATATTGTGTCAGGCTGATGGGAGTCTAGGGAAAAATACGTGAGGTGTGACGTGTGTGGGGTGTGTGTGGGGGTGTGTGTGGGGGTGTGGGGGGTGTGTGTGGTGTGTGTGTGTGTGCGTGTGTGTAAGCACTGGCATGTTTTAGAAAGGAAGGCACCTCAAGGTGATGAGGACTGGGCAGAGGGAAACCTTGTTGAGTGAATGAACGAATGAACCAACGAACAAATGAACCTACAAAATGCCCAGCCCTGCCGTCTTCTCTGTGTCCTTCCTGGTCCCAGGTGGAGACAAGCCTTTTCCCTAAAGTAGGAGACAGGTGGCAGTAAGCATTCATCTCTATCATCATTATGCCCAGTACCACCTCCACTAAAAAACATTGAGAGAAAAAACGTGGGGCTTACTGGACAGTCCTTTCTCTACATCATTTCCTCTTTAGTCCCTGTGGTCATGACTCCGGGGCTGGGGGAGGAGGGAGCATCTAAAGGCTTGCATAACAAGGCACGGTAACCAGAAAGTGCTCAAAGCAAATCTCTAGTAACGAAGCGTGGCATTGGGGTCCAGAGCATCCTCAGCAACTGGGTGCTGTGGTGGACTGTTTGCAAAGACGGCCACAGTAGTTGCCCGATGGCCTCAGGGATGCCCCTTTGCATCGTCACTTCGCAAGCAGTTTACTTCTCCATCCCACAGCTCTGGGCTTGGCTGTGTGACTTGATTTGGGGAATGAGATATTAGCAAATGTGACACAAACAAAGGCTTGAAACCTCACTGGGGTTTTCCCATTTGGGGCTCTTTTTTTCAATGGCCAGGAAACTGTAGCCACATCAGTGGCCCCAGTTGAACCCAGCCCAAATCACCAACACACAGAATCTCGAGTGAATAAAATGCTTGTCGTTTTCAGCCACTGAGTTTTGACAGAAGTTGTTATGCAGCAGTTGATAACTGATACAAAGGCCTTAAGCCAGGCTTTACTTCTTTGTGCCTCAGTTTCTTTATCTGTAAAATGTGTGTCAATTAAATAATGTGTATAAAGTATCTAATACAGTGTGAGATACATTCTGGCCATGGTTGTTATTATTATACTTGTTTTGAGGTCCAAAGACGATATTTGACTTGGCCAAGCTGGGAGGTGGTGCAGCAGGAATTCAAACCCACCTCCCTCTGTAATCGGTTTGCTCTGCCATGATCCTGTGTTGTCTCTCCTGCTCAGAATTCCCTTTCTCTTCCTCTGTCCCCCTGTGCTTTGTTAATTCCTACCCATCCAAAGGCACCAGGCCCAGAACTCACCTTTGATCACAGTAGCCCCAGCCCTTTTCTGAACCCTCAGTCAATCTCTCACACATGCACAAACTCTACCCCTCATTTCTTCGCTCAGTGAATATGTATTGATTGCCTACTGTGTGCCAGCACTGCCCTACTGGGACAGCTGTAGAGAACCTGGCTCAGCTTCCCCAGGCTCACAGTCTAGGTGCCCTCCCTCCGAGTCCAGGTATCCAGCACACGCTAGGCTCTGTCTTAGGCGGTGATATCACCAGTTCACAAGTTTACTCTCATTTCCCTGCACAGATTCTAAACTCCTTGCAGGCAAAACCAGTTTCTTTCACTTATTCATAGATCCTTCCCTCCCTCCTTCAACAAGTACCTTGGGAACACCAAGGATGTACAAGACACTTCAAATACCAACTCTTGAAATGTTCACGGCCGGCTGCTATGTCTCCTGTGGTGCTAAGTCCACAGAAGGCAGCCCCAAATATCTGAATTTAAATGAATTTCTGGGCAACTACTGAAAACTCAGTGCACAGCGAATGACCTGGTGGGGGGCAGGGGGTGCTGTTGGCCCCACCGTGTTCTCACTTTTCTGCAGCACATGGCAAAAGGAGACAGTGGGGAGGGGCTGGCCCTTCCTTCCCCACCAGCTCCAAGGCCATTGCCAGGCTGCTGGGAGATGGCAAGCAGGGACCAGCCTGCCTGCCTGGCCTGTGTGTCTAAGGCCAGTGTCACTTCTGTCCAGCCACCCTGCCCCATGGCCAGCAGGGACACCCGTGTGTGGGCACCAGTGTCATCCTCCTGCTCCCTGACCCTCCTGCCCTATCCAGCCTACAAACTGGAGAAAGCTTCTATTTCCAGCCCACATTTCACTGAGAGCTGAAGTGACTCGCCCAAGACAAAACAGCTGGGTTCAAACTGAGGCCTTGGGCCCTAAGCGCAGTGCTTCTCACCAAGATCTGACTCCAGGGAGTGTACGTGCCAACGGAAGAGACAGGGTGGAGACATTCAAGATAACATAAGGGGTTTTTTTAAACTGCCAAAGGAATTTGAGGCCCAGCGGTGACGGCTTGCTCAAGGTAGTGGAGTTTGGTCTGGGTTTGAAAACTGAGTATGACTCAGACAAGCAGAGGAAGAAAGAGGGTGGCTGTAGGCCGGGGGATCTACAGGGGTAAAGGAGCCAAGAGGGGAGAAATCTGGGGTGAACAGAGAGCACCCAGGAGGGGAGCCCAGCTGGAGCCCAGAGGAAAGCTTAGAGATCTGGGTGGGAGTGGCTGGGGTCCTGGATGTGGACCCAGTTGCTGGAACACTGTGGAGGTGAAGTGCCTGAGAAACATGAAAAGGTCCTCAACAGGGGAACAAACCCTCTGCAGAATTCTGAGGAGAAACATCTCATCTGGTTCCCGGCCTTGCCCCTTTACCACCCGGCTTCTCCACCGGGTGCTAAAGTGGGAACACACAGTCCACTTCACACTCGCCAGGGAGGTGGAGATAGCAGTGGTGAAGGGACCATGGGAACCTCTGATACGCTGTGCCTCTTGGTTCTCTTTGTCCTGGTCATGCTTACATATCTGATCCCCTTTAATTCTCACAAGGGGGTGTAAAAAGCAGGTATTATTATTTCTATTTATCAACTGTATTTGAATCCAGGTCTCCAGCTCCAGAGTCTGTGCTGTAAACCACAAGGTGATTTCCCCACAGTCCAATCTGACTCAAAGTCATATGTTTTCTCCAGCAGCAGTGCTTCCTTTACCCCAAGCAACGATCCATTAAAAAACTGTCAGGGTGCGAGTTTTTCTCCTTAACTTGGAATCACAGAAATGTGTGTTTCAACTTTTATAGACTAATCTCTAGGAACTCTCACCCCCATTTTACTGATTGGGAGACTGAGGCCCAGAAGATCGAATGCCTGGCCCAAAGTCCCATAGCTGGTTGGAGTCTGAGGCAGGACTTCCAACCTGAAGTACAGGCTCTTGGGCAAAGGTTCTTGGCCCCTGAGAGGTCTACCACCTGCTGGTTGCACAGAACATGGACTTAGAAAGATAACAATACCAAAGAGAGGGGCCTCTTACAACCTGCTCTTCTTCCTCTCATACCAGAGCTTTTCAAATATAATGTTAGCAGCAGAATCCTCCCCTTTTAATGAGAAGCTTTATGAGGAATCTCCACATACTTAAAACATAACAGTTTTTCTCTGGCCTGACTGCCTTAGGAATGGTGGGCCTGTAGTTCTGTCTGCTGGGCCTCCCCACCCTGCTCCCCCAGGCTGTCACTGGGCCTCTCCTCACTCCTCCCCATGGAAGCCCATGGCTCCTCAAAGCACAGGCTGTAACTTCCCTCACTATAACCACTGTGCTTGTGTTCCCCATCCACTCACTTTCTCAGATTCTAACACCCATCCCAAACCCAGTTAGATCTTGCCTCTAAGCAGGGAACAAGGTCAGTTCTGGGCCAAATTGTGATGTTCTGAAACTATTCCCCTGAGATGGTGAGGCATGCTCATCCACCCCCCAACCCCTACCCTCTGCCCCTCACGTGACCCTCAGAAGAGTGCTCCATTTTGCAGATGAGAATACTGAGACCCAGATGAGCTACCTGCCCGCCTCAGGTCCCACAGTCAGTAAGGAGCGGGCCTCAGCTTCAGCCTGTCCTACCTGACCCGCGCTCTCTCCACTCCAGCTTTGCGTCTTCAGGTTTGGGAGGTAATACATTCCCACAGCTGGCAGGTAATCTGGATCTCTGTGAACTTTTACAAATTAAACATACCCAGGGCCCCTCCCCAAATGTACTGAATCAGAAGCTGGGGCTGTGAGTCATTACATCCCATCGTGATGACCCACTGTCACTCAGGCAAAAGACACAGCAAAAAGGCCCAGGGTCACCCCAGATCTCTGGTCAGCCACGCCCCTGTGCTGGGTGCAGAAGAAAGGGGGCCCAATCCCAAACAGCAGCAGAGCCTGAGCGAGACTCACCGTGTAGAGCTCATTGGTGACCTTCAGGAGCTCCTCATGCATCTGCAGGCCGATCTCCTTGCTCTGGAATATGGAAGAACAAGCGTCAGAAGGGCAGAAGGGAGCTGGCTGCACTGACCAATTTCCTCTTCAACACAGAAAGGGCAGTAATGCTTGGGGTGGGGTGGAAAGGGGTACAGAAAACGACATAAACTTCATCGACCCAGACCTGAATACCTCAACTCACATCCACAGAACAAATCCACAGAGAGTGGCTCCTTAAAACAGGAATTCCTGGGCCATATAAGTTGGGGAACCCTACACATCCCCTCCTTACCTTGATGTTTCACAGAGACACCATATTAAAGATTCTGAGAAGCCCCACAGCCAACCTGTTCAGCTTTCTGTAATTCTGGGTGTCTTCAGCTGATGTGACTAGAGTGTGTGTCCCTAGCTCAATACTCACTAACATCTCATGAGACTGGGGTTCCAAAGAACCCAGTATGAGAAATAATGATCTAGCCTCTCAATTCAGTGAGCAGCTCAGGTAAACAGACAGCCCACTGGCGCTTGAGGCAGGGGGTCGGCGTTCTTGCCTGGCTGCACTGCCGAGTAGTCACATGGCCTTGGAACCTAAGTTCTCACATCTATAAAATAAAAAACTTTAGAAAGCTCCTTGAACAAAATGAGGCGGGTCTTCTTACTGCAGAACTTTTCAGAGGCTTTCATGCCCTCACTTGCATGGATTTTGGGGCTGTAGGGTGCAAGTTTAGCTGACCTCAAACCAAACCATGAAGTGACATACATATTTAGTATACTGAGGGACATGAGTCAGAAAACAACGGACAAATTATCTCCAGGTTCCCTCCAGCCTGAAGATTCCAGGATTCTGTTATTTTGCATATTATTATTATTACAGTCATCCCTCCATATCCATGTGTTCTGCATCCAAGGATTCAACCAACTGCAGATAGAAAATATTTGAAAAAAAATTCCAGAGAGTTCCAAAAAGCAAAACTTGAATTTGTCTTGTACTCTACTGCCAACTATTTACATATAGCATTTACAGTGTATTTGTAACTATTAACATAGTGTTTACACTGTATTAGGTATTATAAGTAGTCTAGAGATGATTTAAAGTATATGGGAGAATGTGCATAATTATATGCAAATACTATGCCATTTTATACAAGGGACTTTGAGCATTGTTGGATTTTGGTATCACGTGGGGGGGGCGGGTCCTGGAGCCAATCCCCCCCCATATTGAGGGATGACTGTGTTATTATTATTATTAGGGGGAGGGGAAATGCTCTCCCTGTTTGCCCAGGCCATCATATGAAACTTCTGTATTGACAATGGAAGCCCTGCTCTTGGCCCCTGACAGCTGAGTCATCCTGTCCTCTCTCTCAGCTCCCTCAGCCTCAAGCATGGCCAGAGGCTGACTGGCCTTCCTCTGGCTCCTTCACAGGTCAGAGCCCCCGGACTCTGAGGTCGCTGAGGAAGGCTCAGTATCAGACATGATGCCTTCCCAGGCTCTTCACCTGGCCCACTGCCTTCCTCTCAGCTTCTGGCCCTGGATGGCCAAGAATCACCCATGTGAAGGCAGTCCCTACAGGAGATCTCTTAGATCTCCTAAGAGATAGCAAGGACTCCAGGGCAATTGCAGAGATCTGTTTAGACCTCCCTCCAGCTCTGGCGACTAAAGCAAGGAGACCCAATCCAAAAGCACAGTAGAGTCTCGGCAGAACTTTCTGTGCAGAGCTCCGGGAGAATCTTCGGTCGCATCCTGGGCATCTACAGAGGTGCTCGATGAGCCCAAGGAGCTGTCCCCATCTCCTTCCATTCTCCCTGAGTCTCAGCCGGTACCTCAGCCTCACCTGTGGCCCCTCCCCCTGACATTTGCCTCGGACTCTCTGACACCCTCCAATGGCCTCCTCTTGGTCCTCGGTCTGGCCAACATCTCTGACACCCAAGATTCAGTTTCTCACGTATTTGTTTTTATGATCCAACTTTTTTGATAGGTAATAAATGCACACGGTTAAAGGAACTCTAACAGTCAGCAAGGTAAAAAGTGAAAAGTAAGTGTCCTGGGCTCCCAGAACCCCACCCAGAGGCAAGTGCTATTAAGTTTCTTCTGATACCTTCCAGAAACAGTCGATGAATATACATGCATACAGTTGGATAGTGTCTGGTTTTTTTTAACACAAATGAAAGTATTCTATACAAGCCTTTGTTTCTTGCTTTTTTCCACCTAACAATATAACTGAGAGATTGTTCCTTGACAGGACACGTAGCTCTTGCATCCTCTTTTTCTAATAGCTGCTCGGGGTTCCATACACCAGATGTATCGTAACTAATTAACTAGCAGGTTGTCTCCAGTCTCTTAATATTCCAAACAATGAGACAGTGAACATCACTGTACTCTGTCACCATGCACGTGGGCAGGGACCCCTGTCAGAAAAATTTCTAGAAGCAGCTCTGCTCGGAAGAGTCCAGCCTTCTCAGCTCAGCTCCAGCCGGCTCCCCACGCACTGCTGACTTCAGCTCCCACTTCTCGGGCTCCATCCTGCATGACCTCAAAGACCCATATCTTCAGCTGTTGCAAAACAGTACAGTTTGGATGGCGCCTCATCACATCAAATTCAAATTATCCAAAACAAAGTTGTGACTTTTCCTCCATCTCCTCAAGTTCAGTCAATGGGATAATATCTTCCCAGACATGGCAACTGGAAATTTGGAGCTATTTTTGACACTTTTTAAAAAATCCCCCGTCCTCAATCCAACCTGTCAGTGCATCCTGCCTTCGAACCACCCAGTCCTTTGTTTTCTGCAGCAGGCTATACCCGTTCCCTCCCCACTATCCATTCTTGCCCTTCCTGCTTCCTAACAGAGACGTGAATTTGGCCCTGCTTTCATCCCTCCAGCCAAATTCTTTCCAGGACATCGCTGACCCCCATCCCGACTCAAGATGGTAGATTCTGTATGTGTTGTTAGTCTGGGGGTGAGTATTTGACAACTGCATGGAAGAGGACTTAGAAGGTTGAGGGGAATTTCAGCTTTCCTACTGAGTGCTAGCAAAAAAGCATGGAGCCCCAGTGGCTACCACCAGGCCTCTTAGGACCAGGAGAGGAAGCCGCCTTGGGTGGCAGAACAAGAAACCTAGCTGCTAATGACCTCCAGAGAAACTGGTTGAACTGAACCCACAGCCTGCCTCCTGGTGAACTTCTACTTCTGTGGATTTACTAGTTAAGCTACTTAAAGCTGGGTTTCCTGCCATTGGCAGCCCAAAGCAACCTAATGGATGCATTTCCCATCACCAGTCCCAGAGCAAGCAATGTCATCGTTGCAGGACCCAGATTCGTGAAGCCGCCCCTCAACAAAGTCCTGACTCTGGTTCCCGATTCTGCATGCCCATCCCAATGTCATTTCCTAGAAATGCATTTTACTGTGTCCCTCTAAGACTGCCTCAGTGCCTATGGGATCAAGACCCAGCTCTTTAGCTCGACTTTCAAGGCTCCATACAACTGGCAGAGGTCTGGTTATGGGGTGGAGAGGGCTGAATTTCAGAGCCACAGATTGGAGACAGGGATTGGAGACAGGATTGGAGACAGGACTTTAAACCATTTTACCTCTCAGCATCTTTGCTTCCTCGCCTGTAAAATGAGTGCCCGTTACTGTCCTTCTTTGCATTTATAAAGGGAAGTGCAGTGATCTTGCTTGTTTACTTGTTTATTCATTTGTCATTTGTTTCCCCCACTTGAAGGTAAACCCCATGAGGGCAAAGAGACTTTCTGTCTGGTGGTAGATGCTCATATCCCCCAGCTGCTGGGACGGCTGGCAGCAGACAGCCCCCAGCTAAGAGAAAGCTTCAGGGATGGCATCAGAGGATGTGGTGACAAGCCCTCCAAAGACCGACACCTCATCCAAAGATGGATCTATGTGGGGCATAGAGGCTCGTCTCTCCTGTCTCAACCTGGACAGCTCTAAAGGGTTGTGCTCTCTTTAGAACTCCCCGTAGGGCTGGCTAAGACCTTAAGTAAGCCTGCCTGCACTATAGCTTAGCTTCACTCAGCTTCCTCCCCCGCCCTCCCTAGGGGGTGGATCCCAAATACACTCCCTAATCATTCTGCTAAGATGTTAAATTCAGGCCTCAGAGTCAGCTTCCCAGGTACCCAATCTGCAATGTCTCACCTCCCCACTCTTCCCGGCAAGCCGTAGAGCCTGTCGCATAGTGGGTGTTCATTAAGTATGTTTGTTGAGTGAACCTATGAATGAATCCAGTGACAGTTCCTCTAAGACTTAGTTTCCTTATCTGTAAAAGTGGGACGATGTCACAAGTGTCATGAAGTCCCTGTAAGGATGAAAAAAGATGACGCACATGACAGCACTGGTATCATACCAGGCACAGGCAAAGAGCTTGGGAAACAGTGGTACAGGCTGAATCAATACCCACTGGATGCCAGGGGCAAGGCTAGGAAGTTGCCCAGAAAAGGGAATTCAAAGTTGAATTTTTTATTCACTCTTCCCAGTTTGGTGGGATCAAGGGTCAAGAACCAAATAATTCTAAGGCATGAGGCAGAAAAGGCTGCAAAAGAGTGAAAGAGGAGGCGATGTGGGAAGCAGGGATGAAGAGGCTGGAGGGACCACCACCGGAGCCACCTGACCTTGCACGGATGGCCAGAGACGGCATTCTAGACAGGAGGCACAGCCTGAGCAAAGGCACGGAGGCCGGGAATAGGGGAAAATGTGGTTTGCTAAGAGAGAAGCACAGCAACAGAAGAGCAGAAGATACGCTTGGAAGGCAGGTTGGGCCAGATCACGGAGGCTAGCAGAGTGCAGGCTTCAGTCAGAGCGCACCTGGGAGCCTCTGAAGGTTTTTGAGCAGCAGAGTCTGACGGCAGACTGTGCTTCTTCAGGAAGATGAAGCTACAGGTAGAAGAGGGTGGATTGGATGGAGGCGCTGCAAGTCACCAGAGGGAACCTGCCTGAGTCTCTGCTCTCTCCCCCTCAGCACCAAGCCTGGGCAGGGCTGGCCACAGTGAGTGCTCAGCCAATAGAACTGCAAAGGACTAAAGGCATTTTATTTTTTATGGTTGGGTTTTGTTGGGAAGGGAAAGAGTCTCACTACAGTTCCAGAAACTACTGAACCCAAACCAAACATTCCATCATGAAGGGGAGGCTAAAACCCTGATCATCCCCAGCAGACACCACACCCAGCCCTTGGGGACCCCAGCGGCAGTGTATTCGCACTCTGTCTGCATTTCTCGCATGGCTTTCATGCCTACAGAGGTTGGGGTGGTGGGTTGCCTCCTTCAAGGACAGGAAGTGTGCAGACTGTAGAATATGATTACACTGGGCCAAGGAGGGTTCAGCCCTGGTACTTCGGGGTTGGAAGGACAAAGCCCTGACTCTCTAACCCCAAAATCTGTAAAATTGGGTGGCAGGTGGCCCCGGCCCTGCTTCTTTTTTTGCCCACGGCTAAGGACAGTTAAACTCCCCTGAGGACTAGGTCACTCGGATGGGGGTGGGGGCGGTCCTGGGCATTACGAGACGCTTAGCAGCATTCCTGGCCTATCACCTCTAGATGCCAGGAGCATCCCCTACCCCACCGCAAGCTGTGACAACAAAAATGATCTCCAAACATTGCCAAATGTTCCCTAGGGGACAAAATCGTCCTGGGTGGAAACGCTGCCCTAGACTTAGGGCTCCAAGTGGCAGCTTCTCTGGGCTACAGATGCGTTTTATTTGGCCATTCAGTGTTTTCAGAAAATCTGACTCTTTCCAGCATTTAAAAATCAGGAAATTGCCCTTACAAGTCCAGATTTTCAGCTTCTCTTGAAAAACTAGAAGATCCAGCGAGGCTGAGCCCCGACTTGGAGCACAGCG
Source organism: Globicephala melas (assembly GCF_963455315.2). Taxonomy (NCBI): domain Eukaryota; kingdom Metazoa; phylum Chordata; class Mammalia; order Artiodactyla; family Delphinidae; genus Globicephala; species Globicephala melas. The sequence goes on along the minus strand of NC_083324.2, from coordinate 7,796,422 downwards.
GCCCCTTCGGATGGGGTTGTGCTCTCCAGTTGGCCACAGCATCTCCCTTCACCCATCCCTTTGAGTTTATGACCCAGAAACCAGTGGGGTCTCACTGGGGGCAGCCGTCTGTATCCCCTGGTGCTCATCAAGGCAGCCATCCCAGACCTGCCAAATCCAGACGTGTGAGAGGATCTTTCTACAAGAGCCCTTCTCACATGCCAACCTTTGAGAGTCACCGAAGAGTCTGGTTCCTGAGGCTGAACCTCCTGACTCTCCCGTGGATCCAGACCCCACTGTCTGCATAGAACCCCACGCCCCTGAACCCATCCTCCTGTCTGCACTACCTCTTCCTGTAGCTCTGTGGCCAGTTCCTCACCTGGCTTTTATTTGATTTACACCAGCATTTATTTGAATGGCCTACTACATACGAGCCTCCACGAGGCACTAATGACACAAAGCTGAGTGAGACCTGGTCCCTGCTCCATCAGCTGCAGCCAGCATTTCTGGAGCACATTCCATAGGTAAACACTGTCCAAAGTCACCTCCATATATTATCTAATGGAAACCTTTAAGGCAGGTACTATTATTATGCCCGCCTGGCAGACGAGGGCTGGTGGATCATAAGGGTTAAGCAACTTGCCCCACGCTGTACAGCTAGGAAGTGGCAGAGCCAGGATTCAACTTTTGGTTGCTCTAACCCCAAAGCCGGCACTCATAAGGACCTTCTGTGGCCTGTTTCCCCAGGGCCAAGACGAGATACAGGCACACAGGTGAAGAGAAGCCACTGCAATGCTGTCACAGAGATGAGTCCAGGCCACAAGTCCAGGCTGCAAAGAACGGCATACCCTCTGGACGCCACCAGCCCATCCGATGTGCTTTCTCACCACTTGTGCAAAAATCTGCATCCTTGGGCCTTACCCTCACTTGCAGGCAGTAGAGTTCTCCTTGGCCTGGTCCTTCTTGGCCCACCTGCCCTGCTAGGACTAAATCGGCCATGATGGCCATCTCTGGCTTCTCCCTTCTTCCTTGTTCTGATAACAAAAGATGAGATACAGGTGGCACTCACCCCTGCTTGTCTGATCACACCAGATGGTCCATCCAGCACGGGACCCAGCCTGACCAGAGTGCTCTGGTGCCCTGTGTCTAGTGACTGGGTCAGAGATGGAAATGTATTCCAGGCTGAGCCAACAAGAATTTTCCCTGCAGCTTTCTAAGAACCATACTCTCAGATCATCTCTCCTCTGGGGTCACCAAGCAAGGACATCAGGGGTCTCGAGCTACCCACCACAAGGAGAGTCAGGGCCTCGACAACAGCATTTCTGTCCTGACCTAGTGATGCTAAGACTTACCTCTGGACTTTTCCAGCTTACAGAATCCTGTGAATTTCCACCTTTGCTCATGTGAAACAATACTGATGCACTCTGCTTATTTTAGCATGAAGACACCAAAATAACCACAGGGTGAGACAGCCTTCTGAAAACCCTCTACCAAGCACCAGCTTTCAAACAGTTTCTGCAAAAGGTCCAATTTTCAACCGACTAGAGAGAGCATAAGCCCCTTAAAGGCTGGGACTCTGGCTTCGCAGAGTGCTGTTCACGAAGACTTGCGCACAAAAGGAACTCCATGCTACCTGTGCGTGAGCTAACCAATACGCAGAGCCAGCGAATGGAGAGGGTAAAAGGGGGCCAGCTTTGACTCTCGCTTTTCTGCAAAACACAAGACAAAACCAAATCCTGTACGTTCACGTCAAGATGGCACCAGATGACAAAAATTTTTTGACACAGTGTTCCTGAGCGAAATCAATGTCTTCACCAAAAGTCCTGCTGTGGATGGCTGAATTTGCTTTTCAACGCAGGGCTGATCTCGCTATTAAGGGGAAACCCTCAGAACTGTCACTACAAATCCTAGGACTTCATGAGCTGTATTTGAAAAGTTCTCTTTGCAAAGGGTATGTTTCTGTCTCCCTCAGGCTAACTCAAATGTGGAGCTGGTCATTCTGCACATCTAGAAAACATTAAAATTCTGGGTTTCAATGACAAGACTCCCTCTCACTTCTCCAGAGGAGACCATTCGAAACAACCCTTAGAAAACTTTAAGGCAGAGAGTAAGGTGGAACCTTCCTCAACTCCAACCGTCCCCTCTTTCATCGCATCAGGCGTTGAGTCAGCAACACCTGTCTTCCTTTTCTCTTTGCTTGATGTTCTCATGTCCAGTTTTCCCCCTTTGGGAACATTCCCTGGTTTTCCTAGTTCTGAGGTTCGAAGGAAATAATGGGAAACAAATATACAAACAAAGTAAAAACAAAAACTCTGTCTCTTTTAGTGCTAATCCACTGCTTCAGCTTATTTTCTCATCAAATAACAAAACTGGAGACCCACAGATGTTCCCCATTTAAATAAATGATATATGTAAGCACTGGCCATCTCCCAAAGAGACTGCATTTTTATTTCCAAAGCAAAGGCTTGAGGGGCGTGTCTTGGAGGGATGGGGCTTCTCCAACTCTGTCCTGGAAGGTCAATTTATCCCTGAACACAGCCACTTGGACAGCTAACTGGCTGCCATTCTCCGGGCCGTGTCCTAACTTGCCAGTAACTGGGCTGCCAGCGCTCTGGCACGTCCTTACCCCTTGCCTCCTAACATCATCCTTAGCCTACACTCCGCCCACCTTCCACCAAGACACTTGTTACTCTTCCCCCTCCCCCCACCTTCTTCCTTTCCCTGCTCCTGGACACCTCCCTTCTTTCCTCCCCTTCCCAAACTAACTTCTGTCTCCTGTGGCTGCAACTCCAAATGCTGTCATCTATTTGTTTTCACAAGGAGCTGGAACACCAGGGCTGGGATATTGGGCAGCAAGGAAACAGGAGGCCCTGCGACCATTCATCAAACGTCCTCGGCAGAAGTGGGCCCCACTAGTGCCTCCCAGGAGGCCAGCAGCAGGCTAAGGCAAAAAGCCTAATGTCGTGTCTGTCACCCTCTTCCCCCCCAATTCCTCCCAGCATCTCTCTGGGGACCCTGTTTGTGCTGAAAGCCTTCATTTTCAGAAATGCTTAATGTCTGAGGATACCTTGGAATGGCATGGCCAAGTGACCTGATACGGTCAGGCTAGGAGTTTCTGGATCTCTTCTAATAATACTAAATATTATTATTCATATAATACTTATCGTTAATAGTAATGCTTAGTACTATTGATATTACTACCAATAATACTTATCATTAAAGAAAATAACAACAATAATAGCTATTGTTTCTTTGATCTCTTAGCGTGTACCAGGCCCAATGACAACTGCTTTACTGACAGTACCTTACGTAAGCCTAATATCAGCCTATGGGATATAACCCCACTGTAACCCCACTTTAAAGATTAGGACACAGAGGCTCAGGGAGGGTGAGTAATTTGCTCAAGATCACAGAGCTAGTAAATGTGATTCTCTCAACGATTCCACTCTGTTGCTTCCACCCTGTTGCTGGGAGAGTTATGACTCCCTGTGCCTTTAGAATTTTTTTCCCCAAACATTCCAAAATAATTATAAAACGGATATTCCTCTGCCTTACCATAAGAAGCATGCAGATATTTAAAAGGCTCTCCTTTAGGTCACCGTCAGTATCAGACAACAGACAGTACCCAGTTCCGTTTTGTAGAATCTCCTGTTTTCTGTGACCACGTCCTGACCCCACCCCCTGGCTTCCAGGCCAAGGCAGAAGGACACAGTGTAGACTGCTGGGCTGAGTCTCCGTGAAAGCAGAACATACTCAGGAATAATCTTTCCTATGTCCCTGATTTTTTTCATTTTTTTGGCAAGAGTTGGGGGACATAAATCTCTCACAGATAAGCATCAATAGGCTCAGGGGATGGTGAGAGTCTCTGTATCCTAAGGAGCGTGACAAATCCGTCTTCCTGAAAAACCAATAGCTACAAAAACCAGAAGCCCCTCAGTTTTGAGCTGTTTTCTCCCCCTCTACATTCTCTTCAAGGTGAATATGGATGTTGTCAGGCTTATCTGTTGGATTCAAAACATTATTGATCACTTATTCCTGCTGAATAACTGACCTGAGATATCTCTCTAACCTCCCTGTCATTTTATGATCTGATCTTCTACTTTATTTGCATTGTTTGTGAATACCTATGTATCCACCCACCTATCCACCACCTTCCCACCCATTCACCCATCCACCCATCCACTCATCCACCCATCTACCCATGAACCTACCCATCCACCTATCCACTCATTCCTTTCTATTTCCATATCAACCTCCCTGATCCAGGCCCCTGTCACCTTCCACTACTAACTTGTATATTAGTCAATATGTATAACAACTGAGTCCAGCAACTCTCTTTTCAAAGCCATCAAATGCACGAAATCAGTCGTCCTTAAATTTGACTCTGGCCACAACACCCCCTACTCAAGAACCTTCAGAGGTTCTTCTTTGCCTAAAAAATAAAGCCCAGCTTCTCACTCTGACACCCAAGGCCCCCTTGATCTGTCTCCAACCTACCTTCCCCACCCCACCACTTAATTTCAGCACTCCAATATTTAAAACACACAGAAGAGTAGAGAGAACAATAACAAACACCCACGAATATGCCACCCAAATTAGATAACCATTAAAATTTTGCCATTTTTGCTTCAAAATCACTCTTAGGAAGCAAAATGTTACAAAGAGCACTGAAGCGTTGTCTCCTCCCTTCTTCCCTCATCCCTCAATAACTCTTGTGAAGCTGGTGTGTATTCTTAGCCAGTCCACCTTTGTATAGCTCTGTTTCAGACACGTATCTAAGAATACAAACAATATGAACTGTTTGAGTTTTAAATTTATAAAAATAGTATAGTGTACCTTGCTTTCTTCACCCAACATTGTGTTTTCAACTTTTATACACAATTGCTTTATGTAGATCTAGTTCCTCCATCTAAATGATTGTATAACAGTCCATCATGTGACTATCCATAGCTTATTTAACCAGTCCCTCCACGATGGCCATTGAGGTGATTTCCCTTTGTTTCTTTACTACAAACACTATTGCAGAAAACCTCCTGGCACAAGGTTTTGTGTGTGTGCAGATATGCTAGAATATTTTAGGTTGTACTTAGAAGTGGAACTGCTGGGATACAGGGTATGTACCTCTTCCTTCTCTGTCACAAGACACTCCCAGTGTTCTCCAAAGGGGCTGAACCAATTTACATGTTTATTAGGAGGACACAAGTGGCCCTGCTGCTCCACATCCTTGCCAGCACTTGGGATTATTTGACCAATCTAATGGGCGTCAAACTGTGTCTCATTTTCTTTTATTTTACCTTCTCCTGATAACCTGTAAGTATGAGCATCTTTTCTTATATTTTTAACCATTTAAATTTCATTTTCTGTGACTTATTTATATCTTTTATCCATGTTCCTATTGGGTTGTTTGCCCTTTTCCAATTTATTTGTGGGAGCTGATTTTTATATTCAGGTTATTAACCTTTTATTAATTCTATGCATGCCAAATATCTTTTCCTTGCCTGGTCTGTATTTTCCCCTTATTTATTTGTTGCAGTTGTTGTTGTATAGAAGATTTTAAAAATCTTTATGTAATGGAATTTATCAATATTTTCCTTTATGGTGTGTGCTTTTTTGTTTTATGTTTAAGCAACCTTTTCCTACCTGCCAAGGTTTTAAATAGAATCTTCTACATTTTCTTCCAGAATTTTTTAAAGTTTTGTTTTTTACCTTTAGCACTTTAATCCATCTAGAATATATTTTTGGGAACTAAGGTGGAGGTCTAATTTTATTCCATATGGAAGAAAAAGTGTGTGTGTGTGTGTGTGTGCATGTTTGTGTGTGTGTGTTTAAACCAGTTCCTAAAAAATAATAAGAAATGGACAAGCAACCAGTGGAATCAGATCCATTTACTAAACAGGCTATCCTTTCCCCTAATCTGTAATGCACCACTGCCATATACTGTGTTCCCATTTGTGGGGGGCTTTGTTTCTGGGCTCTGATCTGGACCATCGGTTAGTTTACTTAGCATTGGTCTAATATTACCGGTTTTACTGACTATCACTTAAGAGGAAGTCTTCATATCTGATAAGGCAAATGCTCCAACAAATACCAAAAAAATAGAGCCTACAGGCCTTATTTTCTTTTTATGGGGTAATCAAGTTAAAAATTTAAAGCAAGTAGAAAGCTTTAAAGAAAATCTTTGGAAATAAAATATACATAATTCTGAAAAATTTATGGGGCAAAGAAGAAATTGCAAAATGCAAATTATGAAATATTTATATCTGAATGACAATGAAAACATCACTTATCAAAATTCCTAGGATACAGCTAATTTATAGCATTAATGGCATTAATTTTCCATCATTCTTGTTTTCTAATGTATGCATTTTTTCTAAACTTTAGTTTCTGCTCTGTTAGATTCTTTTTTTTAATTAATTAATTTATTTATTTTTGGCTGCATTGGGTCTTCGTTGTTGTGCGCAGGCTTTCTCTAGTTGCTGCGAGTGGGGGCTATTCTTCGTCGCGGAGCGCAGGCTTCTCATTGCAGTGGCTTCTCTTGTTGCACAGCATGGGCTCTAGGCGCACGGGCTTCAGTAGTTGCAGCCCGTGGGCTCAGTAGTTGTGGCTTGCAGGTTCTAGAGCACAGGTTCAGTAGTTGTGGCACACGGGCTTAGTTGCTCCGCGGCATGTGGGATCTTCCCGGACCAGGGCTCAAACCCATGTCTCCTGCATTGGCGGGTGGATTCTTAACCATTGTGCCACCAGGGAAGCCCTAATGTATGCACAGGAATGTTATTAATTTTTATATATTGATCTTGTAATCAGCCATCTTGCTGAATGCTTCAGCAGGAAGTATGAGATTTACTGGTGGTTTTCGGTTAACACCCTTTATTAGACTAAGGAGGTTTCTATTTATTCCTAACTCGCTAAGCGTTAAATGGTGAAAAGATAAAAGCATGCTTTTTAAAAGTCAAGAAAGTATTCAATATCCTGTGATAAACCATAATGGAAAAGAAGATGAAAAAGAATGTATATATGTATAACTGAGTCACTTTGCTGTACAGCAGTAATTAACACAACATTGTAAATCAACTATACTTCGATAAAAAATAAATTTAAAGAAAGACAAGAATGCCATTTCTCTCCCATTTCCCTCTACACTATATCAGTTGAGGTCCAAATCAATACAATAAGGCAAGAAAAAGAAATAAGGTTATAAAAAAAAAGCAAGACCACCATCAGTTAGAACTAATCAGTGAGTGGTTTCCTGAGCATATTTTCTTATTTCTGACCCATTATTTAACCTGTGTGCCTGAATGTTCCTTCATCCCACCTCTGAACTTAATTCTCACTATGTTCTTTCTTGAAGTCCCAATAATCCTCCTAATAATAACTAATATTTAATGATTGCTTACTGTGTACCAGGTAGGCATCTTATATCATCATTTTTTAATCCTTACAACAACCCTAAGAAAGAGGTTTTTTATTAGCTTCCTTTTGAAAATGTTGAAAGTCAGCGGTTTAGGAATTAGGTTGAGCTCACACATCTGGAAAGTGGCAGAACAGGGATTACACAGTCTGTCCATACCCCTAACCACTGCAGTAGACTGCAATGCTGGCCGACCTGCTCATGATCTGGGACCCAGATTTTTCTGCCAGATCTCTGCATATCCACTGGGGACACAGCAATGCACCACTCAGATCCCCTTCAGGACTGGAGGACTTATTCCCCCAGCTATGGGGAGTGCTCCTGGCAGGCACCCCCAGCTATCAGCCCTGTTTGGAAGTGCCTCACCAAAGAGGCACCTACCCAAGGCCACATGCCCTCCCAGGAGCAACATGAGGGTATAAAGGCCTAGTTTCCTTGCCACAACCCAGGACAACTCAGAAGGGCCATCCCAGCCTCAGAGCTCCCCAAGGAGTCATTTGAGGCCTTTCTTGCAAATTCCCTGAATCCTGCCTCCCTCCCTTCCTTCTGCAGTGGGGACCCCAAGAACACTTGATAATACACCCCTGCACCATAATCACTGTCTGAGAGTCAGGTTCCTGGGAACCCAAGCTGGCATAGATCCTAATCCTCACTTCAAGATTCACTTCAGATGCTGCATCCTCAACATAAAACCTTCTCCAAAGTGCCCCCCAGCCCAGATTAGAAGTCCTCCTCCCTCTGAACCAACTTCCCTTTCTGCTGTATTTGCATCATTGATGCACATCTGTCTTCACTTCCATTGTTCACTGCCAGCTCCTTGAGGGAAGGCACTGTGTCTGATTCATCTCTCCATCCTCTTTAGCACCTGCCTTTACCACTAAGCATGGGCTCTTGGGTCAGACAAATCTGGATTCAAACCCCAGCTTCACCTTTATAGGCATCAGTTTCCTCATCTGTAAAATGGGGGTGATGACAACATCTTCCTCTAAGGCTTTAAGAAGTGAACGCTTAGCCCAGAGCCCGGCATACAGTAAGCACTCACTAATTGTTTGTTATCTATGATTACTGCTTATCTATTGTCACAAAAGCACTAATACATGTCTGCTGAGTGAGTTGGGAACATGGCGACCAGCTCAGCAGCCTCAACTAGCAGAGCGAGCGTTCACAACTTGTCTCCCTGGCAGACAGTGGAGACGGCTGAAGGCTCCTCGTCCCTGGCAGTCTGCCCACTTCACTCTCTCTGTCTGTGCAGGCATCAGAGCTGGACCCTCCAGCATGCAAACCCTCACTCTCTCCTGCAACCCAAAAATAAAAAATAAACTTGGCTTTGAATCCAAGGCCATTGGTGCTTTTGATCTTGGTCACAAAGCAAGGCAATTATTGGATACAAAAGCCCTGATTTATTTATGAAATGTGACGGACATCTTCAAGGCAGGAACGAAAAAGCTCACTGAAGACCAAGCCCTTATTGCCACACAATGAATGGCTGCTTTCAAACACAAGCCCCCCGAATGCCCTCTCTTCTCTGCTAAGAGTCTTTCCTCATTAGCGCTTCCTTCAGAATACCACAGCTTCCAACAATCAAACTCACTCCACGGCTGGGGCAAGTAATTAAATTCTGCAGGCATCAGAGCAGAGAATAATGGATGGCTATTGTTAAGGAAGCTGAGGCTGGAAATGAAATGGGCTTCAATGCCCAGCTCAGAAACGGTTGGGGCGGGAAGAGAGAGCAAGCAGGGTGCAGATGGACCCTCCCTGTTGGTGCACCATGGGGGGCAGTGGATTCAGGACTGGACCTGGAGTAGAGAACCTGCATCTGGGGCGGGTTCTGTGCTTACCAGAGGTGGGCCTGCATTTCCTCACCTGTAAAACCAGGAGGTTGGACTAGGCAAGTCATTCCCCATGTGTGATCCCCAGATCAGCAGCATCAGCAGCGCCTGGGAACTCGTTAGAAATGCAGAATCTCAGGGCTCACTTCAACCTGGTGAATCAGAAGCTGTGGGCATGGGGCCCAGCAATCCATGTTTACCAAGCCCTCCAGGTGATTCTGATGCTAGACTTTGAGAAGCTCTGTTAGATCGTGTTTAAAGATGAGGCCACAAACTCAAATGCACAAAGGGCCAAGGAGCTAAAATAAAGGGATCGGTGTCATTCACCAGACAACCCACAGGGGCTGTGGGGCAGTGGAGCGAGTGTGCCCAGCCTGAAGGACCAGCGGCTACTCAGCTCTGGACAAGTACCACCAAGAATGACCCCATGTTGTTCTGGTACTGTCAGAGCTTCTGGCTTTTTAAGAGGAATACAAAGTTCTGATTTTTATGCGAAATCCCACAATTTTAAAATATTAAAAAAAAAAAAAAGGGCTTCCCTGGTGGCTCAGTGGTTGAGAGTCCACCTGCCGATGCAGGGGACACGGCTTCGTGCCCCAGTCCGGGAAGATCCCACATGCCACAGAGCGGCTGGGCCCATGAGCCACGGCCGCTAAGCCTGTGCGTCCGGAGCCTGTGCTCTGCAACAGGAGAAGCCACAACAGTGAGAGGCCCACGTACCGCAAAAATAAAATAAAGTAAAATATTGGTTGAAATTTTCTTAACATAGTGAGGGCCAAGCAGATTACACTTGAGAACCAAATTCAGCTGCGGACCACCATTTTGCAGCCTCTGTTCCAAGGTGCCGTGGACCCCCATCATGACACTCTGTCCCCTGTGCTCTTGCCTTTGTCCTAACACTGAACTCCTAACCTCCTTTCCCCACTTGGGAGACTCCTATTCATCCTTCAACACCCAATTCAAGCATCACCTCCACTGTGAACTCATTCTCAACCCTCTGCCCCACTTTCCACCTTCTCCACTAAGAAAGTAGAGAAGAATCAAACACGAGGCCAAAGAACTGACACGTAGAAGAAAGTAACACAGAGGAGGAAGACATGGAGAGGTTATAAAACAGGCTTCTCCCACAGAGGAGGAATGAGGAAACTCTTGGAAAAGTTACCGTATTGCTGCTTGAAAAATCGCTTAAAAAAGGACACTGAGGGCTTCCCTGGTGGCGCAGTAGCTGGGAGTCCGCCTGCCGATGCAGGGGACGCGGGTTCGTGCCCCGGTCCGGGAAGATCCCACATGCCGCAGAGCGGCTGGGCCCGTGAGCCATGGCCGCTGAGCCTGCGTGTCCGGAGCCTTTGCCCACCAAAAAAAAAAAAAAAAAAAAAAAAAGGACACTGATCCCATTTGACCAGAATCTAATAAAATGAAGTTTTAAAAGGGCAAATATAAAAAAACACAAGGACAGAATTCATGGACAGATTAAAAAACATTTGGTACAAAATCCCCTGGAGATTTGAGCTGAGAGTTCAGAGTGGGTCAAATGCGCTGAGACGATCATGAAAAAGGCAAGTGCCTTCATAGGCTTCGTTATTAGAAATAAAGGGTCTAGACAGCCCTGCTCTCCTCTTAGCTGGTCAGAGCTTTCTGGAGGGTTCTGAGTGGTTCTGAATATTAACTTATGCCGGTCACAGCAGCCCTGGAGCCTGACCCAGGAGGAGAGAAAACTCAAAGCCAAGTCACAGGGGTCAACTGAAGGAACCTGGCATGTTTACCCAGAGGCGGGAAGGGCCTGGGTGTGTGGTCATGAGTACCTGATAGATTTCCATGTGGATTGATCTAGGTGGCCCACAGGACCTGTGAGTGGAAACCCTGAAAGATTTCATCTCAACATTGGGGAGAATTTTCTATTGGTCTCAGTTGTCCCCAAATGTAATGCAAGGTAACGAATGCCCATAATTGGGGGAGATCTGGCAGAGAGAGGACAGCTCATGAAGAGGATGATAAAAGGACTGGAACAGAAGGCCTAGTGGACACCCATTGTTTTATTTCACCCTTCTTGTAAGAGCACCCAGTTTTTCCTGGGGAGCCACCCTCAGCCATCCTTTGTCCTATGCACAAGGGGGAGTTGAGTGTATGCCCAGCTTCAGGAGCACTCGTGTGACCCACACTGGTCCAGTCAGAGCCTGTAAGAACCAATTCTGGGAGAAGGGACCTCTCACTTTCCGCTGGACTTGAAGCAGGTAGGATGTAAGCCTGGGGCTACAGGGGCCATGTGGTCATCACAGAGAGAGACTGACTATGCATGAGCCCTTCTCCCACCCCTCCTTAAAAACAAAACAAAACAAAAAACTGGAAAACAAAGAAAATTGGCGCAGAATTGCAGAGAGATGGGGTCCTAACAACACCCTTGGTGCCCTTGAAGCCCCCTGCCTGAAGCCAGTCTTGGCTCTGAAGAGCCGATAAGCTCCCTTTCCTCCCTCAAGCCAGCTGAGCTGCGTTTCTGTTGTTTGCAACCATAAGAATCCTGATCACTATGGTGGCTGCTAAGAGCTCATCCAGTCCATTCTGCTCTGGTGGATCCACATCTCACAGTTAAAGCAACGGCCACCTGCATGCACAAGTCCATTTGCCCAAATGAAGCCTAGAATGGCTGTGGAATGAGAAGTGCTGCTTCCAGGCATAGCACACTGCATTGCAGAAGGGGAAACGGAGAATCAGGAAAAGGTGAGTTATGAAGTCAAAGAGCATTCTGCACCACTGAGGAGCTGGCAGGTGGAGCAGCTGCCCCAGGCCCAGGCACAGGAAGGACACCTGGCCTGGAAGCCACTCCCACCTCCTGCAGAGGCAGTGACAGAATGTCACTTGTCAGATGGCGAAGGACTCCCACTCCAAGTGTGGCACTGTCACCATCTCCTCTTCCCAGATGAGAAAACTGAGGCTCAGAGAGACTTACGCAGGGTCACAATGTCAGTGACAGGTGGCTCTGAGACAGACTCCAAAAGCCCAGCCGTGCTGCCTCCTGGAAGTGATGACAACTGGCCATTCTCAGGCTTTACCTTCTCATCTGTAAAATGGGCTGAGTGATGATCTTGTTCCCCAGTCTGACCAGAGACCAGCCCCTGCAGTCGTTTGAGGTCTGCAGAACTATTATTATGTAAGGATGCAGGGCTCAGGGCTGAGATCATCTATAACTGATGTGACACAAGGGGGCCACGCTGTGCTAAATCAGCCAGTCAGGCCCCGTCCCCCAGCTCTCTCTTGGCCCAGAGGGGCCGGGTCGTTTCCTTTGTTCCACAGGCACAGAGCTGGTAACAAGGCAGCCAGGAGCTCAGCTGTAGACCTTTTTTCATTATTTTCCACCCTGTTAACCTCCATCACAAGTGAGGCTGCTGTCAGCCTAAATGAGAGCTGAAAAGATTTATCTCACTTGTCCCAGGGCTCAGCTCAGGAAAAGATCCTTCATTTCCTAAAGGCCCAGATGACCCTTTCTCTGTGAGTCCCTCCCACCCAGAAAAAAAGATGTGACAGCGGCAGCAGCAGGCGGGGGCTTGCAATGGGACCAAGCAATCTGAATCCCTTCAGTCTGGCTTTGCAAAGCACTATGTGAATTTTTTTTTTATTGCACTGTATTTACCTTTCTAATTATGTTTGCTTACACAAATATTAAACTTAGACTACACTTCATAAACACAGCCCCAGGAGGAGACCAGAGCAGATTGTGTGGCGGGGGGCGGGGGTGGGGGGCGGGGAATTAGCCTGCAGTAACAATTTTGCAATAGAAGTCATCCTCAAAGTGGACAATCCACATACAGACCAGGGAGAGATGACTATATTTCAAACCAACTTGTCTTCTTCCTCTGTGTGACTAGCAATCCCAGGTCACCTCTTCCCTAAAACTGGTGCCTGGCAAGAACAGATGAGCTGGATCATTTTAGTAGTAATAGTCTCTTACACTCGTATTATAATAGCCAGCTTTCCTGAGCACTTAGTGACAGGCGCTGCTTTCCATGCTTTACTTGGGATTAATAACCCTCTTAACCCAAGCAACTACCCTGTGGGTATTTCTATCCCCATTTCACAAATAAGGAAACAGGCTCAGAGAGTTTCAGTAACAAACCCAAAGACACACAGCTAATAAACAATTGGACCAGGATTATGAAGCCAGAAATTGAAGACTTGTGGACCCAAAGACCATATCCTGAAAAACTTCTCAATAATACCCACCTCCTTCACTTGCACCATTTCATTTAACCCTCATACTGCCCCTGGGAAGCAGATGATCTTAACCTCATTAGATAGACAAACAAATGAGCAAAATTTGACCCTAAAATTCCTGTTACAGAAACAGATCTTAAGAAAATAGCAGTGGCCCAGCCAACATCGTTCTCAATGGTGAAAAACTGAAACCATTTCCACTAAGATCAGGAACAAGACAAGGTTGCCCACTCTCACCACTATTATTCAACATAGTTTTGGAAGTTTTAGTCACAGCAATCAGAGAAGAAAAAGAAATAAAAAGAATCCAAATCGGAAAAGAAGAAGTAAAACTGTCACTGTTTGCAGATGACATGATACTATACATAGAGAATCCTAAACATGCTACCAGAAAACTACTAGAGCTAATCAATGAATTTGGTAAAGTAGCAGGATACAAAATTAATGCACAGAAATCTCTTGCATTCCTATACACTAATGATGAAAAATCTGAAAGAGAAATTAAGGAAACACTCCCATTTACCACTGCAACAAAAAGAATAAAATACCTAGGAATAAACCTACCTAAGGAGGTAAAAGACCTGTACTCAGAAAACTATAAGACACTGATGAAAGGAATCAAAGATGACACAAACAGATGGAGAGATATACCATGTTCTTGGATTGGAAGAATCAATGTTGTGAAAATGACTATACTACCCAAAGCAATCTACAGATTCAATGTAATCCCTATCAAACTACCAATGGCATTTTTCACAGAACTAGAACAAAAAATTTTACAATTCATAAGGAAACACAAAAGACCCCAAAGAGCCAAAGCAATCTTGAGAAAGAAAAATGGAGCTGGAGGAATCAGGCTCCTGGACTTCAGAGTATACTACAAAGCTATAGTAATCAAGACAGTATGGTACTGGCACAAAAACAGGAATATAGATCAATGGAACAGGATAGAAAGCCCAGAGGTAAACCGATGCACATATGGTCACCTTATCTTTGATAAAGGAGGCAAGAGTATACAATGGAGAAAAGACAACCTCTTCAATAAGTGGTGCTGGGAAAACTGGACAGCTACACGTAAAAGAATGAAATTAGAACACTCGGTAACACCATACACAAAAATAAACTCAAAATGGATTAAAGACCTAAATGTAAGGCCAGACACTATAAAACTCTTAGAGGAAAACATAGGTCGAACACTCCATGACATAAATCACAGCAAGATCCTTTTTGACCCACCTCCTAGAGAAATGGAAATAAAAACAAAAATAAACAAATGGGACCTAATGAAACTTAAAAGCTTTTGCACAGCAAAGGAAACCATAAACAAGACCAAAAGACAACCCTCAGAATGGGAGAAAATATTTGCAAATGAAGCAACTGACAAAGGATTTATCACCAAAATATACAAGTAGCTCATGCAGCTCAACATCAAAAAAACAAACAACCCAATCCAAACATGGGCAGAAGACCTAAATAGACATTTCTCCAAAGAAGATATACAGATTGCCAACAAACACGTGAAAGGATGCTCAACATCACTAATCATTAGAGAAATGCAAATCAAAACTACAATGAGGTATCACCTCACACTGGTCAGAATGGCCATCATCAAAAAATCTACAAACAATAAATGCTAGAGAGTGGAGAAAAGGGAACCTGTTGAGCTGTTGGTGGGAAAGTAAATTGATACAGCCACTATGGAGAACAATATGGAGGTTCCTTAAAAAAACTAAAAATAGAAGTACCATATGACTCAGCAATCCCACTACTGGGCATATACCCTGAGAAAACGATAATTCAAAAAGAGTCATGTACCACAGTGTTCATTGCAGCACTATTTACAATAGGAAGGACATGGAAGCAACCTAAATGTCCATCAACAGATGAATGGATAAAGAAGATGTGGCACATATATACAATGGAATATTACTCAGCCATAAAAAGAAACAAAATTGAGTTATTTGTAATGAGGTGAATGGACCTAGAGACTGTCATACAGAGTGAAGTAAGTCAGAAAGGGAAAAACAAATACTATATGCTAACACATATATGTGGAATCTAAAAAAAAAAAGGTTCTGAAGAACCTAGGGGCAGGACAGGAATAAAAACGCAGACATAGAGAATGGACTTGAGGACACGGGGAGGGCGAAGGGTAAGCGGTGATGAAGTGAGAGAATGGCATGGACATATATACACTACCAAGTGTAAAACAGATAGCTAGTGGGAAGCAGCTGCATTGCGCAGGGAGATCAGCTCGGTGCTTTGTGTCCACCTAGAGGGGTGGGATAGGGAGGATGGGAGGGAGACGCAAGAGGGAGGAGATATGGGGATATATGTATACGTATAGCTGATTCACTTTGTTATACAGAAGAAACTAACACACCACTGTAAAGCAATTATACCCCAATAAAGATGTTAAAGAAAAAAAGAAAGTAGCAGTGGCCCATCAACAGATGAATGGATAAAGTACATGTGGTATATCTATATATACATATACAGTGGAATATTATTCAGCCATAAAAAAAGAATGAAAGTCTGCTATTTGCAGCAATGTGGATGGACTTAGAGAATATTATGCTTAGTGAAGTAAGTCAAAGACAAATACTATATTACATCATTTATACGTGGAATCTAAAAAACAATACAAATGAATGTATATGCAAAACAGAAAGAGACACACAGATATAGAAAACAAACTACTGGTTACCAAAAGGGAGAGGGGCAAATTAGTGGTATGGGATTAAGAGACACAAACTACAATAAATGAAATAAATAAGCAACAAGGATATATTGTGTAGCACAGGGAAATATAGCCATTATCTTATAACTTTTAATGGAGTACAATCTACAAAAATACTGAATCACTATGCTATACAACTACAACTAATAGAATATTGTAAATAAACTATACTTCAATTAAAAAAATAGCAGTGAATGTGACAAAGGTGTATATAAAAGAAGCTCACAGCAGCAGTATTTATAATAATATGGAAATCACTGAAGTGTTCAACAATAAGGGATTGGTTAAATAAACTAGGGTACAACTGTATGATGAAATACTATGCAATCTTTCAAAATGTTGTGGAATTATATTTATTGATATGGGAAAATTTTGTAATCCAGTGTTATATAATTTGTTAGGTGACATAAGCAGAGAGTAAAATCGTATATGCGGTCTGATCTCATTTGGGAAAAGTACATACATATTCTAGAAAGTGTATAAAATCAGCACTCATAGAAAATGTATTTACATATGTACATATAAAGAAGTTCCTATGACAACCAAAGTGATTATGGCTGAGTGACAGCATTTCAGGTGACGTTAATTTCTAAGTGTTTGTTTGTTTTTGAATTTTATTTTTTATATAAGTGTGAGCTCATCTCTGTTTCCAAATCTCCTACAATGAGTGTACTACTTACCTAACCATGCAAAGGTTTTTATTTTTGTGGTGATGGTGGTCGCTGAAGTGGCTGAGCCCCCCAGCCACATCCAGGACTCAAACTCAGGGTCTGCGGTGCCAAGTCCAGGCCTCAGCACCCTGCACCCTTCAACATGCCTGACCCCTGGTCCCATGTCCCCAGACCACACCCCACCGTGGCTGGCTGTCTTGCCAAGGCCAGCCTGGGGCAGAAACTCGGGTGGCCCAAGTACCCACCTTTTTGAAGAGTCTGATGACATCCTCGCTGATTTGGGAGAGGCGAACGATGACATTGTTCATGAAGATGTCGTTGAGGGTGGCATGGTCTCGGCTCTCCCGCCTGGTCTGATGCAGGACTAGATACCAACAGTTCACGGGCGAGAGGAGATATTGGTCCTTCCTGTGGAAACCAAGACAGCTCAAGTTGGCTCCACTGAAACTGCCAGCCACACAGTGTTCTACGTTGTCACCCACCGTGGCTCTTTTGACCCTCATGGGGCCCTTTCAAACTCGTTTAATTATAACATATTTAACAGCTGGGGCAACAGAGACCATGAGGAAGCAACCCTCCCAAGGTCACAGAGCAGTGCTGGGGCCAAAACCCAGGTCTTTGACTAGAAGTCCTATCCCGTCCTACTCTCCCACTGGATGTAGCACTTGCTACATGTATCTCTCCCTTCTGAGAGGAAGCTGTCTTCCCTGGAGTTAAGAAATACTAAACCAGTTGTGCTTGAAATTCTTGTATGAGTTCTAGAAATATCCAGGGGAAAGAACAAAAAGTGGACCCTTTCCTTCCCCTCCTTGCCTCCCCCAACCCCTGGGGGTCCCTCAGGCTCTTAACCTTTTTGTCCTCCTCCAGGGTCAGTCCTGGTCTCTTGGCCTCTTGGAAACACATTCCTTTGCCCCTCAATGGAGCTGAGGGCCTGGAGGATTTCAGGTTCTATACTTGGGAAGAGAGCCTAAGGAAATCTGCTTTTGAGTGAAGTACACACAAGACAAATCTTTGTCCTTCAAGGACTGACACATTCTTAGTGTCCTCTAGCTGGGCATTATGCTAAAAGAGGGGTTCTCAAAGTGTCGGGGTCCCCAGACCAGCAGCAGCATCGCCTGGGGTCTATAAGAAATGCAGGCTCTTGAGCCTCACTCCAGCCCTGCTGAATCAGAACCTCTGGAGATGACCCGGTGATCTGGGTTTTAACAAGCCCTCCAAGCTGCTGATTCCCACGCAAGTCTGAGAACCACAGATCTATGCACCAGTGTTTCCCAAAACTTGGGAAATGGGATATTTCCAAAAATGAAATGGGGGATATTTCTCTTCTCTGTGCTTTACCAAAGACCCCTCTGTTAGTCTCAATAAAGTGTATATAGTGTCCAGGAAGACAGTAAAGGACAATCAGAAACCAAAATCAAACCAATAATCCCACGTTGCCACATGGGGCATCTGGCATGTGTACTTGACCTAAGACCCTTCCTCCACTTTCCAAGGCAGGAAGGTGATGTTGGGGCAGAGGGCCATCCACCACCTAGGGTGACTGGCTCAAGGTCCAGTCCCCCAGGCCTGCCTGGCTCCCCCAGGGGGCTGGCCATGGTTCTCTGAGGAAATGCGGCCTCCCACGATCAGTGTTTCTGAGGAAGGGAATTCTGCTGACTTCCGCTTTGACCACATCATCCTCCCAAAGCCAAGTGGAAGCGTAGCCCTGAGGGCCTCTGGGCAGCTACAGCACGTACACCCCTCACTGCACCCAAACCCTGGGCTTGGGAAGGATAGGTGAGGAGAGGCCAGTTGACTTTTCTTTCTGTCACCAAACGGGCTTAAAAATCTGCCCAGGTAGTCGGAATTTGGGAGAAAGGAATTTGGTTGAGAGAGAGGATGGATATGTTAGAGACCTCTAAGGAAAATGGAGGAGACATTATGCTGTAAGAGAAACGAAGCAGTTTCTCCTTTGTTTATAGCCTAGAGAAAAGGCCAGAACACTGAAATCCAACAGCCCAGCCCAAATCCCTCAGCATTTATTCCGTGTCAGGTCTCAGGTGGGCTCTGGGTGAGCGTGGACACAGACCTGCCTCGGAGGGGCTCCTAATGAGGTGGCTGAGGCAGAAGGATTACAGTGGAAGGTGCTGAAGCGCTGGGATAGAAACATGCAGAGCACCCGTTCTGCGCGAGAAGCTGGAGAAAACGCGGAGCCCACTCCACGTCCCCGTCACACAGGCCCCTTTGCTTTCCTGCCAGC
The DNA here is from genome assembly GCF_963455315.2 of Globicephala melas. Lineage (NCBI taxonomy): Eukaryota > Metazoa > Chordata > Mammalia > Artiodactyla > Delphinidae > Globicephala > Globicephala melas. The sequence goes on along the minus strand of NC_083324.2, from coordinate 7,777,350 downwards.
TTCTTCCCGCCTGGGGTCTTCACGCGCGCTGTGCCATCTGGAATGTGTGAGCCCCTGCTCTTCTCTCTTCCTGAGTCTTGGCTTAAATGATACTCCCGGGAGAGTGTGCCTCGGAGGACCTCGCTCTAGGCCAGCGGTTCTCAGAGGTGGTCCCCAGCCCAGATGCATCAGCTTCACTTTGAAATTTGTTGGAAATGTAAATTGTCGGGGCCACTCCAGACCACTTAATAAGAAATCCTGGAGGTGGGACCAGCACCTGTGTTTTGACCAGCCCTCCAGAGGATTGCGATGCACTCTCAGGTTTGAGAATTCCTGCCTTAAGGAGTTTCCACTCCCCACCCATCACCCTACTCGAAGTTCTGTGAAAGCAGGAACTGTTTCTGTCTTAGTCACCATATCCAGTGCCCAGCAATGTGCCTGACATGTAGTAGGTGCTGTAGAAGAGAAACCCAACAGAAAAGGTCACATTTGTGCTGGGTCTTGAAGAATAGGTACGAGTTTTCCAAATAGAGGGGCAGAGAGATGGAATTGTAGGCAGAGGGACCTGTGGATACAAAGATAGAGAAGCAGCTCGGCAGAGCTAGAATTGTGAGCGTGTTAGGGGAGGACATACGGATGGGGAGACAGGTGAAAGGTTTGATTGTGGGGAATCGAACACCAGCCTAATGAGTTGGGATTTTATCATCTAGGCCATATGGTTCTCAACCCAGGTTGCACACTAAAATCACCTGGGAAGCTTTTAAAAAACACCAAGACCCAGGCCCCACCCAAGACCAATTAAGTCAGAATCTCTGGGGGTAGAACCTTGGTATTTTTAAAACATTCTCTATAAGATTCTAATGTGCATCCAGGGTTAAGAATGCCTGCTGTAGGCAGTGGAGAGTCATGGAAGTTATTTAAGCAGAGGTATGATCTAACCAATGTGTGTCTTAGGAAGATCATTGCGGGCAGACTGGAGGGTGATGGACAGATGAGTGGGTGGGTGGATGGGTTGGTGGGTGGGTGGCTTGTTGGGTGGATAGACGGGTGGATGGATGAACAGGTGGATGAGTGGAGGGCTGGATGGGTGTGGGCAGAGGTGTGGGGCTGGAGGCAGGAGGACCAGTCAGGAGGTGACCCTAGTCCAGGAAAAGAAAGATGATGAGGGCCTGGGTGGTGGCCAGAGAAGGGTGAATTTAAGAGACTCCTCACCAAGAGAGCAGAGAATCTTGGAGACTTCCTGGAAATAGAGAGGGGGTGGGGGAGGGGGAAGTGGATGGTGATTCTGAGATTTGGATCTCAGGCGACTGGTTGGATGCTGATGACATGAACCAAGATAAGAACTGCAAGGGGAGAAGTGGGTTTGGGCAGAAAATACTTTACATCCCATTTCCACAGCTTCCTAGGTGGCGATGGAAATGCAAAGATGAAAGGAGAGATGAGATAATTGAGCTGTTACCTAAATTACTTCAGGGGCTGAGCTCAGCCTGGGATGCAAGAATTGAACAGCATCAGGGAATTAAATGTGCAAAATTTATGGAAGTCACAGCCAGAAGGTAAGTTTCAGGGGAAAGGAAAAAGGTCTTGAAAGGGTGCAAAAGTGCTGGGACAGCTTGGGGACCATTAATTAGGTCACCTGGCCAGGGAGAGACTGGTTAGGAGAAAGAGTGGAAAGGAGGCGCTTTCCTTATCAGCAGCTGTGGGCAGGAGGCAACACAGACGCAGACGAGATTACAGGGGCGGCAGAAGGAGCAGAGGCAAGGAGGGGAGAGTTACCCGAAAGCAACCAAGGACTTGTCAAGCTAAAGTGAGTGGCTGCTGAGGAGATGAGGCCTTGGTTCATTCAGGTTTTCATTCATTCATTGTCTGTCTCCGTGTGTACGTGCCAGGCAGGCGAGGGGCTGGGGATGCAGCAGTAACCACAGCAGGCAAGACCCTGCTCCACAAGGCTGCATTCGGGTAAGGGAGACACACAAGGAAGCAGAAGATGATGATACAGCCTCATAAATGTAGTGATGGGAAGGAGACTATGGGGCAGAGGAGGCCCCCTCGCCCAGATCTGGTGGAGGGGTGAGCATGGATGGCTTCCTGGAGGAAGCACTTTCTAGACTGAGAACTAAAGGCTGGAATGGAGTTTGACAGTGGAGAGCTTTCTAGGTGGAGAAATATGATGAACAAAGGCCTAGAGAGAGCAGGTTGGTGAGTCAAACATAGTCAAGGGGACTCAAGAATCATGTCCTGGAGTGATGGGGGGAGAGTGAAAAACAAGGTTGGAGAATTAGGAAGAGCCCACATAGTTAAGGGCCTTAAGTCCCAGTAGAGAGTTTGAGCTTCATCCTGAGGTTGGCGGGGAGCCACTGAGGGGTTTAGAGCAGGGGAGTGAAAGGATAAAATTCCACTTTCAAACTCTCACTCTGGCTACTGCGTGGAGGATGGGCTTGAGGGGGCCAAGAGGGAAGTTGAGGGATTCAAGAAACATTTAGGTGGCAAACTGACTGGACCCTGAGACTAACTGGTTGGGAGGGAAAAGAAGATGCTCAGAATGACTCCAAGTCTTTCAGGCTGGGTGCCTGAGAGCAGGGGTAGCATTTACGGAGATGAGGAACATTTACAGGGGCAGGGTAGGGAAGGAAGGCGATGAGTTTTATTTGAAGACGGCGAGTCTAAAGGGCTTGTGGAACACTCAGAAGGCGATATCTGGGCTAGAGAGATAAATGTGGACGCCAGCAACAAGCACTTGGATGATATTTGAAACCATGGAATGACCTGGAACTCTTTACAAATGCACGTGACCACCACGTGGCAGAAAAGGCAAATTCTCAGGAGGCCTGTCGAGGCTGCAGCTGGAGGGATGGGGCAGGGCTGCGCTCCTCCTGCCCTGGTGAGCTGGAAGAGGCCTACAATGGGGATGATGTGCCAGCCCATCCTCTGCAGACACTGTCCCAGGCCTGCCGTGCAACCAGCAGCATCCATCCTCTGGGTCCACTCCAGCACGGGAGGCTGCTTCTGCTCTCCCCATCTTCTCCCAGCCCTGGCTCCCCTCGTGTGGGGCAGCTCACTTGTAAACTAAAAGACCGGGGTGAACAGGGCTGTCCACAGCCAGGGTCAGGGTGGAGTTGACCGCTCTGTGGAGAGCTGCCATCTGTGGCCTTGGCCACAATGGTACCTGGCTCTCACCACGTCAGAAAGAAGAGGGAAGGCCACAGATGGGGCCCAGCATGGTGAGACAGAAAGACACGATGAAACAGAAAGACACCTGGACTTGGGGGGGGAGGGGTACCCCTAAGTCCATACTGCCTGTGTGACTATATGCAGGTCTCTTAACCCCTGTGGCCTGCCTACTTAGACCATATTGTCAACCTTGGTGTTAAACACCAGAAAAAAGCTCCAGGGTCATTCAGCAGTTCCCCCACTCGATACATTCTTATTGCATATTTCACATGGACCAGTCCCCTGGGACATGACATGGAGCGCAACAGACACAGCTCCTGCCTCCACGGAGCTTACAGTCCAGTGGGGGAGACACATAACCCTCAGAGAGTTCAGCACGTGTGGATGGAGTCACAGCCACAGAAAGTGCCAGAAAGGAGAGCATCGTGCATGAGGACTCATATCGAGGGGACCTGGCCGTATTTCGGGGGTCTCTAAAGTGTCCCTAAGGAAGGGGCCTTTCAGCTAGGCTCTAAAGGAAGAGATGGGGAGGCAGGTAAAGGGGCCAGGAGAGTGGGCTTGCGGGTAACGATTCCAGGCAGAGGGAACAGAATGGGCAAAGGCTCACTGCGGGGCAGGGAGCTCGGTGCATTTAAGGCACCGAATGAAGGCCAGTGTGGCTAGAGCCCGGGGAGCAAGGCAGAAGAGGGGCAGGTGCGGGGTCCCGAGGGCTCCGGCCAGCGCACTGATCACCATCCCATGGGCCATCTGGATTGTACCGGGACCGCAGGAAGAAGCATCCAGGCCACGTATGGCAGAGCTGGACACCGGCCTTCTCTTTTCAGGAGGTTACTTGTCCCTTTTGAAAACAGGACCCCTTTGACCTGAGATCCAGCTCTCCATGCTAGCAGCCATTTTGCCTGCTGCAGCCACACTTCTGGAAGATGCCAAAATGAACCTGGGCAGGCGTTCTGTCCTCTAAGGCACATCTGGAGGGCTTTTCTCCTTTTCCAGTCTTGCATCCCTGTGTCCACAGAGCAGGTGGAAGCTGCTGAGCTAAGGTATAATTGAGAACTTTCACATAGATGTGTATGTATTTTACTTTTTACAGCCAGAAAACAGCAACGAAAATTTCTGGTGAGTCACAGCTTTCTTTCCTTGGCTAGGGGAGCTGGGTACGAGGATCCAAGCAACTGCAGCTAGAGGAGCGAGGCCTCGCCAAGCTGGTGAGTTGGGAAAATGAAATCAGCAGTGAGCCAGCTTCTCCCTTCTTCTTCTTCTGGCTGGGCACCGGAAAATTCCACTTAGCAAACAGAACCCATTTCCAGGCCTGTTGAGCCCCATCCAAATGCAGATGAATGCAAATCCACTGCCCGGGGATGGTGGTCCCTCCGGGAGGGAGGGGAGCTCCTGCAGCTGACCCCGTCCCCAAGACGCGGAGTCCCTGCCTCTGGCTTCCCACTCGCTTCCAAGACATTCCAGGGTCTTGCACTACGCTTGCTTGGGCAGCTGCCAGCAAAGCTCAGAAAAGCACTCCCTCAATTAGTTCCGGGGCCCAAAAAGTATGGTTAACCTCTTGCTACCTAAGTTGCCCCAATCAGGATTTGGAATTCCTTGTCCTTGCTGGGAGCATGAATCATTAATTCTGAAAATATTAACTGGGTGCCATGTTTTGTGCCAGACAGTGCTAAGCAAAGTGAGTCATGCTCCCTGATTCATGGAGCTTACGGTCCAGTAGGGGCCTCAGGTGACAATCAAATAAGCACGTAAGTAGATAGGAAATGGCGTCGGTGATAAGAGCTGTGAGAGAGAAATGCATGGTGCCTCCTGAGTCTATAACGGAGCGGGGCGGGGGGGGGGGTTTACCTCACCCAGGGAAGATGGAGGTGGTCCTTCTTGTCACTGAGACGTTAGCTGAGATGTTTCTCCTGATTGAGGCCTTCCCTGCCCCCCAGCGGCTCCTGGATCTCTAGTACACCACCCCATTTTATCGTTATTACAGCACTACCACGCCTGACATCCGTCCTGTTCATTTACTTTTTGTTTCTGTCTTTGACCCCTTTCCAGCTTACATCTGTCCTCTTCACCACTGTTTCTCTGGTGTCAGGCAGGTCTGGGCACACAGTCAGCTGATAGGTGAAAAGTGCCCAGAAGGATGAGGTGGGACCAAAAAAATGCATAGGTTGTACAGTGGCCTAGGGATAAGGGAGAGCATCCCCAGCAGTCGATATGAAGGCTCTGCGTGCATGGGCGCCTTCCCGAGGGCAGAGCGGATGTCCAAGGGGTGGAGACAAGGCCACAGAGGCAGCATAGACCAGGGCCTTGAGGGACAGAATGAGCATCTGGGCTGTGTACTGCTGGACACCAGTCTTCAGTAACAGAGCACCACAGATGGGTCACTTCAAGAGCAGAAATGTATTGCCTCTCAGTTTTGGAGGCTGGAAGTCTGAGATCATGGTGTCAGCAGGGTTGGTTCCTTCTAAGGGCTGTGAGAGAGACTCTGTTCCGTGCCCCCCCTCAGCTTCTGGCGGTATGCTGGCCATCTTTGGTATTCCAGCCATCTTTGGTGATCCGTGGCATGTAGACACATCACCCCAATCTCTGCCTTCATGTTCACGTGATGTTTTCCCTGGATGTGTGTCTATGTCCAAATTCCCCTTTTTTTATATTATAGGGACACCAGTCATGTTGGATTAGGGCCCACTCTAATGACCTCATCTTTACTTGATTACCTCTGTAAAGACCCTATTTCCAAACAAGGTCACACTCTGAGGTACTGGGGGTTTAGGATTTCAACATGTGAATTTTTGGAGGACAAAATTCAACCCCTAGTAGGCTACTACCCCAAGTGGATCAGGAGTCTGAGGAGAGTTTACATGGTCACTTGGGCATCTTTCCTGTGGTCCATCAGAGGAGCAAATGGACCTACGACACAGAGGATAAAGTCTAACCTCCTCCGCCAGCATTTAAAGCCCATTTAAGGCCCAATCTGCTGCCTGCCCAGCCCTCTCCCTCATCCCCCTTTCTGCTCCAGGCAGTGGGTGAAGCTCTGCGCCAGGAATGGGTTTCTTCATTTACCTATCTTTTGCCCCCCAAGGCTTCTGAGTCTATTGTACTGGGAGTTGGGGAGCATGGCTCTGCTGCTAATTGGCTGTGTGTTCTTGGGCTTGCGGCTCGACCTGTCTGAGGCTTTACTGCCTCAGCCAGCAAATGGATGCGTGAGGGACGGAGTGGCCAGTGAGGGCCTTTCAGACCTCTGTGACAAGAGCAACCATATATTTCAAAACCAAATGTATACATGTGACCTGACAAAGGATTTTTTTCCCAATTCCCCAACTTATTTATTTGAAAAGCCTAACAAGAAGCACAAAAATGGAAACAGTGAATGGCTATTTTCTACACTTTTATGTATCTAGCTTCAAAGACAAGAAAGTGAGGCTGCTGAAACCTGGGAAGGACTCTTCCTGGGTCACATGCATCTCCACCTCGCATCTGTGCATTCACTCGCTCGGAATGCCTTCCCCTCTTCACTCCACGCAGCAAAATCTACTTCAAAGGCCTTTCCTCCAGGGATCACCTGAGATCCACAGAATGTTCTGTCTGAACCACTCATTTCAATCTTCTCGTATAGTTACTTCCAGATGACATTTTTTATCTTCTCGCTTAACTCACTCGTCAGTTGCCCTCCACACATGTGGGCTTGTGTCATCACTTATTCTATAAGCCCCTTGAAGGCAGGAACCACCTCTCATATTTCCCTGTATCCCTCCAGAGCCCTTGGCAGACTCTAATTCATTCACTCATTCACTCACTCTTCTAATATCCTTTGAGTATCTGCCATGTGCTAATAGGCACCGTCCAGTCCCAGGGGATTAAAAAGATGACTGGATGAGCCTTGAGAAGGCTCACGATCTAGTAGTTGAACTTAAGGCAAACCGAGAAGTCTTATGGCCATTGGTCAGAACACCTTTAGTTGAAGTGAAGGAAAAACTTACTTCAGACTGGCTTAAACAAAAATGGTAGTAATGGGAGGAAGAAAAATTTTCAGGATCAAAAATTTTAATTAAAAAAATGTAAAGGAATAGGAGGTTGTTGCCCGCAGGCATGGCTGCATCCAGGGGCTCAAAGGATGTCAGCGGGACCTGGTCTCTATCATTTGGCTCTGCTTTCCTCTCTCTGTACTGGCTTCACTCTCAGGCAGGCCCTCTTCAAACCAAAAGTACCCTGACTGCTAATAATCCCCGTAAAAAGAGGGCTTTTCCTGACCTGTTCCACCAAAAATCCTGGATTGCAGGTCGCTAGATTAAAGCTCTGTGGCCAAGAGGATACAATGCTGGTCACAGGCTCACCATTGTTCAGGGATGATTCCCCAGAGGAAAATCTAGGTCTTGTTATCAAAAGAAGAAGGGAGGGATGCTGAGCAGGGGAGAGTAACAGACGTTTCCTATATTATGCTGTGTGAGGAAGGGGATCTCAGAGGAGTGGGGGAGGGAGCGGCTCATTCTGCCTCAGGGTGGATGGGTTATCACAGAAACATTTGCAGTGGGCTTGAAGCACACGTAAGAGTTTGCTGGATGGGAAACACAAAGACAGACATATCCTGCAGGCAGACGGAAGGCTGAGTGTGAAGCTGTGAGGTCAGACAAGACATGGATGTTCCGGGGCTGAAAGAAGTTCTTTTGGGCTCGGGCAGCAGTGATGCAGGGCATGGTGAAAAGGTGGCAGGAAGGGAGGAGCCACGAAGGACTTCGAAGGTCAAGGCTGAATGAAGGTTTTGAATGGTCCAGTGATATGATCGCTGGGCGGGAAGGCCAGGTGGGAGGCACAGCAGCTGTCCAGGTGAGGGGGGAGAATTTGGGGCTTTGCCTGGGAGTCACCGGGTGGCAAACAGTGGATGTGAGGCTTCAGGGCAGGGCAGCCCCTTCATGAAGCTGAGATCTGCTGACTTAGAAGCTGCTGTTGGCTGACACCAGCCCTGAGACAGTCATTCCATAAGGGAAGAACTACATCCACTGGGTCACCTGCCCGAAGCAGGTTCTGCTTACCCATGCTGGGTGCTATGGAGTCACAGGCTGGGGTTCAAATACCAGTTCTGCTCCTCACCAGCTGGGTGAACTGGGAAGCTAGTCAAACCTTTTCTTTCTTTATCTGTAAAACAGGGTTGATAACGCCTACCTCACAGTGGTGCTTTAAGGATTAAATGAGGTAATTCATAAGACACTCTCAGCATCAAACCCAGTGCCTGATAATAGTAATAATCATTATTACTGGCATCACTATTATTGCCACCAGCACCTCACTTGGCTATTGGGAAAATCCATTGACTGGTGTATGTGACCATACAGCCCATGGTAGGTTTGCTATAAATGTTGGTTTTCCTCCTCCCATTACTACCTTCTCCACCAGTAAACCCTTATGTGTACTTCAAGGCCCAGTGCCAATGGTCCGGAGACGCCCCCTCCACCCTGAGGATCACTCCTCACACCTCAAAGTGATGGCACACTGGGTCTGGTTCAGCAGCACTCCTGAGCTCCCTTTTGACTCGCTGAATGTATTCTTGGTACTGGAACAAAAATTCCTGCCTCATTAGGCAACGTCTGGCCAACCTCATCTTCTCTTTCCCTGTGAGAACTTTTGCCTTGGTTTATCCACCTGCAAAATGGGTGCATCACGTGGTACGTGCAGCACCCGGCAGAGGAAGGGCGCTGACCCACAGTTCCTCCGGTCAGTTCTTTCACCAGCCAGCGGGGATCCTAAGCCAGGCCCACCCTGTCTGGCCTTCAGGTCCTCTGCCTGTCAGATGGGGATGATGACACCTTCCCTGACTCCCTCAGCCCACCAGGACTCTTGGGAGGATTTAAGCAGCTAAAGGCTAGGAAGGCACTCTGCAAAGTGTAAGGTGCTGTATAATCTTGGAAGATCATTATTGTCCTCTTTGCCTAATGGAACTGAGTCAAAACTAAACCCCTGCATATCACTGCTTGCTAATTACAACAACATCTATTTTATCTTTATTACAACTTCTATTTTCATTTTTAGAATAAAATTCAAATGATATACACATATCTATGTGTATCAAGCATATCCAAACATAAATAAATCACGTCCTGCTTAATATTAATACTTTGGAAGTTGCTGATTACAGTCTCTGAGGATTCCAGGAAACTGGGTGTAGGATCTGGAGAGGCCCCAGAAGGAAAAACTGGAAGGAGGATAAGGGGCTGTAGCCATTGCAAAGACCACTCAAGGGGCTGACCCTCCTGCCTTAAAATCCCTCCCAGCAATGAAAACAAAGGTGGGGGATGAAGAGGGTGGAGATGAAAGATGTGCACTTTCCAGGAGGAGCTGGCAGGGGCCCTTGGGGTATCTCATGTTGGCTTCAGGATTTCTGCCATCCTGCACACCACCATACTTCATACCTCCCTGTCGAGTGTCTCTTTTTACTTAAATGGATTTATTTACAAAAAGGACTCTCCCTAGTCTTAGTTAAAATAAAAATTTAAAAACCAGCTTTACTTGCCCTAAATAGAAGGTTACTGGAAAAAAGTAAGTTCCCAAACAGTATCACTGAATCCTAGGCAGAGGCTGATACCCAAGATCTGCTGTCTGTTTGTTAAATGGAGGGTTAGAGAGGTGTTAGCAACACACTAGAACCAAACTATAACCACAAAGACTGAAAGAGAACTGAAAAGATCAGTCACTATTTATGGCACACATGCTATCGATGATCCCTCCCTCATTCTGAGGAACACTGATCCGGTCTGACAAGCCTTCACAATGTGCCCCTAAAACACCCAACTGTGTTGTGTACACACCTCCATGGATTGGGCACTCACACCTCCCAAGGCAGCCCTTTTCTTGCTGGACAGCTCTGGCTACTGGAACGTTCTCAAGGTTAAGTTAAAGTCTGCTTTTCTGAAAATGCTATCCTTGGACCTCACTTCTCTCCTTCAGCATCCCCACAAGTCTATTTCCTTCAAGTATTTGAAGAAAGTATTCAGTAGTATCTTGGTCTTTTCAGTGATTCATTCAAAAAACTTTGATAGAGCTTCTATTGTATGTCAGAGAGACAGAGGGACTAGAAATGGCGCCTTGCCGTCAAGCAGCTGGCAGACTGAGGTGGGAGAACGAGACGTATGAATTGGATCATTCCTTGATAATCTGACCCGAGCCCCAGGAGAGTGACATACAGATCACCATGGCAGGCCAGGGGAGGAGCAGTGACTGCGAACCTGGGACCTGCAGCAGGGACTTCGCAGAGGAGGTGAGCCCTGAGCTGGCCCTGGGGAGACGAGCATGAGCTGACCAGCAGAAGGAGCCCTCTGACGCCCACACGAGGAGGATGTGGTCTGATGGCTGACTCTCCGGGAACACGAAACCAGCCCAGAGAGGTGAGGGGACACACCGAGAGGCATGCAGCTAGAAGAAATTTTGCACTTTGGAGCCAGTTAAACCAAGATTAGAATCCTAGATTATCACAGTAAGTGAAGTAAGTCAGACAGAGAAAGACAAACATCATATGATATCACCCATATGTGGAATCTAATTTTTTAAAAAAAGATACAAATGAACTCTTTTACAAAACAGAAGCAGACTTACAGACATCGAAAACAAACTTATGGTTACCAAAGGGGAAACGTCGGGGGGAGGGTTAGTTGCATCAGGAGCTTGGGATGAACGCACACACACTACTATATATAAGATAGAGAACCAACAAGGACCTACTGTATAGCACAGGGAACTCTACCCAACATTCTGTGACAACCTATATGAGAAAATAATCTAAAAAAGAATGAATATATGTATATGTATAACTGAATCACTTTGCTGTACACCTGAAATTAAAACAACATTGTAAATCAACTATACTCCAATAAAATTAAAATATTAAAAAAAATCCTAGTTCTGCCAGTTACCTGTTCTAGCTGTGTCCCTCTGGACAAATTACTTAATTTCACAAAACCTCAATGTTTTCAACTAGAAAGACAGAGATAGTACCTGCCTCAAAGGTCACAACGTTTACCATGAAGGTTAAATGACACGATCCATGTCAAACATCTATAGGGCACCGGGCGTATGGTAATATGGATATGGGGGGAATTTGAAAGATTAAACAACCTACACAGCACAGACACAGAGCCACCAGGAAAGAGTCGGCTGGCAACCTGTCCTAGGAGAATACCAGCTCTGGACAGCATTACTGGAAAGCCATCACTGGTGCGATGGTAGCCATAGTAACAGCAGCAGCTATGAATGGAAATGCGATTCGCCACCTGGAGGACCTCCCCCATTATCCCCACCTCGGTCTGAGCAAACCTTTTCATTATGAATCCTTTGCACATTTTACTCACTAGAAAAGTGCTTCTATCCTTAGGATTCACCTGGAAGGCTAAGTCTAAATTATAGCATCTTTTTAGGGAAATGCTACATCTGTGGAAACAAAAAGTCTGTGATGTTTTATCCCCCCAAAGAAGCATTTTCTTGGCAATCAACTTAGCTGCTCACTGAATCCTCCCTCTCAACTGCTCCGTGAAGCTAAGAGATGCTCCAAACCTCCTGTGCAGAGAATATTAAGCATTATTCACTGACTGGCCAAGCACCTCCCAGCTCCTTCCACACTCTGACTTTCCACAGTTTAAACATGTTTGAATAGAATTCCCTGTTGTTTTTTTTTCACAGCTGTCCAAATAGCAGCAACCAACACTTAGACTTCTGGAGGGAGCATTTTTAGCAGGTATATCCCCGGAAGGTCAGGGGTGTCAAAAACGGAGGGAGTCAGAATTCTAAGAAGGGGGCTGTGTCACCTCCCACACTATTTGCATGTAGCGTGAACATTCCAGAGGGGAATCCAGAGTTTGTCTCAACAGAGCTTTTTAAACTGGGTCCCAAGGAGCGCTTGTTTGGTAAAAAATTAATAAACATCCTGAGAGAGGGAGAATCCTGTGGTCAAACAGCCTTCAGAAAGAAGTCAACAGGCTTATTTATTGTAAAACCTCTCAGAGCCTTTCATGGGGAATCTCTAAGGGGAGGCACAGAGTGGCAGTCTTTCCCACCTCCACTCATTCTCGCTCTCTTTGCCTTCTCCCGCACGCCCCACCACCAGCCTCCACAGCTGGACAGCTCAAGGTGTTGGAGTTTCAGAAAACACTTCTCTGGAGGAAGAAGAAATCTTAGTTCCAGGAAACCTCTGGCTGCCTAGACCTACCAAATTTGTTCGCAGGACACCCCTCTACCCCCAGAGGCAGGTCTTAAGGTCCCCGTGTGCCGCCCTCCCCAGCACATTCCTGCTCAGGACAGGCTCCCAGCCTCAAAAAGGAAAAGGCCAGCGCATCTGGCCCGGCTGCAAAAGGGCAGTGGATCATGAATTTTATGCTGGGGGAGAGGAGGGGTCTGGAAAGCCAGCACAACCTGAAAGTGAATTGTAAACAATTTATCACCTAGAAAGTCATCATCCTGGGCAACTCTTCAGCAGTGAATGGCCATCAGAATCCCCTGGAGGGCTTGTTAAAATACAAATTGCTGCCCACCCCCACCCCCCAGAGTTTCTCATTCAGTGGGTCTGAGGGGAGGCCAGAGCCTTTGCTCTTCTGACAAGTTCCCCCGGGATGGGGACGCTGAAGCTGCTGGTCAAGACCACACTCTAAACTAGAGCTCAACTTCTGCGTTCCCAACTCCCCAATGAAGGACTGTCCTCTCAGCAACCCTGTGCCTGTGCCAGGTACCACAACTGGTGGTACCTTTGCCTTCACCCAGATGGCCTCCCCAAGCTCCTACTGCAGCCACAAATGTCCCCTTCCCTGCCCCCAACCACCCCCAGCCCAGAGTCACATTAATTACCACCTGACCTTCATTCATTCATTCAACAAACATTCAGTGAGGACCAACCATATGCCAAACCTGGTGCCAGGTGCTAGGGACCCCAAGTCAACAGCCACCCCCTCTTCCATCTCAGAGCTGGCAGCCCAGTCGTCAAAAGAGGGACAGACAAGGAAAAAAGGTGACTACAACACAGGGTGGCAGCTTTTGCCTTAGGCCCTTCTCAAGTCCCTTCATCTCAAGTCCATAACAGATTCTTCTCTTTTCCTCAATTCTGCCTCTGACAGATTTCCCAGCACCTGTCCACTCTCTGTCAGCTCTGCTATCACCCAGGCCCTCGTCACCCCTGCCTGGAGAGCTATACTCCCATCACCCTGCTAGTCTGCTCAGCTCCACTCTTGTCCCCTCCAATCCAGGGTGATCTTTCAAAAATGGAAATCAGATCATGCTACTCCTACTGAGGATGGCTATGGCTCTCCTCACCACCAGTTCCAGCCCCATTGGTCTCTCTTCCCCTCACACTGTCCCCACGGCTGCTCCTTCTCACCCCTCGGGTCTCTGCTTAAATGCCACTTCCTCCAGAAGCCTTCCCTGGCTGCCGTTTTAGCTCAGTGCGGAGGATTCAAGAGGGCTGCGAATCCTTTGACAGTCCTCCAGTGAGAGGAAGGCTTTATTTTCCCTCCCTTGAGCTAGAGCTGAGACCACTCTGATCAAGAGAATCTCAGCAGGGGCTGGAGGTGGGGTCCAAGAAGACTGCGGATTGCCCTCCTGCCACCTCGGTGCCCTGAGCTCCCACGACTGAAGTGAGGCCCTGGCCCCATGTGGAGAGGGAGGCAGCCCAGCTGAGCCCAGCCTTACAGCTGTCTTCACCAAAGTGCCAGGGAACGTGGGGGAAGCTGTCTTAGACCCTCCAACCCAGACCCTAGCAATTGTTCCATCCCAGCAATCATTGGATTCGTTTATTTGTTTTCTATGTTTGATTTGCATCTCTCTCCTCCACTAGGTGGTAAATTCCACCACAGCAGGAACCAAGTCTGTCTTGCTTGCCACTGTAAGCCAGGGCCAGGCACGTGGTAGGTGCTCGATAAATACCTACTGAATAAGCGAATCAACAAGTGCAGAATATTGTGGGCACACACAGGAAGGCACCAGGTCAGACTCAAGGAAGCTTTGCAGAGGAAGTGACATCTAAACGCTGAGGCCTAAAGAACAAGCAGGTGGCAGGGTTCAAAGAACAGGGCCTCAGGGACTGGGTGCCTGCCCCAAGCACACCACCTATGGAGGACATCCCCCACGCCACGTGCGAGAGAGAGAGAGAGAGAGAGAGAGAGAGAGAGAGAGAGAGGGAGAGGAGGGGCAGTGTCTCATTAACCTGTGTCTTCATCATGAAGCACGGTCTAAGAAAATAAGAGGTCCTCAATATACACATTTCAAATATGATGGCCCACATGGCTTTTCGGAGAGAGATGCCTGAGCTGGAAGCCAGGAGCCCTGGGTTTTCTCACTCAACAGCTCACGATGTGTCCTTTGTAAAATCCCACTCAGCTTGCCTGGCACTCAGTTGGCTTGAGATAAAACCACTGGCTCCCTCTCTGCATCCCTGGGTTATCATCAGGATTGTAAGAGAGCAAAGACGTCAGAGTGCTTTGTAAAAAGTGTTAGAATAGAAATATGTGACGGTAGAAAAGACACACGTGATAATGTTTTTCTCTGAATGTTCAATCTGCCCCAGGTAAACTGTCAGGGCCACCAGCTGAGCCTTTCTTTGAATCAGGTGCCACATGGAACTCAGTCTGGGTTAGTCTAGCCCAGACTCCTCCTGGGTACCTCCTGGGCAGCTGTAAATTTTTCAGCTGCCCAGGTGGAGAGGGAGCAGCTGGAGCCGTAGAGAGACGGAGCCCATGGAGAAAAAGGAGGAGCAATGGACTTGGAGTCAAGAGATGTGAGTTCCTGTTATGGACTGAATGTTTGTGTTGCCCCAGAAGTCATATGTTGACACCCTACTCCCAATGTGATGTTGTTGGGACATGGGGCCTTTGGCAGGAAATTAGGAATAGATAAGGGCGAGAGGAAGGGAGCCCTCATGATGGGATTAGTGCCCTTGTAAGAGTCTCTAGAGCTTGCTTCCTCTCTCTGTTCCTCTCCCTGTGGGAGGACACAAGGAGAATCAGGTGTCCACAAGCCACAGGAGGGCGTTCACCGGAACCTCACCACGTTGGCACCCTGATCTCAGGCTTCCAGCCTCCGGAAGTGTGAGGAAAAACATGTCTGTTTACAAGCCACCGGTCCGTGGTACTTTGTTATAGAAGCCCAAGTGGACTAAGGCAGTGCCCATCCCAGTTTTGCCACTGATTTGCTGTGAGATCTCGGGCAAATTAATTCCCTCTCTGAACCAAATCTCTCAGCCATAGTGAACTTCATAGACCAAGTAAATCCCCTCCCTCCCTTTCTTCCTCCCTTCCTCCTGCTCACTCACAAAGGCCCCACCTCTGCCCCGAGGGGGCCCAGTGTAGTAGGAATAAAATGACCAGACCCATACCCTGAGAGGGTACCTGGCAGATAGGTGGACCCTCTTAATAAAGGATCTACAAGACAGCAGGACAAGGCTTCTCTGGACAGCCAGGACAGAGCACAGCACAGACCCTGTGCACTGAGCTCCAAAGAAGAAGCAGCCAGAGGTCAGGCTGGTTGGCCCTGGGGTCAAAGGGCAAGTCCAGGCATCCCCTGGAGACTCCTGCTTCCAAAAGCCATCGGGGGCAATGCCAAAGCATTAGCCTCATGCAGAGGGCCTGCAGCAGCTGCACTGGCCAGGGCCACACCCTAATTAGACATTTTCAGAGCGTGTCCAGCGGCCTGCTTGGCCGGACTGCCAGCTGGGGCTCCTGTTCTGTCTGGTGGCCTCGGTTAATGAAGCCATGAGGGGCTGACTGAGCTCATTACAGGCAATGCAAGGGAAGAGGGGATGCCCGCCCATGCTCCCCCAGTGCCCCGCCTCCCTCCTCTCCACCATGTTCACACCGAGAACGGGAAGAGAGCTGATTTCAAACCAAGAGGAAGGAGAGGGGCAGGAGCTGAGCTCCAGCCGGATCACACAGCCTGGATGGCTCCCATGACAGCGCAGCCAGAGACGTGGGTTTCTGCAGTGTGTCTGTGGTTTTAGGGGAGTGTTCAGAGTCCATGGCTGTTCTCAGACCACACGCAGGCCCTTTCTTATCTCAGGCCAAGGAGGCAGAATGAGAGCAAAGGTTCAAATCTGTCACTTTCCAATAATTGGCCCACAGACATGTTTGTACAAGCCACTCAGTCAGAGCTTCGCTGTCCTCATCTCTAAGATGGGGTAGTAATACCCATCCAGCTCAGAGTAAGTACTCAGTTAATGTGCTCAATAAATCATCGCTGTTGTTTTTATTATCAAAAGGCAGGCAAGAAAAGGCACAAAATGTGAGCTTCTGAGTCATGGGACTGCAAGTGATTTTTTTTTTCTTCTACTTTTCTACATTTTCTAAATGGTATACAACGAGTATTTTACTTTTATCATTTAAAAAAGCACACCCTTTCTCCAAAAAATATATCAGAAAAACAAGATTATGTATGAAAGGGCCCAGATAGTGCCTGGGAGGAAGTTATTAACAGAAGCATCCTCCTGCAGTGAAAGTTTGAATAGATGAGATTGGGTGGAAAAACATGCATGGTATTTGCAAAAGTGTAATACATTTTTGCCCTTTAATAAAGCAATTTCTTCTCCCCAAATGTCAAGGGAAGAAGGCACAATAGTGAGTGTTCAAATGCTGAGGCACCGATTTAGGGAGATGTTGAGGGGAGCTTAAAGGAACAGCACTCCCTGGCCGGAGCAGAATGCAAAAGACAGAGAGAGCAAGGTGGACGCAACTAAACAAAGGGTGGTCTATACACACAATGGAGTATCATTCAGCCTTAAAAAGGAAGGACATTCTGACACATGTGACAACATGGGTATACCTTGCGGACATTAGGCGAAGTGGAATAAGCCAGTCACAAAAGGACAAATACTGTATGATTCCACTAATATGAGGTCCGTAGAGCAGTCAGACTCATAGAGATAGACAGTAGAATGGTGGGTGCCAGGGCGGGGGGAGAGGGAAATGGGGCATTATTTACAGGGTGCAGAGTTTCACACTTGTAAGATGAAGCAAGGGTTCTGGGGAAGGATGGGGGTGATGGTTGCACAACAGTGTGAATGTACTTAATGCCACACTCCTGTACATTTTAAAATATTTAAGGGTTTCCCTGGTGACGCAGTGGTTGAGAGTCTGCCTGCCAATGCAGGGGACACGGGTTCATGCCCCGGTCCGGGAATTTCCCACATGCCGCGGAGCGGCTGGGCCCATGAGCCATGGCCGCTGAGCCTGCGCGTCTGGAGCCTGTGCTCCACAATGGGAGAGGCCACAGCAGTGAGAGGCCCGCGTACAGCAAAAATATATATATATATATTTAAGATGGTAAACTTTATGTTATGTGTATTTTACCACAATTTAAAGCTACGTAGAGAGAAAAAAAGAGATCGAACCCAGGGGAAAGAAGAACGGGGCAGGCAGGATGAAACAAGTCTCTGGTCTCCTGGGGTTGAGGGCCATTCACTGGAGAGATGACCCACAGGGGAGGGGGACCTCCAGGGAG
Organism: Globicephala melas; assembly: GCF_963455315.2. NCBI lineage: Eukaryota > Metazoa > Chordata > Mammalia > Artiodactyla > Delphinidae > Globicephala > Globicephala melas. The sequence goes on along the minus strand of NC_083324.2, from coordinate 7,759,749 downwards.
TACGGCGGAGGGGGAGACAGGTGTAGGAGGACGCATCCCGGTGAGGTCGTGGCTCCTGCCCACACTTGGCGGCTGGCACCGTGGGTTCTGAGCTAGGGGCATTTGCAGCTGGAGAACTCAGCCAGGGACGTGCCCAAGAGGACCAAGCCTCCCTCCCTCCTCGAAATCAGAGCTTGGGGTATGAGAAATTAGGCCCTGGAGGGTATGTGTAGGTAAATAAGCAACTAAGGCAGCAACTAAGCCTGGCACCGTCCTCCAGGGGAGGAAGGAAGGGGAATGCTTTGAGCATCTGTTTCACAGGGAAGAAATTCTGAGGCCATTGTGCTGAAGGAATGCAGACATGGGCTGGCTCACCCCCAGATAAAAGAGAACTGGGGAGAGTCAGGATGTCCTGAAAGGAGGTAGGCTGTCACCTTGGCCCAAATGGAAGACAGCGCAGAGCCTGGTGCTTGGTGGGATAATCACAGCAGAACAATTTATTGAGCACTTAACTCTCTGTGACAAGCACTTCTCTTGGGTCCCTTGTGTATTCCCTTCAGCATCTTTATGGGTAGCAACTATTTCTAGCTTCACTTTACGCTGAGGAAGACTGAGGCTTGGAGTTGGAAGTCACCTGCAGACCCCGGGCCCTAGACGCACACCATTTGCCCCCAGTGAGTCCTTGCCTCATTTCTGCTTCAGCCCCAGCACTGCCTCCCACCGCCCCAGACCCCTGGCCCCTTCTCACTTGAACTGGTGCTCCCGGGAGCTGCGGATCTTGGAGGAGAAGCGCTCAGCCAGTTTCTCCAGGCTGCGGGAGTACTCAAGCTCGATCTCGGCTTTCCGGCGGAAAAACTCCTGGAGGTCCTGGAGCAGCTGCAGCCTCGACTCAGACTGCTGCTCCAAGCACTTGAACTGCTCCACCAGCTGCGTGCGGATCTCTGCGGACAGAGGCAGGAGCAGGCTGTTAGGCGATGGTGGGGAGAGCAGAGGGACCCACCCAGTCGACCCAATGCCAGTGGCCCAGGCACTGCAATACCATCTGCCACCCAGAGCCTCTCCAGACATTGGCAGGACGATTTGGCAAATGCCAGTTTTGGCCATGGTGTAACCCAGTGTTTTCCAAAGTTGAATCATTGCACGTCACCACCACGATTTTTGCCATATCCACACACGACCAGCATTATTATTTCTTCTGTATGATCTAGTAAATTTGCTCATTTTTCTTACTGGAAAGAACTTACAGTTTTATGTCATTATGACAAGTGTAAAACTAGAACGACTTGCCACCCTGATACACAGAAAATTTATTCAACAAAAACAGAAACTTTGTAAAATTCTCTCTAAAGACTACTGCTATCAAACGCCCTAAGCCTAAACTGCTCGATCTCCATCAACAAGAGGAATACAGGAGCATGAGAGGAGTTAAAGACAGACTTTCTCCAGGTATAGTCAGGACTGAGCGAGGGCTAAGCGTTTCAGTGTTATTCACTCTTAGGTTTCAGGGTTATTTAAGGCCATGCCTGTGTTCTACTCTGAATCACCTTGAATTCCATTGCATCAACATCTCAGGTATGTAGCCCAGACTTCAGGAAATCCTGACAGAGCAAATCAGGTCTGTGCAACCAGGGCAAAAGTTCATAAGCAGGGGCTAGAGATAAAAATCACAGCCAGATCCCAGTGGTTCTGCCACTGCTGCCATCTCCATGCATTAACCCCTTCCCTGCCATCCCACGAGCTGCTCAAGAGATCAGTCTCCCCACACTATGCTCACACCAACTCCCTGCTCAAAACTGCCCAAGGCACCCCCGCTCTGGCTGAGTATTACGTCCAACTCATTAGCACAGAATTCAAGGCCACCCATCACCTGGCCCCAAACTTCATTTCTCTGGATTTACCCCCAGTGGACTCTCCAAGCAATCCAAACCAGTCCCTGAGATGTCCAATTCCTCCTGCAGAAATGGGCCTCCTGTCTGAAAAGGTGGCCAGCACCATCTTAGCATCCTTTGGAGAAATGGTCTTCAAAGGGGGCAGCCCTACTCTGGGGCACTCGAAGCCTTCCCAAGGGGTGCACAGGCAGGAAGTGTTACAAAGGAATCGGTTTGAGATCCTGTTTCCATTCCCACTCTTTCCTCCTCTGCCTGAGAATGTGCCTCAGCATCTCTCCTTTCCCACCTCACTCTTTACAACCGTCCTCTCTCTTTGCAGAAGAAAGACTAACTTCTCCGTCGTCCAGAATCTGGCTATGGTGCAGTGCCCCGAAGTGTCAAGACAGACTTTGAGGACGATTTAGAATGTTGGTGCTCGCAAATCTTCTTTAACCTAGTTCATAAATCCTCGCTCCTCAAAGTGTGGTCCATGGACCAGTAGCATTAGCATCACCCATAGACTTATTAGAAACACAGAACCTCAGGTCCCAACCCAGACCTCCTGAATCACAATCTGCATTTTAACAAGATCCCTGGATGGTCCTTATGCACCTTAAAGCCATCAACCATTCATCCACATCATTATGAGAAGTATTTCCCATACTGTCTTACTTTTTATTTTTAGTATTTATCAAATTATAAAACATTGATATTATTTTGATGAACTGTATGATGAATCAATCTGAAATAAAGATACTTAGGGTTTTATGGCCAAAGGAATTTTTTTTAAAGGTCCATTTCAATTTAAATACATATTTTGGGCAAAAAGAATAGAGCAATCAATAAAAAAGTTCAGGGACTTCCCTGGTGGTCCAGTGGTAAAGAATCTGCCTTACAATGCAGGGGACGCGGGTTCGATCCCTGGTCAGGGAATTAAGATCCCACATGTCACGGGGCAACTAAGCCCGTGCGCCACAACTACTGAGCTTGTGTGCCTCAAAGAGAGAGCCCACGTGCCGCAACTAAGACCTGACACAGCCAAAAAAGAAATAAAATAAATAAATAATAAGTAAAAAAATAAAAAAGTTCAAGCATAAAAATATATTACAATAAAATTCTGTGAAGGAAGTAGAAGGAAATTATGAGCTCAAGAAGGTAAAGACAGTGTAAACTGTCTTTACAGTTTAAACTTAACAGTTTAAACTTAAACAGTTTAAACTGTCTTTACAGTGTAAACTGTAAAGACAATGTAAACGTAAAATTTCTGCCTTGTATAGGTCATTTTTGATGAGTGGTGGTGGATACCAATATATTGTGGTATTTATCTTATCACCTGGTAATTCCACTCATGGATCATACCCCAAAGAAATCAGTGTTTATGTCTACAAAAAAATATGGAAAAATACTCATAGAAGATTTATAGCTAAATATTAGAAACAACCCAAAATGTCCATTAAGAGTAGATAAGATTTTTTTTTCAGTAGGGCAATTTATTTCAAAATGCTTGTCACTCTTAAAATAGTAAAGTAAATTTATGCAAAGAGTAGGTAAGATTTTTTAAATGTGAGATATTCATTCAATGGAATACTATACGATAAGGAAAAAATGAACTACTGCTTGCTACCTGCTTAACTCTCCTTATGTTGATGGAAAGAAGGAAGAAAAAATGAGATCATGCAAAAATAGTTTATGGTGATAGAGGTCAGAGAAATGATCACCTTTGGGGGATACTGACTGAGAGGGAATGTGAGGGTACATTCTGGAATGCTGGAGATAGACTATCAAGGTTACACCTTGATCTGGGTGGTAGGCACACTGGTAAAAATGAACTGAGCTGCACACTTAAGATCTGGGCATTCTACTGTTTATAAGTGATACTTCAATAAAAAGGCAAACTAAAAATTGCTGTTATTTAGTTTCCATTTGATACATTTAAGAGAGTAGGGTAATTTTGCTCTAAGAGGTCAATATTTACAACACGGCAGAAATGATATCCTTTGTAACTATTTAAACTTCTAATGAAACATTTCAGATGTCAAGTTAAAATGTGTGGGGCAAAAGAGATTTTTTCCCCCAAAGTTCATTTAGAGGGTAGGCAAGCAAAAAAGTTTTAAAACCAGTGCTTTAGAGCCCAAGCTCTGCTCCTCCCAGGAAGTCCTGGACAGCTCAGCCCTCATGACCCTCCTATGAACTCCCTTGGTACTTGCAATTAGTCTCAGACCGCCTTGTACTATTTTTTTAATTCTTCATGTATGCGCGTCATATCGCCTTAGCTCCCCGAATGAAATTTAAGTTCTAACAGTGGATTCTCCCAGCACACATGGTATGTCAGTATCTGTATAGCAAATTACTATTTGCCTTTACCAAGTGCATTTACCCAAGGACATCAATTGCTGTGATTATGGGAATCTCACCCAACACACACACACACACACACACACACACACACACACCACACAAGCACCATACACACACCACACATACACCAGACACACATACAACACACGCCACACACTCACACAAAACGCACACACTCACCATGCACGCGTTTACACACACCACACACAACCCACCACAGATACACACACCATACACAAACCACATACATATACCACACAAACTCATATACCACACATACACCACAACCACCACACACACACTACAAACACACCACATACCACACACACACCACACATGTCCACATGCACACTCACACACATACACCACACACGTTCACACACACCACACATACACTATTCCCACACCAGACATGGATATTATTATTATCCATTTTTACAGATGAAGAAACCAAGCCTTCTGTGTGAACCAATCAGGAACTTGTCCAAGGTCACATTTTGTTCTGTGAACTGTAACAATCTACGCAGGCACTCCTTGACACAGCCTACTTGTTAAATTGGATTGAGATGCCTTCACTCCACAAGTGCAAACCCTGCCATATCAACACATAGTTACAAAAATGCTTTCTAAATATTTTTTTTTGATGGGAACCATTTTTAAAGTCTTTACTGAATTTGTTACAATATTGCTTCTGTTTTTATGTTTTGGTTTTTTGGCCCGGAGGCATGTGGGATCTTAGCTCCCCAACCAGGGATCGAACCCGCACCCACTGCATTGGAAGGCGAAGTCTTAACCACTGGACCACCAGAGAAGTCCCTAAATATTTTTAAAATTACTTGTAGACCATCCACTATTTAGGACTCATAATAACCTTAATAATTATTGTGAGCACTTACAGAGCACATCATGTGTTCCACGCCTGACGCTGAGTTCTTTGGATATTTATCTCACAGAATCTGTATAGCACCCCCTCTAAGGTGGGTGCTACTAGTATTCCCCCACTTTTTCCCCATAGATGAGGAAGTGGAGGCTCAGAGGTAAGCAGTCTCTGGTCATAACAGCTGATGTGTGGCAATTAAGCTAAAAATCAAGCCCAGCTCCTTCAGATGGGAGCAATGACCCTCCCAACTCCTCACTTAACTGAGGCCATACTACTTGCTTTAAAAGACTTGAATCTAACTTCTTGTGTTCAATACACAAGAAGTTGTGTATTCAACTTCCTGTATCCTTTTTGTAACAAGACGGTGGGCTAAAGAGATATTATTTATCAAAAATGCTGCAGCCACTGCCTTCCTCCATTATAGGGCATGATCAGGAGCCAATGTTCTCATATTTTAGAGGAAAATCTCATAAATCACACTGTGCTGACAGGAGATGATTTGGAAGGAGCAGAGAAACCTCCCCCAGTTCACACAAGCAGCTGGAGGCTCTAGCAGCTTGGACGGCTCAGAGTCAAGTCTTTCTAGCAGGAAATGCCCTGGCAGGAGCCGGACTGCAGCCTGCTGGTGCTGTAGAACCCTGCAGGGATTTGACTACCCATCTCCTTATCTCTAACTCCCTTCCAACTTGCTCTTCCTTGGAGCCAGCACAGATTTGGTTTTTCTCCTGGAAGATTTCAAAAGGAGGGGGAAATAAATAAATAAATAAAACAATTGCTCACAAGGCACAGACTTCATTCAGAAGACTGTCCCCTGGGAGTGGTTCCAGGCTCAGCACAGCACTGAGTGGCAGAAAAATCAAAGGGGGTTGGGCAGGGAGGAGAAGGGGCTTGGAAAGTCGGAAAAGGCTTCGATATCAGAACCTTAGAGCTGCAGGGGACCTGCATGACTCCTGGCGCAGCCTCTGGTTTTACAGACAGAGGCGTGAAGCCCAGAGAAGGTCTCTTGAAGCACAGCTCTCCCTGTGTTGCTCTCCTGATAAAACTCTCCATGGAGTAATAGGGGAGAACAAATCCTACTCCATATTTGATGTGCTTCTTTTACTTTAACCTTTGTATTCTATTGCGTTTGCTACAAGTTAACCATGAAAAGAATGTTGCCTATGGCCTGAAATATACAGGATAGCCCTTCTCAAGTCTCCGGCCTTTAAAGGAATAACACTCTTCCATTCATATAGAGATAAAAAAGTTGCAGAACAGAGAATAACATTTGTCCTGCTGGAGGTTTACAAACACTGTGACCAGGCCTGCATAAACAGCTGCAGGAACAAAGGATTCAAAGGATTCCTGCGCCAAGAAGTTTGCAACCACCAACCACACCCCCTCCCCTTTTAGTAAGAAAGAAGCCTGAATCCTGACTCAGGGAAGATGGTCCTTTGGGACACTAGTCCATCATCTTCTCAGTCTCCTGGCTTTCCAAATAAAGTCACTATTCCCTGCCACAACAACCCGTCTCTCAAATTACTGGCCTGTTGTGCCGCGAGCAGGACAAGCTTGGACTTAGAAAGATGACTCCCTATTGCTTACAGGATAGAGGCCAAACGCCTCCGACGTTCAGAGTCCAAGAGTCGACAGCCTGCCTAACCACCCCCCTTAACACTCCCGCTTATTGTGCAAGCAACAGTCTCACCCAAGACCATGGCGCCTGCACCAATGCTACCACCCATGGCGATACTCAGGTGACCCACGTTCCAGGAGGACAAGTTTCCTCACACTCTTCACCCCACTCACAACCACAGCCTCACAAGCAGAGGGAGCAGGGAGATTCTTCAGATCCAAGGTAATTAAGAATTCTTTTTTTTTTTAATTTAATTTAATTTTGATTCTTTTCCCTCTCTTTTTTTAAATTTTAGTTATTTATTTTTGGCTGCATTGGGTCTTTGTTGTGGTGCGCGGGCTTCTCATTGCGGTGGCTTCTCTTGTTGTGGAGCGCGGGCTCTAGGTGCACAGGCTTCAGTAGTTGTAGCACATGGGCTCAGTAGTTGTGGCTCACGGGCTCTAGAGCACAGGCTCAGTAGTTGTGGCACACGGGCTTAGTTGCTCCATGGCATGTGGGATCTTCCAGGACCAGGGTCTGAACCCGTGCCCCCTGCATTGGCAGGCGAGTTCTTTTTTTTTTTTTTTTTTTGCGGTACGCGGGCCTCTCACTGCTGTGGCCTCTCCCGTTGCGGAGCACAGGCTCCGGACGCGCAGGCTCAGCGGCCATGGCTCACGGGCCCAGCCGCTCTGTGGCATGTGGGATCTTCCCGGACCAGGGCACGAACCCGTGTCCCCCACATCGGCAGGCGGACTCTCAACCACTGCGCCACCAGGGAAGCCCAGGCAGGCGGATTCTTAACCACTGCGCCACCAGGGAAGCCCTCTATTTTTTTTTTTTAATTAATAGACTATTTTTAGAGCAGTTTTAGGTTTAAAGAAAAATTAACCAGAAAGTACAGAGTTCTCATATAACCTCCCTCACTCTCCTGAACAGATCCACCTATCATTAGCCTCTTGCATTGGTGTGGTACATTTATTACAATTGATGGACAATACTGATATATTATTATTAACTAAAGTCCATAGATTACATTAGGGTCACTCTTGTGTTTTACATCTATGGTTTTAAAAAATGCATAATGTCATGTAGGCATCACTACAGTATTATAGAGAGTATTTTCACTGCCCTAAAAATCCCCTATGCTCCATCTAGTCATCCTTTCCTCCCTCCTCGTCCTAACCCCCAGCAACTACTCATCTTTTTACTATATCTGTAGTTTTGCCTTTTTCTAAAGGTCGTATAGTTGGAATCATACATTATGTAGGCTTTAAAACTGGCTTCTTTTACTTAGTAATATGCACTTACGGTTCTTTCATGTCTTTTCATGGCTTGATAGCACATTTCTTTTTATTGCTGCATAATATTCCATTATTTGTAATAATATTTATGGTTTCTGTATCCACTCACCTTTTTGACAATTATGAATATTTTGTGCAAGCTTTTGTGTAAACATAAGTCATCACCCCATCTGGATAAATACCTTTTTGTTAAGTAATAGACTAAATTTAAGAGCAGTTTTAGGTTTACAGGAAAAAGAGGGAATTCTAGTTTTAAAACACAGGAGTTTTAAAAATTAGTACAAAATTCAAAAAGTAGAAAGTGTATAAAGAGGAAGTTCTCTCTTCCACTCTTGTTCACCAGCCACCTAGTCCCTCTCTAGCAAGGTAACCAAGTTTCCAAGTTTATGTTTCTAGAAATAACTGCATATTTCAAAAACATTATTTCCCCTGTTTTTATACATATTATATAGCATGACATTCACAGTGTTCTGTACTTTCTTCTTTTAAGAATACATTGTAAGGGACTTCGCTCCAATGCAGGGAGCACAGATTCAATCCCTGGTCGGGGAACTAAGATCCCGCATGCTGCATGCTGCAGCCAAAAACAAAACAAAACAAAACAAAAACACACACACACAAAATACACTGGGGAACTCAATCCATGCCATTTTATAAAGAACTTCCACATTCCTTTTTACAGCACTATAGAATTCCATATTCTATATTCTATATTCCAGATGTACAATTTTTTTAGCCAGTCCCCTTTCCTGGACCTTTAGGTTGTTTGTAATTGTTTACCACCATAAAAAGTGCTGGAATAAACAGCCATATACAAGCCTCATTTTGCACACCTGCAGGGATGTCACCTGTGTGATGAATTCTTCACATAGAAGTGCAGATCAAAAGGCACTGATGTTAGCATTTTCAGATTGCAAAAGTGCCCTTCCCTGAAATTTCACCAACTTGTACTCCCAGCAGAAATTTATGAGAGGGTCACAGGGACTATTAGAAACCTGACACGCTGGGATTTACTTCAAAATAACCTTGGGTAGGGGACCAGGGAGTGGTAGCAATATAGGTAAAAAACATGATTGGCCTTGAGTTGATTGGTGAAGTTTAGCTGTAGTGATGAACATGGGGAAGAGGCTTCTTATACTATTCTCTCTAATTTTGTAATGTTTGAAACTTTCCGTAATAAAAAGGAGAACAAAGAAAGTCAGGCAAGGCCAGAAATATGATACAGAGCCTGCAGCTCTGGTTAACAGGTCTGACCAGTTAGAAATTAAGAATGCCAATAACTTGTCCCTAGAGGCCTCTGCCCCTATCCTGCAGCGGGCTCTCCTGGGCTAGAAGGAGGGGCCAGAGCACGACCCTCAGAGCAGGCCCCGCTCAATTCTCATCCTTAGACCCTGTCCTGCGGATGTGGTAACTTTTCTGACACTCCCTGGGACGGTGAGGCCCCACTTTCACAGTCTGTGTCCGTCCTGAAAATCAAGATCAAGTGTTTTGCGCTCTGCTCCCCAGAGGCGGCTGGTGTACCCTCCCCAGGATAAAGTTTCAGGAGCTAACAAGGAGGATGGTATGTTACACAACTACGCACAATCCTGCCTGAGGCTGGCACTATTCTCATTCCTACTTTATAGATGAAGCAATTGAGATGCAAGGAGGGGGTGTGAGTGCCTATGGTCACCCAGAAAGTGGCAGAGCCAGGGCTCAAATCCAGAGTAAGGGGCAGACAGGAGCCAAGATGACCCAGTCTCCAGGTCAGGGTGCTTTCCCTGGGGGATGTCCCAACGCCCCCTCTTGCAGGGATCATGTCCCACTCCACCTCCTGTCTCCACTCCCCACTCCATCTGTCATCTCTGTGCCATTCTCACTGGTTCTGGCTGTCATCGTGTCCCCCAGTGCAACCTGACCTTGACCTCAGGCCCTCCTGTGATAGAAGAAGACATCAGTTCAAAGCCTGGCCCTGCCACATATTCAGCAGGTGAACTCGGGAACATTTCCTCATTTCCCAGGGACTCAGTTCCCCCTGTAAAATGGGGATGATAGTAATCTACCACATATTGTTGTTAAGGGTTCATAAGTGACCATGGAGAAAGCTCTTAGTACAGTGCTTCATCTATATCAGCACTGCACACAGTGGCCACTAGCCACACGTGGCTATTTAAATTTGATCAAAATAAAACATTCATTCCTCAGCGGCACGTGCCACTTTTCCAGCGCTCAAAAGCACGTGTGGCTAGTGGCTACTGTATTGGACAGCACAGAATATTTCCATCACTGAAGAAACTTCTATTGGATAGCACTGTATGAGAGGCTCAGTAATGGTTAGCTATGATTCTCATTTATTGTTATTGCTTTCTGTGGCCATTTCTCATATCCTCAGATGGAATAAAGTCCTAAGGCAGGGGTGACACCCATGTTTTATTACTCAGAATTTGCGCTCAGTGCTTCCAACAAGAGCAGTGTAATGGGGCCCGCGAGGCCCTCACAACAGTGTGATGGAGACCCACTCTCATTGCCGCCAGCCCAACGCCCAGCATCCTGAGGGGTCCACAGCCATCCGCCTCTAGCCTTAGGAGAAGCAGTGTGGCAGAGTGGATGGACGCAGCAGAGTCTGGACTCCAATTGCTCTCATGAGTTGGACTGTTGTCTCTGCCAGAGGCCATCATGAGGTCTTGGGCCAACGAGTCATTTTCTCTGAACCGTTTTCCCATCTGTAAAAGGCAGGTAACTGTGCTTATCCTGCAGCATTGCTGCAAAGATCAAAAATAATGTGTAGAATGTGCCAGGCACCTAGAAGACCCTCGGCAAACAGCCACCACCGAGAGGTGGCAGTGACACAGCAGGAAGGGCACAGCTCCCAGGCTTTGGGGAGAGCCAGCCTGGACTCCAAACCTGGTTTTCTCCACTTTGCAGAAGTCGCCTTGGCTCTCTGAGTCTCTTTTCTAGTCTATAAAATGGAGAATAATAATACCTTCCTGGTGGGTTTGTCAAAAGGGCGAGAGGTGGTGTGCATATAAAGCCCCTGGCTTGGTGCCTGGTACATAGCAGGTAGGCAATAAATGGCAGGAGGACTTCCCTGGTGGCGCAGTGGTTAAGACTCCGCCTGCCAATGCAGGCGGCATGGTTCGAGCCCTGATGCGGGAAGATCCCACATGCTGTGGAGCAACAACACCTGTGCGCCACAACTACTGAGCCTGCGCTCTAGAGCCCGCGAGCCACAACTACTGAGCCCGCGTGCCACAACTACTGAAGCCCGAGCGCCTAGAGCCCGTGCTCCGCAACAAGAGAAGCCACCGCAGTGAGAAGCCCACGCACCGCAACAAAGAGTAGCCCCCACTCGCCGCAACTAGAGAAAGTCCGCGTGAAGCAACGAAGACCCAACGCAGCCAAACATAAATAAATAAATATATATTAAATAAGTAAATAAATAAATGGCAGGAATGAGACATCACTATCGCTGCAGCCACGTAGAGTGAGCCCGGGGCACGCTGGGCACTGAGCTAGCTGATTCCCAGGCTCAAGTCACGCCCTCTGTCCACCACCCCACAAGGACCATCACCCCGGGACACCGTGGTGTATCATCCTGCGGCCTGTCGGCACTACGTTCCCTCTTCCTTCCCTGCCTCTGTGCCAGCCTGGGCCCACGTTTCTTTCCTTCTCTGGGTCCTGCATAAAAGTCTCCACGACCCCAGCACGGGCTCTGCACCCCAGCCACTTCACCCAGCCTCGTGAACGTAAAGATGCAGTTCGTCGTGGGGCCCCACGCCCCGGAGGGCACCCAGCTCCGGGCTGCTGTCAGGGCAGAATTCGCGCACAGCCGTTTCCCTGCAACCACTGCCGCCATGCGACCAGCTCCGCCCCGCCCGACCAGTAGAGCCAGCCTCCCCCTGGAAGCAAGCTTCTCTCTGCAGGCTCCAACCGGCTCACAGCACCTTGCATTATCTCTCTCATTTTGCCCAGGACCTCTACTAAAGACTTAAGTCCGTCCTTCATTAACCTTGACCAAGCCCCTTCGCATCCTACATTGCTTCTGACCACAGAAGAGGGCGCCAGGGAAGGATGAGGAAATTGAGGCCCAAGAGAAGGTAAAGGACCTGTGGGAATCACAGGATTCAATTCCGGCTGGCCTGACCCTGCCAGGTGCTGCCCTGGTCTAGCTCTGCTCCCCACCCATCTGAGGGAATCAGACCCAGAATGAGATTGTTTCTCAAATCTTAGCACGGCCTCAGCCCTGATAAGTGGGCCACTGGGTGATGCGGTGCCAAGAGCTGGGTCTGGGATCAGAGTTGCTGAGTTCAGAGCCTGGCCTTGAAGTTCGCTAGCTGTGTGAACTTCAGCAAATCAGCCTCTCTGGGCCGTGGCTTTCCCATCTGCAAAATGGAACGAATAACAGCAGACAATTATGGCACTTCGTGCTTCCCACTAACTGTCTCCTTCTTCAAGCAAAGCAGTGAATATTATGCTACAGCCTTAGGAAGAGGTCGCTACTACTGTTATACCATTGGATAGACTGAGGCACAGAGAGGTGAAGTGATTTGCCTAATTTCATCTAAACATTAAGGAGGCTTTTGGCTCCAAATCATGTATCACTTGCCAGAGGTGTTTCCTGCGCGCTTACCGTATGTACTATACCAAGTCAGCCAAGTTTTTACACTCTGTCTTTAGCCATCTCACAATTACTCGGGGTAGCAAAGGCCAGGCTTAGAACAGATAATCAAAGCACATCAACCCCTGAGGCCTCCCTGAAACAAAATTATATCCGCTTCCAGCTTTCTGGGGAGTGGGGGAACACATATGTTGGAAAGCAGCTGGGTGAAGTGACTGGCATTTCCCCCTCTGCTTCTGTTGATGAACATGGGGAAGACCATGTGCCTCCCCCACAAAGGAAACAGAGTATATGAGCTAGTGTTCTGAAAAAATAAGAACTATTTAATGATGATGATGATAATGCTGTCAGCCAGGAAAATCTTCCTCTAAGAGGAAATTATATGGTCCCAAAGAAACTAGGGAATTAGCACTGGATATACATTCATAGTTGAAAAGATGGGAGACGAGATTCCCACTTCCCACTGTGGTCCAATAGCACAGATCCAGCTCTGCGGCCCTGTGGGCATCCCTACCTGGATTGCGAAGCCAGGTCCCTTGAGGAGAGTTCAAAGCGGAGTGGGTGGGAGAGAGGGTTTCCCTATAGCATCTGGGCTGTGTCCAAATAACAGCCATTCCTTCTCATGAAGAAGTCAGACGGAAGTTGCCTCCCCACCTTCCAGATGTTCAGTGAAAAGCAAAGAATGGTCAGAATAAGGCCACGCCTCCTCCTACCAGAAGCTCTCAGTTAAAATTGGACATGATCAGTTTCAACACGACATTAATATTCACGACTTTGTTGCTCAATGGTTCTTGAAGGATCAGATGTATTTAAATGGGAAAAGGTCAGGAATCATTAATGCTGAATTTCCAGCTGCATCCTCTGACCAAAGACGCTTTTCTTTGTGTTTCCAATCCTACCCTGCTCCCAGAACTCAGAAGTCAGAGAACTGGGGACCCCTGGAAACATCTGTTTCCTAAACTTCAGAGCCATTTTCACAGTGTGTCCTCTCTAAAAACCATCTATCCTATATTTATTTAATATATATTTTTAAATCACCTCACTTTTTACAGAGGATACTTTACAGTATTGACATAAACGGAAAAACCTGAGTCACTCTCCATTGATGGAAGGTAACTGTAAAAATAAATACAATGATCAGAAAATAATGTTATTCAATTCTGCCTAGATTCTGTAGCCTGAGACCAGATTTCTTTCTTTTTCGTTTTTTTTAATTAATTTATTTTATTTTTGGCTGCATTGGGTCTTCATTGCTGCGCATAAGCTATCTCTGGTTGTGGCGAGCAGGGGCTACTCTTCGTGGCGGTGCGCGGGCTTCTCATTGCGGTGGCTTCTCTTGTTGCGGAGCATGAGCTCTAGGCACGCAGGCTTCAGTAGTTGTGGCACGCGGGCTCAGTAGTTGTGGCTCGTGAGCTCTAGAGCACAGGCTCAGTAGTTGTGGCGCATGGGCTTAGTTGCTCTGCGGCATGTGGAATCTCCCTGGGTCAGGGCTCAAACCCGTGTCCCCTGATTGGCAGGCGGATTCTTAACCACTGCACCACCAGGGAAGCCCATCCAGCTTTCTTTTTGATAAAAGGAGTCTGGTAAGTATTGAAGGAAGTGTTGAAGACACACAAGCACCTAACAGCAATTTTCTCCTTAAGAGGGGTTGAAGGAGAATTAACAAAGGAAATAAGTTATCTGTTTCTGTGAGTCAACACTATTTAGTTCTGTCCCTGTGAACCACCTAAAATTACCCTATATATACACCATCAGTGGTGCTCATCCCTCACTTCAGGAAACAGCAATTGGTCTAGTTCCTTAATTCACAAAAGGGAAACTGAGGAACAGAGAGCCTTACCCCAATGTGGTACCAGAACCTGGGTCTCCCAGCTTCTTAGCCACTGCTCAGCTCTTTTGACTACAGTTCTTCATATACAAGTCCTTTCTGCTCTGTTGTGACAACAGGCAGCTAGTACAATGTCAGTGTCTACCACCAAATTGGTTCCTCACAAATATTTTTAAATGAATATATTAGCCAGTCAGAAGAAACAGTGCATTGTGGAAGGTTGAATAATGACACCCCCGCAAGGATATTCATCTCCTAATCCCTAGAACCTGTGAATATTACCTTAAATGGCAGAAAAGGACTGTGAAGATATGATTAAATTAAGGATCTTGAGATGAGCAGATTATCCTGAATTACCCAGGTAGACCCTAAATGGAATCACGAGTGTCCTTATAGGAAAGAGAAAGAAAGAGATTGGCACAGACAGAAGAGGAAGAGGTGATGAGACTACAGGGGCAGAGATTGGAGTGATACAGCCACAAGCCAGGGAACGCTGGCAGCCACCAGAAGCTGGAAGAGACAAGGAATGGATTCTCCCCCAGCATCTCTGGAAGGAGTAAGTGGGGTCCCCTGACAACATCCTTATTTTGGCCTGGTGAAACTGACTTCAGACTTCTAGCTTCTACAACTGTGAGAGAATTAATGTGTGTTGTTTTAAGTCACCAGATTAGTGGTAATTTGTTACAGCAGCCATGGGAAACTTATACAGTGTACATTATTACCACTTTGAAAGCTCTAAAGAATTACAGAATATGGTCTAAGCAGTGCATGATATAGAAATTCAGATGACCAGAAGAGGGAGGGACCTTGGGGTGCTGGAGAGCTAGCTGAGACCTCAGGAAGGAGGAGAGCTGAGGCGGGATTTGTAGGATCCAGAGAAGCAGAGAGAAGGAGCTGGGCATTATATTATACAAACCCACAAGCATTTCCTGACTGCCTACTATGTCTGTGTTAAAGGACAGGAGGATCTGAGATAGAAATAACATGTACAACAGGATCCCTGCCCTCAAGGAAGTACCAGTGTACTGGGAGGATAAGGCATACCTAGGTGAAAAAAAAAATTAGCAATATGAATTGGAATAATTCCCTTTCTAGGATCAGAGGAATACACCCAAAAATGTGCAGGAATTTTTATCACAACGTTATTTATAAAAGTAAAAACTTGGACACAACACAACATAATCCAACAACAGGGGATTGGTTAAATATCCTCATACATCCATGCGATAAACTTCTCTGCAGTTTAAAAATCAGTGCTGTATAATAGTTAATGACATAATGATATAATAGTTATTATAGTTAATATAGTAGTTAATAGTTACAGTAGTTAATATGTAATTAATTGGAAAGTTAAAGTTAATTGGAAAATGCCCATAATATATAGTTAAATAACAAAAGTGGGTTACAAAAATAGGAGGTATAATTTAGTCTTCCCAAAATATAACTATAGCTATTTATACACAGAGCAAAACTAAAGAATATACAGCGAAGTGTTAATTGTGGTTACCTCTACGTGGTGGGATTACAGATTGATTTATTTCTTGGATAAATATTTCCTGAGCACCTAGGTGCTAAGCCATGGCTTGGCAAATTTTTCCTAAGGGGCTAGATAGTAAATATTTTAGGTTTTGCAGGCCATACAGTCTCTATTGCAACTACCCAATCCTACTCTTGTAGCACAAGAGTAGCCACAGACAGTATGGCAATGAATACACATGGCTGTGTTTCAATAAAACTTTATAAGAACAGGCAATGGGCCACATTTGACCCATTGGACCAAGGTTGCCAACACCTGCACTAATCCCTGTGCTTTTCTATTTCTATATTTTTCAAATCCTCTATATAATAGACATTACACCTCTAATATGGGGAGGGGCAGTAAATTTTAAAAAACACTCACTATCGGGAATTCCCTGGGAGTCCAGTGGTTAGGATTCCAGGCTCTCACTGCCAAGGGCCCGGGTTCGGGAACTAAAATCCCACAAGTTGAGCAGCGCAGCCAAAAAAAAAAAAAGGATTAAAAAAAGAGTTTCTTAAAAACAAAAAACAGCTTACTATCAATTGGCCCTGGAAAGGCCATGGTTGGGTCTAGTAGGGAAGCAACCTCAAATATCTCCAGGGGTTAGGCAGGTAACAAAAATGTGATTAGAGACCTTGCATAAAACAATACAGAGAGCACAGATTTCACCAAATATATTCAAATTCACTCTTTAATGTTAATGCTGTATCTGCTAAACAAAAGTGATCTATAAACCTCTAGTTTATGACTCCAGCAAATGTCACTTTAGCTAGTGCCAGCCCTGATTCAAACCCAGAGCATGACAGACCCCACTGTGCCATAGCTGTCCCCACCTTGACCCCATTAACTCATGTTGAAATGACCAGCCGGGGCCAGAGCTGCTAATCTTCATTGAGAAGGTGCCTCCGGCCATGTGTGCATTCACCTGACAGTAATAGGATGCAGGATGAATTTCCTTGACCTTCTGATGAGAATGCCACATGGAAGAATATCCAAGGCCTCAGTGAAGCCCAAATATTTTATGCACATTGCAGCTACTGCTCACGAAGTCTTGCCATGGGATGGAAAGGCACTACATCAGGCTGAGTGATTTATGTTTCTGAAAGCTACGTGAATTATTGCCCATTACCTCGTTCTGGCAACTTTGCAAATTCTTGCCAATTGATTTTTGGAAAGAAGAGAATGAGAAACAAGGTGGGTTGCTCCTCTGTGTGTGTGTGTGTGTGTGTCTGTGTGTGTAAAACTCTGCAAAGGTTTTCAAAGGGAATCTTTATCCATTCGACAACAGGGGCAGAGGTTAAATTTTCAAGGAGGTCAGTGAGCGGGGCCTGTTTATTTGAAGGAGTTTTATTTTTGTAGTGCACATCAAGCAAGTCTTTACAATCACTGCTCTAAATTCTTGTTGTCAATCAGGAACCTTCAGGGAAACTCTTCAGGAGACCTTCCATGCCTCAGAGGATAGATGGAGTGCAGCAAGACATAAAAAAAGGAATCTAGATATGTACCTTCTCAAATTCTGAGTCCACACAAATTTTAGGAAAAGGCTCAGAAAAAAATACAGAATTATTATGGTTGCCTAATGGCTTAATAATGGCTTACAAGCCTGAGCACAGATAATGTTAGCACATGAACATGCTGTGGTCTGGTAAGGCTATTTCATACTCAAACATGGACTTGAAAAAATAGGGTCTGGGCTAGTTCCCTCTCTGCCTTAAGGTATTAACCTCATCCATAAACTGGGATTAATGAGACCTACTTAATAATTGTGGTAAAAATCAAATTAGGATATATATACACACATGAAAGAGTTCTATAAACAGTAAAAAGTTTAACAGCTGTGATTCTTCTTCGTGGTATGATTATTATTACTTTATAAGAGTCCATTACCTGCAAATTAGAGCAAAATGTGGCTGTACATCCACCAACTGCAATAGCGACACAAGCTCAACCACAAAGGAAGTGGTTACAGCGTCCTTAGCAGACGCATCTCCCAGCGTTACAGCAAATTTCAACAGTCAGGCTGGAATCCCATCACTCACACTTGGGCTCAGAGAGAGCACTCACTACCCCAGTATAAATCTATGTGTGCTGCTAATGCAATATGGAACTCTCTGCCAAGCACGTATTTCATGTCTTGGGTCCTACTACCAAAGAGGAAAAATACCTCATGTTTATTCGCTTGCCACTTGGCAGCGGAAATGTAATGGGTTCTTTCTGCTCCCTGCCGGGGCCATAACTCTTCATGAGACGTTGGCCAGATAGCCTCACTCTTCTCGGTCAGTCGGTCAATGGATTGCTTTTGTGGTCCTACTACGGACCAAGCTCTGGGCTTCAAATTCCGTACAAATCCGGGTTGTTGGATTAAGGTCTATTTCAGCGTTAAGAGCTTATCGGATGTTAACCAAGTGGACAATTTCTTAGTCTAACACCCCTCTGTGCCCCATTTGGGCATAATTCAGGTTACGTGCTCTATAGTTCCACAGGAGTCACCTCCCAGCCAAGGTGCCCACCTCCCACACCCATCGCGTGCAGATGAACTCCAGCCCCTTGGCCTTCCCCTTCCTCTTCCCTTGGCCTCTAGTAATTTCTCCCAACACTGAGGTGAATTGCTGGCAAGAACACAACAATAGCAGATTCTAACTTTCGAAGCACTGCCTGTTTCCTCCTGTTCAGCTCTTACATTCTCCCTCCTGAATGAGGGCAGCTGCTGTGGGTCAGCTTATGGGGGAACTGAACAGATAAAATGCCATCTAATATTGCATTCCAGTTTCCAGGACCAAACCTTTTGGATTCTGAACGTACTTCATGGTAGGAAATACATGAAATATATTTCCTATACAGCAGAAACACAAATGCCAGTGGTGCTGATTCCTTTACAGTGTCTGTCTTCGAGAGGTTGAGGAGTGCTGGGCAAAACCACAGTCTTTACAAGGCTCTGGGTCCACCACGTCCCATAAGAAGGGACATAACGGATCTACAAGCACCTGATAGGGAGGGCGGTGGTCTGGCCTGAGTCCTACTTTCTGAAATTCTAGGGACCTTAGTGATCGTCAAAGCCAGCATTTCCTCCCAGGGAGTTCCCCAGACCCCTTTGCCATGAGATGCCCCTCATTCCCACCCTGAAACCTATCTCACCACATATCCCCTAGGTAAGGAAATGGCACTTTGATTCCCCTACTTGCTCGAGTTAGAAACTGGCCATCACCTTACCTCTCCCATACACCCAAGCCTCCATCCCAATCCATTCTAGTGCCCCAAGACTTCTAAATTCATCCATTTCTCTCCATCTCCACCACAACCCTAGTGAAAGCCGCCATCATCTCCGACCTAGACAACCACAGCAGCCTCCTAAACCAGTGTCCACATCACATTTGTCCCCTTTCCAATGTTTTAAAATCAGTTCTTCTTTGGAAAGTAGCACTCTCATTCATGTCACCACCAGCAAGTCTCTCTCCTCCCCATTCTTCACCTCCAGCCTAAAATCCTTCAATGGATTATCATCCCTTTTAGGATAACAGACCAACCCCTAATGGGGCCTACAGGACTCTCTATGATGTGTTCTCTCCACCCCAGCACGGCCTCACCTGGTTCCCTCTGTCCCTTGCTCACTATCTTCCAGCCCCCCAGGCCTTCTCTCTGCTGCTTGAACATACCAAGTTCCTTCCTGCCTCAGAACCTTCGCACTTGCTATTCTTCTGCCTGCAATGACCTTTTCTTCTTCTCTCTGCTTTTCTCTTATCCTAACTCCTATTTGTCGACAGGTTTGGAGAAATGGAATAACTCCTTTATGGTGTCGCTAAGATCATTAAATGAGATTATGCATGTAAAGTGCTTGGCCTGAGTATCCAATAAATGTTACATATGCACTATCCATGTTTAAATCTGAAAATGCATTCTTATTCAGGCCCATGTATTCTTCCTTTCTTTCTTCTCAAGTTAATTGCTTTATCTTCAACTCTAGCAAGTCTTTTCAGAATGCTCAGAAGGGAGATAAAAAGTTTCTTGTTTCTACCTAGACCTGGAAACCTCTTGGATACTTTCTTTTCTCTCCGTTTTATATAAACTTTATGTTTTACTCAAATACTTAAAATCCTCCCTTCCTCCTAAGATGTGGATGACCCAATTCATATCTAACTTTCTATTACTACATTCAATCATTCATTTACACGTTCAGTCAAGATTGGTTAGCACCTACCAGGCCCTGTGCAAGGACAGGAGGATACAACAATGGAGATGACACAGGACCTGCCCTTGAGAAATTCAGCAGAGACCAACAAATACAAAAACTACAACCATGAGCTGGGATGGAGGTATGCACAAAAGAGCCTAGGAGCCCACTAAGGAGGAAGCAGGGACTCTGCAGGGAAGACAGTAATGGCCAAAGCGATCAGAGGCTTAACTTGGCATCTGGGCCTGGCCTTGGAGGGTGGATGGTGTTCACCAGCTGAGGCAACAGCAGAGAAGGCAGCAGGAGTAAGTCAGTGGACGAGGCCCCAAGGTCTGGAAGTGCATGGTGTGTTCAGGGACTGGCAAAGGGCTTGCTGAGCCCACAAGTTAAGGAGTTTGGCAGGATGCAGAAGCTCAGGTGGGAAGGGTTCTTTGGAGCCAGACTGTGGATGACCTTGAAGGCCACATTCGGGGACTCAAACTTTACCCCACAGTCAATCTGATGGAAAAATGTGGTGGCAGCATGGGAGACAGGTGAGAGGAGACGGGAGAAAAGGAGACCACTCAGGAGGCTACTGTGATCCTACAGTCAGGGATGGGGAGGCTCAGCTGAGAGATTAAGTTCCTTCCACAAAGTAGATATTTCATGTGATGACTGACAAATTCTGCTTCCTTAACTTTTACAAGAGCCCCAGGCATGCAGTGCCACCGGACCACTTTCAAATGCTGAGTTTCTCGCAGTAGTCTCCACATGCAACCTTTCCTTTACAGCGTCCAGCTCAGAGTTCTCTCCACCTTGGCTGGTGGTGATGAAGGCCGTGATGTGATGTGCTGCCACTGCCACATGCACGCAGTTCGGAGCCCAAACTGAGATCAGAGGTGTCAGGCAGACAACCCCAGCATCTATGTGTGTAACTGAGTTCATAAACCTGTGAAAAGGAAGACAGTCTGGGAGAAGAGGTAGCTTCTAGGTAAAATATGGGTATTACATTTACCCTTCATTTTGTGAACTCCTAGTCATACCTCAAGGCCCAATTCAGATGTCCCATGGGAGACACCATGAGATTTCATGATAAAGCTTAGCAGAGTAGGAGAAAAGGGCTTCTTCCACCCTTTGGCTTAGAGCAGAGATGGCTCTGGGGCAACACAGACCAGCAGGATCACAGAGGCACATAAGGGGATGCAGCTCAGAGAGCACCAGGCCCAGGCCCTGGAACGGAAGTGGTAATCCCACAAGGGCACCGTAGCTGGGGCAAGGGGTGATGCTTCACTCTAGGTTCCTGGCAGGAAGCAGATGTCAACTATAACACGAGTACACTTGTTCACGGCACATGCGAGATACCCTTTGGACATGTGGCACTGCCGGGCCCCTGCCCGGATTTCCCCTTCCATAGAGAACATGAACATGGGATCATGGCAGCCACCAGAGAAGCGAGGTAAGGGATCCAAGGTTGATCAATCTCAAATCAGATTCAAAACCCATCTGCTCGAGGCAGGTTCACATACCTGATCTCCCTTAGTGTGACCGCGCACCTGGAGGAGCTTGTGAATGAGCAAACTGAGGCTCATTTGGCAAGCTCCCCAAGGCCACTGGGCCGCCATGTGCTGCAGCCAGAACCTAAGCCCAGGACATGTGAGCCCAGGAAGGCTCGTCCCCCAAGTCTCAGCGCCTCGGCTTCCCACTCACCAGAGCACCAGGGTCACCGATTCTGGGGACAGAACCATGAGCCAGATGAACCCCTCCAGGAAAGATTCCAGGCACAATGATTCATGAGAGAGGGAAGAGAAAAATAACACCGTGCTGTCAGCAAGAAGTGTTCAAACGCTTCCTTTTGCACTTCTGTGGGACTTGGACGTGCTCTGAGCCAGGTGTTTCCATGCAGCCAGCCAGAGCGACGGCCTCTGGAGAGATGTGAAGCCTCAGAAAGGAATGCAGCCTGCACTGAAACCACAAAAACAGATGCCAGGGTGCAAGCTGGAGTCGGCATGGGCTCAGATGGGCACCCAGACCCTGCGAATTCATTACCATTCTCTGGCCTCCCTGTCCCACTCTGCAAGGCCCATCTTTCAAAAGCCCCCTTTCCAAGTTCAGGAATGAAAGGCCCCAAGCCCCACCTCCCACCCCCGGGACTGTCTCCAGAACTAGAGAGGGGCTGTTGTTTTGATGGGGCTTTTCCTCCCAAGCCAGTGGGAGAAATGCCCACGGATCCAGTTTAGCTCAAGTGCCCAAGTGTACCTCCCATTAGCATTTCAGAGATGTGGCTAATCACCAAGAACCATAAACTCAAGGGAGGGTGCGGGGAGAGATGAAGGAGAGGCCTGCTTCTCCTCCAGAAACACGGACTTTTATTTGAGGGGATGACCACATAGGACTGAAAAAAGAAAACGCCCGGGGAAAAGCACGAACTCTAGCATTTCTCTATACTGGGCGGTCGGCAGGCAGGGGAACCTGGGGTACAGTCACCAGCAATTCTGCAGGCAGAGCTGCATGGTGTTCATGCAGAAAAAGGATACCTAGCAAGTGTCGCTTGTCATTTTTATTGGGCTATGAAAACATCTTTACAGAACAATTCGCTCCTGACCATCTCCTCTCCTGGGGACACAGAGGAAGTGCCATGGGGTAAAGCCAGACTCGTGAAATAGCTACTTCGGCAAAGTGGCCTGTGTCTAACAGTACCTTACAACCACATAATGCTTGATGCTTTTCAAAACCCATCTGCATCCATTATTTATTAGACCCCACATGGCCTCCAGTTCACAGTGGAGAACTTGAGATGTGGGAAACCTAGGACGTGGGGCTGGCAGGCAGGTTCCTGGTCTCGCCACCACCTCTCCACTGTCCCACTTCCTCCCCAGTTCTGTTGGGCAAGTGCCCATGGGAGAGTGATCCTGCTGCACAGTACTGTTCAGATCAGAAACCACTTCCCAAACTCTGAGCGTGGGCCGAAGAAAGAATGAATGAATGAACTCCTTGTAATTATAGGCGGGCAGGGCAGATACCATCATTCCCATTTTCCAGGTGAGGAAACAGAAGCCCTAGGCCTGCCAGACACATGTGAGCTCCCTGAGGTCCCAGCTAGGGGTGAACTATGACCCAGGATTTGTGATGCCCAGCGTGCCAGGTTTCATTAGATGCCCCAAACTTCTTCAGCTCCTCCCTGTACTCACTATCTTTGCCACGTGACTCTATAGTTCCTCTCTCACTAAAGAGGTAGAATCTGTTTCCCCACCCCTTGGATCTGGGCTGGCCTATGACTTGCTTTGGCTGAGAGAATGTGGTATGCCTGGGCCCCAGAGGCCTTGCGTGTAACAACAAACCAGGAGTCTGTGCCGCTCCTCCCCACTTCATCGCCTGTGCCCACCTGCTCTTACACCCCTGCCATTGCCAGGAGCACATGCCCAGACTAGCCTGTGGGAGGACAGGAGACACGGGAATGGAGCTGCGTTGCCCTGGTTGCCCTGGTTGCCCCAGTCACCCTGACCCAAAACAGCTAACCTCATACATGTGAGTGAACCCAGCCAAGATCAACAGAGCTGCCTAGCTGACCTCCAGACACACGAGCAATGAACACTTGTGACCCATGCCACTAAGCTGTGTAGCTGGTTGTCGTGCATGATTCTATGGCAGTAGCTAACAGGTACACAGCGCCTGTTCCATCCACCCATCCTCCTATGCCTCCATCGATTCACTCAGCGTGTATTTGCTGAGTGCCTACTACATGCCCAGCACCGTGCTCGGCACTGGGGACACAGTGGTGAGCAAGGCAGACCCTGCCCTGCCTTTGTGGAGTGCGCAGACCAGGGAGGAGGACTGATAAGCAATTACAATTCACGGAGAGGAGGGTGGGCAGGGAGGCTAGGAGGGGTTCCTGGAAGGAGTGACATCTCAGCAGAAATCTAAGGGCTGGAGAGGAGCCGTGGGGCTAGGAGAGGTGTCAGGGAGAATGTTCCCAGTGAAGACTCAGCCTGGCAGAGGCCTGATGAGGTATCTGGCACTGAAGCCTGGAAGTAAGAAGGTGGGGGAGGAAAGGGGACTCCAGAGGGGCCAGCATCAGAGGGACCCAGCCATCATCCCAGACACTTTTTCCGTATTTATGTTCAAGGCCACGCACAGATAGAGAAACAAACGCAGAGGCCACAGAGCAGTTCCATTGCACACTCAGGGAGCAGGGCCTGAGGACAGCCTTCTAAGGGCAGCAGCAGAAGTTCTTGCATTTTTACTGTAAGGGACATTTGCTACCTGCCTAAAGCTGTAGGTTCTTTGCTGGTTCTCGCACGGGACAGAGTGAGGAAATGAAAGTTTACCGATGGAATCTAGAACACTCCTCTAAAGCAGCCAATCAGAGGGAGACAGAAGTATGCTCATCTCTATGGAGAAAAATGGGGAAAAAAATGCCAGGGGAGGCTGTATGTTGTGGCATTCATTCATCCATCCATTCATTCTTTCAGCCAAGTCCGCCCTAAGTGGACACACTGTGCCAGCCCCGAGGAGGACTGAAGATGACTGGCCCTCAATCCTGTCTGCAAAGACCTCCAGTCCAGAAAAAACTGGGTCAACACCAGACTTTCTGTATAGACAGAGCCTAGAGGCAGCAATCTGCTGGATGTGGACACTTGGGAAATAGCTTTGAAGCTGGTTGAGAATAAGGAGAGTGCATTTTTACTTAGATTATGTATTTATGTGGGGTGCC
Organism: Globicephala melas; assembly: GCF_963455315.2. Lineage (NCBI taxonomy): Eukaryota > Metazoa > Chordata > Mammalia > Artiodactyla > Delphinidae > Globicephala > Globicephala melas. Next base: position 7,734,967 of record NC_083324.2, on the reverse strand, counting down.
TTGGGGAGAAGAGGTTGAAGTCACCCTTTGGCTCAGCCATTACGTAGGGGAGATCAAATATGTGTGGAACAGCCTGCAATACAGTTATCAAATGGGAAGGGTGGCAGTGAGATTCAGATGGAATTTGAAGAGTTTGGAAGAGGGCAAGATGGGCCATTACTGGCTGAGTGAATCAGGCAGGGCTTCTAGAAAGAAAGATGAGTCAAAGATTGAGGAGAATGAGGAAAAGGTCTAGAGGGGGAAGGAAACATCCAAAAGTGCGGAGGTAGGGAAGGCTGGAACCAACCTGGGCACTCATTCTGGGTGCTTGGAGCACAGCCGTCAACAATAGGGAAAAAGTAGAAGGTCAGCTGGACAGGCAAGCTGGAGCCCAATGAAGGAGGTTCTGAGATACTAAGAGATGGAGGTTGAACTTTATCCAGAAGATAATTGAGTCAAAGAATGTGACATCAGGGGTGCATTTCGGGAATATTCATCTGACCAACTAATGGGTTGGGAAGGAGAGACTGAAGCCAAGAAGAGCAATTAAGAAGATCCCGCCAGAACCGGCTGGAGAAGAGAAGACAGATGTGAGAAACAGACTCCAAATGACTGCACAACTGGCTGGATGGAAAGAGCAGAGCCGAGAGTCATCCCAAGGTTTCCGTCTGTGAGGATGACTGTGAACTCCACTGCAGTAGGGAAGACTGGAGGGCTGCCGGTTTGTGGGCTGAGGCTGTCAGACATAGTGGGGTTGGACTGCCAGAGGGGCGGCCGGCAAGGAGCTCAGGGGAGAGCAAAGGTACTGCTGCTGCTGCTGCTGCTGCTACTGAAAGACAGGCCAGGTTTGGAAATGAGGAGATGGAAGCAACGGGGAGCCAGTCAGAAAGAAATGACTGAAGCCGCAAGGGAGAGAGAAGAGAAGAACAAACCAGGAGCTCGTCCTGCTCCTCCCACATCATTGCCTGTGCCCCAGGGAAATGCTGTTCTAGGTCCCAAGCCTTGCCTGGGTCGGATCTTATTTATTTCTTCACAGTCAGTCTCCCCGCAATAGAACGTGCCCTCCATGAGGGACTGTTGTCGGTTAGATTTTCTGCAGCATCCCCTGTACCTTGAATACTGCCTGCACATCAGAAGAGCTCCTAAGTGTCCCATAGACATGTTTGACGGTGACTGACCTGGCCACCACCCCTGGAAAGGAGAGGTACAACATGCCAGACCACACTCCAGTGACTGGGATAGAAGTGGACAGTGATCCAAGCTGGGTGTGGGGAGAGGGTGTCCACTCACAGGCTGCTCGAACCAGCTAGTCTCTCTCAGACATTTGAACTAAGACACAAGGATTGAGGGCAGTTGTGATGGGAACAGGAGCCTTAAAGCCATGCAGGCTCTGGGCCGGTGGCCATCGTGGGCCGTGAGCAAAGTGAGTAGGTGAGAAAGCCTGTGGTCAGAGAGAGGCAGGAGAAAGGGGCAGAGAGAAGCAGAGACACACGACCCCTGAGAAATGAGCAGAGTGGCCTCCATTCCTAACTTCCCAGCTCCAACCTTGGAAGTACTGGCTTAACTCTGCTCTCAGCCCCTGGGCACTGTGGGGGACACAGAATCAGCCACCAGATTCTCCTTCAGGAAGGAAGGCTGCATCCTCCCAGCTGCTGGGAATGCTTCCGGAAGACTACCCGTGGCTGCCAGCCCCTCTGGAGACTGAAGAACGCTGCCTCACCCATGGTCACGCTCCTTCCAGCAGCAACCCACGTCCATGACTGATCAACATCCCATGTAAAGGCCTGGGCCCCTTGCTCCAACCTGGGACAAGTCTGAAGGGCCTCTCCAAGTTCCAGAATGTCACATAGAATGGGCTGAGGCCTTCACTGGGACTGCATCAGAGCTCAACTCCTCCCTCTGGCCAATCACCTTCAGAAGGGTTGATGCCAATCAGACACCCCAATAAATGCCCTGCATGCTAATCTCCATCTCAGCACCTGTTTCCCAGGGAACCCCACCCTCAACAGCCCTAATGTTGCCTATTATATCCTTATAATAAACTCTTTGTATACTAGCCAGCACAAGTAAATCTTTTTTTTTTTATAGATTTTTTTTTTTTTTTTTTGGCTGTGTCGGGTCTTCGTTGCTGCGCGCGGGCTTTCTCTACTTGCGGCGAGAGGGGGCTGCTCTTCATTGTGGTGCGCAGATTTCTCATTGCGATGGCTTCTCTTGTTGCGAAGCATGGGCTCAAGGCACGCGGGCTTCAGTAGTTGTGGCTCACGGGCTCTAGAGCGCAGGCTCAGTAGTTGTGGTGCACAGGCTTAGTTGCTCTGTGGCATGTGGGATCTTCCCGGACCAGGGCTCGAACCTGTGTCCCCTGCGCTGGCAGGCGGATTCTTAACCACTGCGCCACCAGGGAAGCCCCACGAGTAAATCTTGATTAGACTGAGGGTACCAGTTTTTGTATTCCTAAGAGCACTTACCATGGTGTTTTGCAAATAATAGCAAGAAGAAGAAGAGGTATTTATTGAGCAAATACTATGCCAGGCATTACTCTAAGCATATACAAGGATCATTTAAGCTTCGCAGCATCCCTATGAGGCAGATACTATTATCCCTATTTTACAGATTTTAAAAGAACAAACCTGAGGCATACTTTCCCAGAGCCACCCAATTAAGCAGGAATAAAGTCAAAATGAGAACACAGCCTGCCAGACACAGAACCTGTGTCCTTAACCACATTCGACCCTGCCGCCTGCATCAAGGACACTCAATTACAATGTCAAAAAAAAAAGAGTCAATGATTTTGAGCTGAACGGGGGCCTGTAAATTATCTGGGCCACTCATTTTATTTTACTGAGGCCCAAAGCAATGATTTTTTTATGCTCAAGTTTATACAATCCAGTTGTAATATATGAGCATTTAACTAATACAAAGTCAAAACACACATGTGGCAAAAAAGAGAGTGATAAAAAGATAGTTTAAATAATGTAATTTTCTCCATAATAAATGATCGTTATATCGACTCTACTCATGGCACTTTATACATTAAACATATACACACCTTACTATATAGTGTTACACACACTAAACCATGTACATTCTATTTTAAGGGCAATTTCAGGGACTGACATGACCCAACATGCTGACTTTGGGATCTAAACCCCTGTAAGACAGGCTCTGTCTCTGAAGGAGCTGATGGCAAGAACCAAACTAGAAGCGGGGTCTCCTGACTCATGATCCAGCTTCCCTCTACCACTCCCACCCACGTCCCCTCTATTTGTTTACCTGGTTTTATTTCAAAGAAACCAACTGGTTCAGAGCGTTGCAACACTGCCATTTAGAAAAGGTCAGAGCCAGAGACTCAAGCTACTGAGAAATCCACGTGAATTACCACACTGCAGCCATGCTTTCCAGATCACTGTTTCTAATTAAAGGACCAGCTGACACATTACGTAGCTCCTTGGGAAGCATCCCATCACACCACATAATCTCCCAGATGTGCCTGGATTTCTCCTTCTTGCCTTTTTCATTGGCGTTCTCACCCTCATCACCAAGTAGTGCTCATTTACTCACCACGGCCGTCCCTGGGGAATGATGTAAGACACTAAACTATGTGACTCAAAATAGACCAGCTTCCAGATCTTAAGGAGGACACAAGGATTCAGGACAATATTTAAACATCTCTGGCCCCAACCAACCTCCTCCTCTCAAACCCCACCCCCACCAAATTATTTCTTGAGCCACTACAGATGCACTCCCACCTCAAGGTCTCAAGTGCCCTTCCTGCTCCTCTCCACTTAATTAAATCCCATCCATCCTTCAATTCCCAGTCCAAGTACCAGCCCCCGGAGAAGGCATCTCTGCTCATGTGATAGAGACCAGAGAGCCAAAGGGACATTTAAACATTGCCTGTGCCCGAGGTCACCAACTGCAGGCTGAATGGCTTGTACAGTGTTATATACTATATATGGCTGTAGTTTTCTTGACTCTTCAAAGTGTTGAAGAGCTTGGTGTCTTAAAAATCACTGAACTTGTTGCGAACCCTTAAAACTCAGGAGATTTCACATAAAAGTTCTGGCTTTGTGGTTTGCCTTGAAAGACCAGCGATCTGGAAACACTGGGCTTATTTCCTACATGGCAACAATCAGATGAAAGGGAGTAGAAACTGTCCCCTCTGTACTTTTTTTTTGCACAAAAGTTTTGGTTTTGTGCTTTTTAAAAACATAATCAATGGTTACATACATCTGCAATCAAACTATTTCACCAATTTCTAGGCTCAGGGTTTTTTCTGCATGCCATTTTTTAATCTCAATATTTCATCTCACTTTTCTTCTTGATAAGGTTCATCTTTTAGTATTTCTTTCAGCAAGCATCAGTGTGTACTGAACTTTCTTCTTTTTGTATATTTGAAAATGCCTATCATCCTCACTCTCGAGTGCTGGTTTAGCTGAGCGGAGGCTTCTGGGCTGACAGTCGTACTTGCTCAGCTTTTTCAAGGTGCTCCCTCACTGTCCTCTGGCAGCTGCTGTTGCTGATGAGAAGTTTGCTGTCAGGCTAGTTGTTACTCCTTTGCAGGTAATTTGCCTTTTCTCCGTGGAGCTTTTAAGAGTTTGTCTGTGTTCTTACGGTTCTGAAGTTGCGCTACAACATGTCTAGATGTGAATTTATTTTTATCTGTCACTTATGGTTGCTTTTTTCAACCCTAGAAATCACATCTTTCTTTGGTTATGAGAAAATGTGCATTCACTGTTTAATCAAATATTGCCTCTCATTCATCTCCTCTATTCTCTTCTTCTGAAACTCTGACATATATTAGAGTCTTTTGATCTATTCTCTGTGTCTCTTAACTGCTCTTTCATATTTTTAATTTCTCATCCTGGGTTGAGTCCCTGATGAACTCCTCAGTACCGACTTCTAATTCACCAGCCCTTTCTTCAGTTATGTCCAGTATTGCGTCTATGCCCTCTATTGAGGTTTTATTAAGAGATTCAAAACTATATATTTCCTGATTTCTAATTGGTTCTTTTTATATTCTGTGTTCTTGTTTAGTTTCTGCTTACATTTATTTCATTTAATCTTATTCTTTTTTATAGATGATATTCCTTTCTTCAGCCCTTTGAGGATCCTCCTCACACATAGTTTGAAGACATCATTAGCTTTCACTCTTATTTCTTGTAGTCTGAAGTGAATTCATTTCCCTATTGTTGATTGTGCTGGCTATATTCCTTTCTTTCTTTCTCTTTTTTTCTTAGCAATAGTTTTCCTCCCACGTGTTTTGGAATCTGGAACCGTAGGCTTATCTTGAGTGGGAGGTTTGTTTTGTGCCTGTTGCATTCTCTACCTATATATCTATCTATCTGGCATTTTGCACTAGGCTTCTCCTGGACCACTAGAGTCCCCCGTGCAGACCACACCCCAGTGGCAGCTCAGGGCTTAAATCCCATGGTGATACTGGGAACGCTCAAGCTTACCACTGAGTGCTGGGGGACTTGACTTGCTGGGTACTGTCTGCAAGGATATATTAGCATCTCACTTTCTATTTGTCATAGCCATAGGCAGCAGTCAAGAGGAGCTTTTTTCCAATCTTCTTTTCCAAGTGAGGGAACCCCACTTCAGCTCCAGATTTCAAGCAATAAACCTGGCTCTGGAACCCTGCCTCTCATCGGGCACTTTGAATTCCCCATTTCCTCTCCAAAATGTATTCCAGGGGAAGTTGCCACTTGGTCTTATCACTAAAGCATTGAGGCTCCAGCCCAGGAGTGGGGAAGAACTATACTGGCCAGAGGAGCAAGATCTATTAACGTATTTCCCAAGGGACTTCCCCTAGATCTGGAAAAGTGAGGGCAGCAGAAAAAAGCCCAGGTACGTATTTCAACAGACAAGATGCAGCCAGGCAAACAGAGCAGAGCCTAGTACCTCAAAGGGGCATCCCCTGTACCCTTCATTTCCAAATAAAGAAAAATACTTATTAAGACTGTACTCTGTACCCCCAAGTACCCTATTTTCTTTAATATTCCAAGCATGGATCCACAGATTTATCTGAACTTTTCAACCTGTTTATATTTCTGGGGCACATATTTTTCTTGAGGGTAACAAATACCATATGTGCTACCTGAAAAAAAACCCCTGACATTTATTGAGTGTTCACTATGCACTAGGTACTATCTAAGTAAATTTACACATATTAGCAACTTTCAGCCTCAAAACAACCCTGTGAGGCAGATGCTGCTGTACTCCTTATATATGAAAGGGGAAAGGGAAGCTTGAGATGTACCCAAAATGTCCCCAGAGCTCCCATTCTTGGCCATTACATGACCGGCCTTCTCTAGTTTACACTGGGGGACACCAGGAACTGAAGTAAGAGGACCCAAAGAAGAAAATGAAATCTAAACCAAAGGGTTGAGGACAACTTATACATCTCTAACCCACACATATATATAGACACCAAACAATTAAAACACAAACTACTATAGGCAGGAGGGACAACTTCCTGTTTCTTGGAAACTAACACAGGAAGTAATCCAGAGGAGCATTTTTAGGCTCAAGGGAAGATTCTTCAAGGGGAAACTCATACTCAGAAGTTGCTCGCATACCATTTAATGAATAAGAGCCATTGTTATTTTCACCTAATACTTATGTGAAAGTCCTAATCTCTGAAAGTCCAGCTAAAATAACTCTTTCAGGTATTACCTAGAAGGAGGGGGCCTGGCTGGACCCGCCAAGGCGATGCGAGAACAAAGCCCCTTCCTAGCTGGGGTGAAACCATGCGGCCCAGCCAGGATTCTATCTGAGTCTCCTGTCCGCTCAAACCTGGGAGCGTTCCGTAGGGCACGCTCACAGAAAACATCGGTCCTTTACAAAGAGTAGGGGGTGGGGAGGAATTCTAGTCAAATTGGAGGTTTTATCAACCAGGATCATCTTGAGTTTTTGCTCCATGAGCCAAGAGCAGTACATCAAGTCTGTAGCTCCCCTGGGACATCCGGGTCCCTATGTAAAGAGGGGCCCAGTGACAATATTAAGATCTTTCAGCTCTCACTGGCTGGAGTTTGTTTCACAGTAATATTCCCTTAGGTTCACACAGCACTTGCTGTTTGAACAATTATATTCACGTGTCTGATTGAATTGATTCTCCCCAAAACCCAGGGAGGTGGGTATTAATTACCCCCATGTCCCAGATGAGGAATTATCCCATATCACCTGCCGAAAGTCCCACAAGAAAGAAGTGGCAAAGCTGGGGCTCAAATCACAAACTTAAATCTTCTCTGTAGGGAAATTTAAGAAGCTATTCCCTCTTTTTGCACAGAAAGAAAAGTAAAGAATTGCAGACAGGCTTCCATGGCAGTAGGGTTCCCTGGGTCTCATCCGCAGTGTAGGACTGGGTGTCTCCTAAGGAATTCAACACTAAAAACCCCTGGAGAGCAGGTTCACCCTCACTCCAATCTGCACCATAAACCACAATTTGGGCAAGTGAAAGCCTTAGAAACCTGCAGGAGACGGACTTCCCTGGTGGCGCAGTGGATAAGACTCCAAGCTCCCACTGCAGGACGCCAGGGTTCGATCCCTGTTTAGGAACTAGGTGCCACATGCATGCCGCAACTAAGAGTCCACATGCTACAACTAAGGACCCGGCCTGCTGCAACTAAGACCCGCCCGGTGCAACCAAATACATAAATACATAAATATTAAAAAAAAAAAGAAAGAAAGAAACCTGCAGGAGACACTGAAGGGGGCTTGCCCAAGTGAAACCCTAGCCCCTTGGCAGCCTAAATTCACTCCAGTCCCTTCCTGTTCACATTCCTAAGAGTGAGCCCCTCAGACACCAGTTCAGGCCCAAATGAGGTCAAAAGGCACCAAAGGGTAAAGTGTGTCTGCCTCAGTGTCCAGTCATATTCCATGCTCTGGTGCTGGAGCTATAACTCTCTTTGCCTGCCCACGTAGATTCCAGGTTCTCATACCTGCCGCCCAGATTCCCTTTGCCAGACCCCTCCTGACCTCCGGTATCTGCCTGTCCTTGAGTTCTCAGCCCATCTCTCGATGCTTGTCAGTCTTTGTAGATCCCTGATGACACCTGCTTGGCTGTTAACCTCTGCTAGTTCCCCTACCTAATGCTGCCTTCCGAGGCCAGACACTTCACGATAGGCACTTCCCCTGGCCGGCTTGCCTCACCTCACCAGCCACCTCCTTCTTGTCTCTGCCACCCATGCCATGGTAGGATAGCAACATTCATTCACTTAGCAATCAGTAAGCAAAGCCAGGCGCCCTACTAGGCACTGTGGTGGAATATAAGGGCAACCAAGACACAAGCCTTGGCCCTACCATTTAAAAGGTAATTACATGTAACCCAGGTTTTAAATAACTTCATGTTTATGTTATTGTCTTCCAAATGGACTCTGTGCTCCTGAGGGTAAAGACCATGTCTCATATTGTTCCATTTTTAAAGGTGCTCCACCCCCAAGCCTTCCCCTAACGCTTTGCCACGCCAGAGAGGCCAGCACCACCATTCTGCCCGTTTTAAAAAATTATGATTTACACTGCTTTTCTCTAACTGTCTACCTGCAAAATAAGCAAATGGAAAGCAACAGGTGGGAAGACAGGCCTCCTAGGTACAGAGCTAGAAAGGGGATCTGCGGGCAAGCCCTACTGGAGAAGGCAGTGGGGCTACCCATCACCCTGTACCTTGCTGCATGCTGCCTTCCACGGCTAGGGTGGATGGATCATGTCTCTTTCCCCTCAAATACCTTGAGGAATTCTCCATTTCCTTGCCTCAAGGCCCTGCCAAATCAGGTAGTGGCTGAGAATGTGGGCCCTGGAGCCAGGCTGCCTGGGTTCAAATCCCAGCTTTACCACTGTCTGCTTGTGTGACCTTGGCCAAGGCACTTAACTGGTCAGAGAGTAATGCCTACCTTTTAGGGTTATATAGTATGGATGAAAGAATTCACAGGAGTTTATGTATTTTGTGGTGGCTTTTCAATACGATCACAAATCCTTTGACCCGCTCTCTTCAAAAGGGCCTAGGAACATCCTTCATCTCCCCTTAAGTGTGGGATGTAGTCAGTGACTCGCTTCTAATGAATGGACTGTGGCAGAAGTGATGGTGTATGACTTCTAAGACGAGGTCATACAAGGCGCTGTGGTTTCCTCCTTACTCTCCCTGTGGGATCACTCTCTGTGGAAGCCAGCTGCCACGTTGTGAGGACACTCCAACAGCCCTGTGGAGGAGTCCCTGCGGAGAGGAACTGAGGCCTCCAGCCAACAGCCAGGTGAGTTGCATATCTTCAAAGTGAATCCTCTAGCCCCAGTTAAGCCCTTAGATGACTGCAGCCCTGGGATCTCCACTGCAAGCTCTTGAGAGAGCCTGAGCCAGAACCACCCAGCAAACACTCCTGATTCCTGATCCACAGAAGCTGTGAGCCAGAAAATGTTTGTTGTTTCTAACTGCTATGTTTTGGGATAACTTGTTTCACGGCAATAAATAACTATTACATATGTGAAGAATTTATATATATAAAGAGTTAATAAAGAAACTTAGAACAGTGCCTGGCACATGGAAAGGGCTCAATATTATTATTATTTTACGTTACAAAATCACAGTAGTTTATGTATTATTCGCCAAGCCTACCAGATATTTTTAAATTTACAGAAAAACAATTTGAGCATCAAAATAAATAATGACTGTTGTGGATTATAGCCCATTGAATAAAATAGAAATTCATGAGTTTGTGCTGATACAAATGAATGAATGGACAAACAAATAAATAAAGGTGTAAAGCCTCTACCTTGTAGTAGAATTGCAAATAATAAATGTAGAAGGAATTATAGAATCATCATTTGGCAAAACATGATGCTAAAACTGCAGGGTCAAAGTTTGATGAGGAATAGAATCTGTACACTGTCTCAAAGTAGTTCCCACAAAATGCTTATTAGATAGTAATTTATTAATGAGTACAACACACTTGTTAATCAACTTTGCAATGGAGAAACCTGGCAGACACCATCTTAATCAACTGATAAATGTCAATATCACCAATAATGGGACAAATCAACATCATGTGCCTCTTGCTATGATGCACTGAGAAGAACTCCCAAGGGCCAGAGCCTGTCTTGTTTATCTCTTTGTCCCCAACAGTGCCTCGTAGAGTGGCAGCTCCTGCTCTCTGGGCACTGTGTGCCAGACGCTGCCCCAGATGCACTGGACACATCTCATCTCATCTGATCTTCACAACGACCCTAGGCTCTGAGAAGCAAGAAGAGGACCCAAGGTCACACAAGCAGTGAGACGCAGAAAGAGACACAAACTCTATCTCCACGTTGGACTGGCTCCCGTGGGCACTCAATAAATATTGAATCCAGTCCTCTCTGCAGCTCCAGGAGGTTTATGGACACAGAGCAGTTGCCCCCAGGACAGAGCCGCATTCTCCTTCCTTCCTCCTTCTAAATATCAGAGCCAGCAATCAGAGGGAGAGAAAGTGCTGGACTCAGAGTCTGAAGGCTATAGTTTTGGCTCTGCCCATTACGTACAGGTAACTTACTCATGCTTACTGGGTCTCCATCTCCCCCAACTTTGGTCCATTGTGGTGGTTTCCAAATTTCTTTTAGCAACTGGATTTTCTTTCAAGCAAACTTTCCCATAAAACCTCAATATATCATAGCAGTGTTATTTGCAATAGCCAAAAGGGGGAAGCAACACAAATGTCTATGGCTGGATGAAGGAATAAACAAAATGTGCTCTATACATACAATGGAATATTATTCAGCCTTAAAAGGGAAGGAAATTCTGACATATAACATGGATGAACATCAAAAACATTATACTAAGTGAAATAAGCCAAACAAATATTGTATGATTCCACTTATATGAGGTCCCTAGAGGCACAAAGTAGAATGATGTTTGCAGGGGTGGGGGTGGGGGTAGGGGGAGTGAGGAGTTAGTATTTAAAGGATACAGAGTTTCAGTTTGGGGAGACAAAAAGGTTCTAAAGATGGATGGTGACGATGGCTGCACAATAATATGAATATACTCAATGCCACTGACCTGTATGCTTGAAAACGATTAAAGTGGTGAATTTTGTTATGTATATTTTGCCACAATTAAATAAATAAATACCTTAGTGTACACAATAGATGAAGCAAAAATAAAGAATGGAGTATTAAGATGCTCCCTTAACCCCACCCCACCCCGCCCCCTCCAGTGAGTGCAAAGAATCCCTACTCCTGAGGAGCACATGGACTATTTCAATCCTAATATTTGGGGTTCTGGGAGCAAGGTCTGCCCATGGAGCTTGCTGCCTACAATTTCAATCCTGAGCAGCCCCTGCTCCCTCTGTTGCACTTGCTGGCTGCTGTGATGAAGCCCACGAGTTAAACCACAGTGAGGACAAGCCTCCCAACACAGGGACAAAGGCTCCAGGATGATCCGGCAGGCAGGAGCACTCCCAGGGAAGCTGGCTTTGGGTGAAGCACTTGAGGGTGGGCAGGCGAGGGGACAGGAGCTTAACAGCCTGGTGGCACAGCTGCACTCATTACTCCACGGCTTCCCATCCCGACCCTGGGCGATTCGATCAACTTCTCAGAGCCTCAGTTTCTACTTTTATAAAAAGGGAACAGTAATAGCAGTAGCTGCCTCATAGGATGTGTTGAGGATTAACTGAGATAATGTACATAAAAGTGCCTGGCACAGTAAGTGATTCAGAAAGGGTGATGCTATATGATGGGGGTGGTGTCCTGTGGCAGTCAAGGGGTGGGCTTTGGAGGTGGCCTCTGCCACTTACCAGCTGTATGATTTTGAGAGAGTTACCCTGTCTGTGCTTCACTTTCCTCATCTATAAAAGAGGGTGATCATCGTACCCACTTCTTAGGTTATTAGGAAGATTAAATGGGCTGATTGAGGTAAGATTGTTAGGAGGATGCCTGGTCCATAGCATAGACGTGAAGCATCTCACCAGGCCTGTCTGACCAGGCCTCCTAAGGCGGCAGCCCTGGCTGAACTGAGGGGGATGGAGCCTGCATAATGACGCTGGTCTGTCTGAGCCAAACCAGATTATACTGCCCAAACCAAACACAGGCCATGGGGGCCTGCTCTGTAGCCCAGGGCCGCACTCCTGGGAGAGAGAATGGCTCCAAGCTGGGCAAAGTGGGGGCAGGGGCGGGGTTTCAAGGGAGGGTCAACTGGGGAAGCAGCCGAGAAGGAAACAAGATTGTTCTCCAGTCTTCCCTCAAAAACAAGCAGAGGGCGTGCCGCGGACCAAGGGCCTCAGATTTGCCATTTATGGTCTTGACCAAAGGTATTTTGAAAATGTGGCCGCCTTTGTGCTTTCCCCTTGGTCTTCACCTGTGGCTCACCGCTGAAGCCAGAAGGCTAAATTTAGGCCACTCTGCTGCTTGGGTCCAGCGGGAAGGCTGCTGCTTTCACAGCAAATAGGGGAGGGGAGGTGGGGGGCAGGGGGTGCACAGGAAAAAGGAGGAGGCAGACTCCACCCAAGGGTTTCTGGGCGCTTCTAGGATCCTGGCCATAGGCCTGGCCTGAACCATGGCAAGGACCTCGGCTCCAGGCCTCCAGCAAGCCGTGCCTGGGGCAGGTTGTGGACCTGGGGCCTGTGCACAAGCGGCGCTGGGTGAATCAGAGACCCCAAGATCCCACCCGTGGGAAACACTCACAGGAAACCCTGACACTCCCAGTGGAAATCCTTGTCATTGTCACCACTGGGACAGATTCACCTCAGCTCTTCACAGATGAGGAAGTTGGGGACCACTGTTTCCACTGAATGTGCATCCACTATTCCAGGACTGTATGAAGCACCTTAGGTGCAGCATCCCCTTTAATTCCCAGCAACAACTATTATTTCTATATTATTATAAGCCTATAGCTGGTAAACAGCTTGGCTGATCTTTTTCAGGGCCTCATGCCTTTAAACATCAGAATCTACCATATAAATTGGGGAACCGAATTGCTCAAACCTCCCAGCAAGGACCACTGGTGCTGAACTCGGACCTCAAATCCCCTGACAACCAGACCAATTTACACGCACCCCTACACACACACACAGTTATTCTGAAAAATCTCCCTAACGGAGACATCAGGTGTGGCCACTGCTAAGCCTCTCCTTGCCCCTTGAACCCTATCCTCTTTCTTCCCACACAGTGTAGGCATTTCAGGTGGATGTCACAGCCACTCCGTACTCCATATCGTCTATATCATTATTCTCAATATCCATGATATTCATACTGCACCCTGCTGTTAGCTGATCTTCCCTTTGATCCTCATAGAAGCTCTTCTTTTACAGATAGGAAAACAGCTAAAGTCCCAGGATTGCTAAATAACCCAGATGGAGACACACAGTTTCACCCCCAGTTCCAGATGGAAGCCTGAAGTTAATGAGCCCCTTCCCTGTCCCTCCATCTGCTCCTCAAATCCCTGCCTCCAGTGTCCCTGTGAGCCATAAACCCTGCCCAAGGCGGCCCTCTGCCCTTCCTGTTCTCTAGCTTTTCTGACCCCTTTCTGATCCTTGTCCTATACCTTCTGTCTATTCTGCTGCAAAGTCACAACTTTATGGGCTTAGCTCTTCCCAGGGTTCTGACCATGTCACTCCTCGCGTTTCAGACTCATCTGTGGCTTCCCTTGGCTCTTAGGATAAAGGCCAAAATCCTTAAGAACCTTCAGGTCCCGTGTGTGCTTGCCCCAGGTTACCTTTCCACTGCCCCTCCTCCCCGCCACCTCCACCCTGCCTCAGCCACATGGGCCATTTTTCAGTCCTCCATCCCCAGGGCCTTTGTACATGCTGTTCCCTTGGTCTGGCTGCTCCTTACCTGGTTAACACCCATTCATCTTTCAAATCGTCATTCCTCCCTCCCCGAACCCTCTGTCTAATACCCCCTTGTAAAATGCTCTCACAGATCTAAATTCTGCTCCTTCAAAGTCTTACCTCAGGTGTAATTATTCATCCCATACATGTGATTACCTGATAAGTGAGGAAGAAACCCTATTAGGAAGAAAACCCAATAAGACTGGGCACTATAACTGTTTTCACTTATCACTGCATCCCTATCACCAAATGCTTGTTGAGTAAACAATGAATGAATGAATGAATGAACGAATCGCCCTCTACCTACTGCCTAAGCCCCAGTCTAGCCTTCCTTGACACCACTCTTCCCTCACAGCCCTCTCCTGTAAAAGCCGCCCATCTCTCGGCTCTCACTTGGTTCGTCTACAGCTTCCACTCATCAGCTGCCTTTTCCTCCTCTGAAGACCACACCACCCACTAGGCTGTGCTCTCCATCAGGGCAGGCATCGTGTCTGTCTCCCTCTCTGTAACTCCAGGACCCAGCCCATAAGAGGCACTGAATAAGTATTTGTTGAACGAATGACTGTCCATCCTTAAAACCATCTGTGCCATCAGTGTGAAGTTTTTTCAGTTACATTAATTTTTAAAGAATATATGGTAAATGTAAGTCATATTTACTGCTAAATATATATTTACATACATATTTATATATTTACTGCCTAATATTCAGCAGAACCTTCTCCACTGATGACTTTCTATGAAAGTCAGTCATTCTTTGATTTCTTTGTAAGAAATAAACTTAGATTTCTGGTTTGAACTTTGGCCTCAAGTGCATTTATAAAGTACAATACTTTTGTTTTTTAATTTGTTTTTAATTTATGCAGGGTGGATAAAAATTACTGAACTTTTTATATTTATGTAAATTTATTTAAAATTAAATTCAAATTTCCTACCATATGCCTCAAGAGCTAAACATAATATAGACTATTATAATCATTTATATAAATTGGTTTTAAAAACCAGTTCAATATGTTGAATCAATATGTCATGAATTTCATATCTATCTAGTTGTCATCCTAGTAAATTCCATGGCATGTACTTTTACAGCATACAGATTTTAAATAAAATTGAATAGACTTTTCTAGCCTGCGTTATGGAGGAACTTCTCTTATCTTCCAGTTGACTGATTTAGTATTAGAAAAGAACCACGCTACTGAAATATGAATCAGCCATGTTTTGTATATCCATCAAATCTTTTTAGGACAGAGTTTTTATCTCTCAGCAGTATTTACTGATTGTCCTTCATTTGCTATTCTTTGTGTGATACAGGATAACATGAAAATAAATATTCACGTCAAAGGATAAAAAAAAAACCATCTGTGCCAGATTGCTAGATGGTCCCACAAATTTTGTTCCCTCCTTTGTCCATAGGGATAGTGTACTAACTGAGCTCATGTCTGCCCCAGATGGGAATTTCCCAGCCTCCCTTGCAGCTAAGGGTGACCTGTGACTAAGTGTTTCCCAATGCAATGTGAGTGGTCCTCATGGGACCCAGCAACAGCCTGTAAGTAAGTTCAACATCCTAGAAAATGGCAGAGCCATAGTACGGAAGTCCCGAACGACTTCATGGAGCAGTGCCTTGCTGACAGTCGAAGCCAGCAGTGCTGTTACATGAGACAGAAATCAATGTATTTAAGCCTAGTATCTTTGGGTGTCTCCACCCTAACTAGCACGTAGTCATTTCCAGACCTCCAAGCCACACCCACAGAAGCAAATGTGGACTTGGCTGTTGGTACACAGCTTCCTCATGACATGCACTGTTGCCCTTGCCTGAGGCCAGTTGAACATCCACACTGATGACCAATTACCACTCTGGCTTCAGTTCTCTGTCCTCACTAATCTAATAGTCTTCTGCTCCACCCCTCCTCAGAACCCACTCATGGGGCCCCACCCTGACATTGTCAGCTCCCAGGAACTGCCCTACCTCTGAAATCCTGAACTGGATAATGCCTCTTTCTAGCTGCAACTCATTCCTTTATTTCTGCTACTACCTGACTCCCAACCATGCCTGTTCTCCAGCCTCCTGAAAACCTCTAGTCCTGGGTTCTCCATCCTTTTGTGAACCGGTAGCCTTTGAGAGATACGACACGCTCTCACTACCAGCGACAGCTCACCTACGGCAGCGATTCCCACAGACAGAGAAAGGGGGCCATCGGTCCTTGTGGGGCTGCGAATGCTCCTCCGGTGGGCTGTTTCCACCGTCCATCTGCCTGCCCTCCCTGCTGCCCTTGCTAGGCTCTCCCACCATTCAAACCGCAAGAGGCCACTGCTCATCTTGCTGGCTTTCCGTCTACTACCTCTTTACTCTCCCTCTCATTCTCCACCGCTGGTTCCCTTCTGAACTCGACACTTGGTTGCCAGGCATCATTTCCATTGCTCTTCTCAACTTACAACTCAGGTTCTCCTTAAGCGACCTTGCCCGTGCCTGTGCCTCTACTTCACACACGTGCTGATGACTCCCACGTCCATGCCCCAACCTCTGACCTTGCTCCTGAGTTCCAGGGGCTGAATTCCCTGCCTCCAGGACCCGGGCTACCAGATGCTCTTCACCCTCAACGTGTCTGAGCAAAACTTAGCATCCTCTGCTGTCCCCCTAAATGTGAGCCTTCTCCCGTGTTCCCTGTCTTGAGGAATGACACTCGACACATATCTGTGGAATGAATGGAAGTGTGACTAGTCCTGCAGCACGGATTTTATTTGGACAGGCGTAGGAAGGATGTGCTGGATGGAGGGAACATCAGAGCGAGAGTGTGGAGGTGGCTGTGAGCATGAAGTAACAGGCCTACAGCAAAGAGACCAGCCTAGAAGGAGAGTGAAGTTGGGATCTGCACTCCTTTGCCAAGTCCCTGGCTTTGGGCTGCCTTCAGCCTTCAGATGTGCTAATTTTAAGGAATGTCCCTGGACATCCGGGATGCAAAATAAGAAGGAGAATCCAGCTTCCAAACTCTCATCTGCTGAAGACCATCAACTTTCCCACTTCAGACTGAAAAAAAGCCAAACCCGTTCTCTCCACTTGTAAACAAAAGCCCCAGGCTAAGTCTCCCTGTCTTCTGCCTGCCTTGCTGTTTTCTTCCCACCCTACTCCTCCATCAACACCACCTCCGAGCACACTCAGCAGATGCAGCTGGGAGCAAACTGCCCCAGGGACTGGCAAGAAAAGCTACCTAATGACAAATAATGGTAGTTAGAGCATCTGCACAGCCCTTTCCAATACACAAAGTGTTTTTTTTCATAAACATTAGCTCATTGACTCCCCATCACAATCCTCTGCAGGAGGTGACATTCTCCCCCTCTGCTCGGGAGTAAACGGAAGCCCAGAGAGGTTAAGAGACCTGTCCGGGGATGCAACAAGCAAGCGGCAGGCCTCTATGTCAACAGGAGGTGTTACAAAGCCACAAGGCAGGACCAGAATGCACAGCTTGAATTCTCAGCCCAAAAGTCCATCAGACAGAACTTTGTCCCCAGGCCTCTCCCGTCCCTTGCTTTGTCTGCACAAACTCAGACATTTCTATAGACATTTCAACCTAAAGCCCCGGTTTTTGCCTGTCACAGAGGCCCAACCACCAGCTCTGCTGTTACCAGCTGCTCCAAGTACACTCAGAAAGTCAGCGGGTTGGGCAGCAGCCAGGCCACCCCATTCAGGACATTCTGAGGCCCCGCCGGAGAACGTAGTACTCGTGCACCAGGGCTAGAACCAGGACCAGCATTCATGCAACAGCAGATGTGCAGTTCCGGCAGCTGGTTTCAAAACCAGCCTTTGTTTTGGTTCACCTGTGGCTTTTTAACACCAGCCTAACAACTGTCAAAGGTCCAAATTGGGAGAATGGATTTACTTAGAATAAAAGACAACTGTGTAACACTTAGAGCTCCAGATGGAGACTTTTTTCTGGGTTTTCAGCCATTTCTTTGTACCTGCTACAAGGCAAGTCAACTAAAAGATGTGCTTCTTAAACCAAGTAACCTGTTAAGTGATGACCTGTTTCTGCAGTAAAAAGGGAAGGAAGAAAATGGGAAAGCCTACTGGTTCATAATCCCTTTCATCTACATTTGGGCTCCTACTCTGTGCCAGACACTGACAATATGACTGTGCATATTTATATTCCCAGAATGTCGCAGTGGTTAAGAGCCTGAACTCTGGAGCCAGACCTCATGGTGCCTGTGTGCCCCTTCCTCCCAACATTCACAGCTCTGCACCACGGTGAGGGCACCCCAGATGCCCTTGGGAAGTACGCAGCCAGCACAACTGTACATGGCAGCACTGACCTCAACCCGGACTCTGCCACCTATGGTGTAACCTCGGGCAAGTTTCCAAACTTCTCTGTGAATCTGCATTTTCATCTAGGAATTAGGACAAGTAATGATGTCTACCTGATAACGTCATGAAGGATGAAATGAGATAATGCGCAGAAAGTGTTAGCACAGAGCCTGGCTACAAGGAAGAACTTTTTAAGTACTATTATTTAAATACTATTATTGTGTATAAGACATTGTTCAGGCCCTTGTAGAGTTTACAGTCTAGTGGGAGAAGCAGATTGTAGTAATATTATAACTACTTACAATAGGGTTGGGGAGAAGAGTGGTTGGACATGAATCAAGAAACTGTTCTTGAAGGATGAGTAAGAGTTCACCAGGCAGAGAATAAGAGGAGGGTGGGATCAGGAGGGAGAACACTCAGGGCTTTGAGAACAGTATGTACAAAGGAAACGAGGCGTTACATGTCATTGCATGTTCCGGGAATGGTGAGACATTTCCGCACTATTAACTACTAATTATGAATTTTTGCTGAGTTCAGGTGCCTGGTATCAGAGCAAATAACTCCCTCTGGGTGCCAAACTTATGAGTCCAGACACTTGACTTTGAGTACAACTCTTTGAAGTAGACAACGGCTTGAATTAACCAATACCACCTTCGTCAGGTTTAACCGAGACCTGGGATGTAATAGCAAGAGCATAGCTGAGTGAGGGCTCCCGCTGGTACTCACTGGGCAGCTCCCAGCAGCAGTTTGGCGCGTCTCTGAGGGGGAGGAAGGGGCAGCAGAAAAAGCCCTAGAAGTTAGGACATCTGGGGTCCGGTTCCTCCTTCTAGGAAGTCGCCATCCCCCTTCCTGAGCCTCAGTTTCCTCACCTGCAGGATGAAGGGACTGGGCGAGAGTTCCTTCAGACAGTTACACCAGAACTGCTTAGAACCTGGACTTTAAAGTTGGACAGACCTGTGTTTGGCGTTTCAGAGGATAAAATGAGGATTTAATGCATGTAAAGCGCCCCACGCAGTGACAGACCCACAGGAAGCACTGACACAAGAAAGGACACAGGGTTTATTGCTGCACTGAGACAGTGGCGGCATGTGGGATGTGTCAGCGAAGGTTTCAGAACAAACAGGTCCTCAGTCTCGCACCCTTGGAGAGTTCTGAAGCCCGCAGAAGTCCCGCGCCAGGGCAGTGCGACCAATTCAGTCAACTTCAGATTCAGTAAGATGGTCCTTCTGTTTGGCTTGAATGGGTTTTCCAGATTTTTTACGTGGAAAACACTCACATGAAAACCTCAGAGCCATGGTGGTGGTGGCAGGAGTGGGTGAGGAGGGACGGAGTGGAAAGAAACTCTCTGGTGATAGAAACCAGAAGAGTTTTCTAAAGAGGCCAAAAAACTGCAAAAGAATGTGAGTCACACCCAGGCACAACAAATGAGAGGCAAAGGGAGCAGGTTAGTACTGCTCTTTAGGAAGCGGCCAACGGTTCTTTATGGCTCCTCACATGAAGAAGGATTTATGGTCTTTGCCCCCAAAGACTCAGGGACATTCACTGTTATTATTGTTGTGAATAACATCGAGGTCAACATTAGAAAGAGCTCCCACCTGTCCTTTCCTCCTCACCTCTGCCCAGCAAGCTGGACGCTGTCCTCCAGCCATTTCACAGGTGTGGGCCCTGAGGCGCAACGAAGTCAAAGGAAACTTGCCCAGGGTCACACTCTGCAGAGGCCTGAACTCAGACCTCAGACTCCACACCTTCTGGCCATTCCTCTCCCCCAAGCTCTTCACTTATTAGTAGGTAGTGGGCACTTTCAAAGTCCCGAGGAGGGCTACAAAGTGGCCCTGGACTGCAAAGCGTCATTGTGCTCCAGCTTGCTAAGGGTCGTGGCCGTGAGACGTGCGGACAGTTCACTGTGTGATGAGTGGCAATCCCACCCCTGGGCAGCCAGCTCCCCGCTGGAGCCTCTCCTCAACTGCTGTGTGCTGTAAATGACCCACCAGGGCCCACTCTCACAGTAGGGCCTTGCTCTAGCAGGGGCCCAAGAACCCTGGAGGCCCCTGTGGCCACCACAAAGTCCTACGAGAACCTGGCAAGGTCCCGGCAGGATGATGTCCCCTCTTCCTTGCTCCTGAAAGAGGATCAAAAGACTGTGTTACTCCTCAGGCCACCAGGCAAGGGCTCAGCTGCCCTTGAACTGTCCCATCTGCTCCAAGTTCGGAGGCAGCTGTGAGGGCATGGAAAGAACATGAGACTCAAGTCAGAAGGCCGACATTTAAGTCCCAGCTCTGCCACTTAAGACAATTATGGGACATCTGTGAGCCTCAGTTCTTTCCTCTGCAAAATGGGAATGCTCACAGTACTAACCTCACAGGGTCACCCTGAGCGCCAAATGGGATAATAAATAAGAAAGCTTTTTGTAGACTGGAAAGCCCTGTAAAAGTATATATGGGATAATGGGTTGTTTTATCCCTTGCCCAGCTCTACACCAGTCAGAAGGATATTAAAAAGTTCCTTATTAGAATCTTATTAATACTCTCATTAGAGTCTTATTAAAAGTTTTTATTATTATTATCAAAATCTCTGCCCAGATACCTCAAAATAGAGCCTGTATGTCCAAACTAAATAAGACGCAAATAAACTTGATAGCTAGAGCACACTGACCCATAATCAGAAGTGAGAGGCTCTGAAGGTATTCAAATACTGTATTCATTTCCTGGGGCTGCCATAAGAAAGGACCACAAACTGCCTGGCTTAAACAATAGAAATGTATTGCCTCTGTTCTGGAGGCTAAAAGTCTGAGATCAAGGTGTCAGCAGGGTTGGTTCCTTCTGAGGGCTGTAAGGGAGGCCCCACAGCTCGCGGAGATTTGCTGGCAACCTTTGGCATTCCTTGGTTTGTACATGCATCACCCCCTCTCTGCCCTCATCTTCACATGGCACCCTCCCTGTGTGTGTGTGTCTGTGTCCAAATTTCCCCTTAGACACTAGTCATACTGGATGAGGGCCCACCCTAACGACCTCATCTTAATTTGATCTCTGCAAAGACCCTATTTCCAAATCAAGTCGCATTCGCAGCTCCTGAGGGCTCAGAACTTCAGCATCTTTGGGAAGGACACGATTCAACCCATAATAGATACCTTCCCCCAACTCTCTGGGGCGCTCAGAGCCTGGATCCCCAGAGCCCATGTCTGCCTCCCCATGTGTCTACCCACTCATTTGTTTTCAGTCAAGCTCTGAGCTAGGCTGCTATGGAATGTTCATCCCATGACTTAAGAGCAGCCCATTTCTGCCCCCCCAGGAGCTGGTCCCCTCCTGGGCACTTGATGGAGGAGCCCCAGATACAACATCATAGATTTCACATGAAAAAGTGCACCGATCCTCCTTCGCAGTGGTAGAGAGAGTTGGCGTGGGAGGGCGGTGCGCGAGCTGGGAGGGTGAGCCAAAGACAGCACACACTCTGGAATGAGGCCACCAGGAAGGGGCCAGCGCAGGGGCTGGGTTTAGTGCAGCAGATTAGACTGGAGGTGGCACGGGGACGCCGCAGGCAGGGAGGCCAGAGAGAGAAGTAAACAGAGACAGAAGTCATGTGAGAGGAAGTTGGGAATTACCAAGGCCAACAGGAGAGGTGGTGAGGCATGGCTCACGGCCACCAACCCCCCGAGCGCTGTACACTGTGGCCCGGCCGAGTCGGCCAGGCTGGCGCAGCGAGGCTGGACATCTGCAGACTGGGGCAAACGCCGCTGCAGAAGTTTGGCCACATCTGGCCAAGCCCTGGCAGGATGCTTCCCACACTCCCTGCTTAGGGGGCCACAGAGCAGAAAAGGTTCAGCCGGCCAACACAGGCAGCCCTGCACACTGAAGCTGGCAAGTGCGTGGCACGTCAGGAGCAAGAGCACGGAGGAAGAGCTTCCACGCTGAGTCAGACGTCCTCACGCTTGTCCCCTGTCCAGCCCTGGCAGGCCCCAGATGGCGGGAGCCTCCCTGTTTACATGGCCTGGGGGCATTGCCAGTGAAACAGCTGACCCCTTCAGAGGAGTATCTGTTTGAGAGTCACTGACACCTACCAAGATATCCAAGATAATAAAGTAGTAGATAATAAAGTAAAGATAATAGCTGTGCATCAGGCATCTTACTGGCTAAAGGGAGAAACAGCTGAGCCAAGGGGGAGTTTGAGTGGATTGGAATAGTGCCAGGGTGGAGAAAGTGATGGGGGAGAAGAAATAAAGTGGGCCTGGGGGTTGGCAGGATGCTCCCCAGAGGAGGGCACAGCCAAGTGACATTCTAAGGACTAAACTTGTTCCAACTCCTCCAACTTGCCACCTCTGCCGCACTTCGGCAGCTTCACACATGCTGCTCCTTCTGCCTGGACCTGCCCTGCCGACCCCGTCCCCACCTCCCCACCTCCCCACCCTTCAGGCCACTTCCTGAGGAGGAATCTTTACTCCCATTTGATGGATGAGGAACCCGAGGTCACTGAAATGAAAAGCCTATGCTTGTCCCTCGGGGCTCAGGTGAGTAATCTGGAGAAATGTGAGTGACCTGGCAACACTGGACACCAGAAAGGCGTCCTTCCGTGGGCTGGGGAGACAGTGGGCAGGGGCAGTGGGCGATGGCATTCTATGCACGCAGACGCTCGCTGCCCAGGCGTGGCTGGAGGCACAGTCTGAGGACTCTTGTTGAGCCAGCACCTCATTCCCACGTCCCTCCCCGCCCTGTGCGGCAGGTGGGCAGGAATTCCCCAGGATGCTTCGGAACACACAGCTGCTTACTGCTATCAGCCAAACATCTGGACTTGCCCAACGTCCACATGCTCCAACATCATTTAGGCATGAGCTTAAATCCCAAACTAAAATTAATTTGGTTAATCGAAAAAAAAAAGTAATTGCTTGTATCTCGAAATTCACACAGCACTTCTCAGTCTATCTTGTACATTGGATGTCCTATGCACTGACCTAGACAATGGATGTCCTGGGAAAAGAGAGAGTATTTTATTTGCCTCTGGATCCCCAATCCCTAGCACAGGTCCTGGAGCACAGAAGGTCCTCACTAAACATTTACAGAATGAACGTGTGTTTAGCTGTGAACTAACTCATAGACATGACTCAGGGCAGTACCCCACCAAGGGAAGACACAGCTGAATGGTCCGAGGAAGACCCAGAGACAGGCAGGCTCTCGGTGGGGCAGCCCAGGAGCAGGCTCCGGTCTGCTATGGGTGCCCCTGGGCAA
This sequence comes from Globicephala melas, assembly GCF_963455315.2. Lineage (NCBI taxonomy): Eukaryota > Metazoa > Chordata > Mammalia > Artiodactyla > Delphinidae > Globicephala > Globicephala melas. The sequence continues at coordinate 7,711,694 of NC_083324.2, read as the reverse complement.
TGAGAATGTGGCTTTGTGCCCACTAGCACCACACCTGGCACAAGGGGTGCTCCAGAAATATTTGTGGCATTGAGTCTGTGCCAGGTACATTCTTCTGGTCTCAGTCCTACTCAACATGAATTAAGACTTCACCAGCATGTCCCAAATTAGGTGCGATCCTTGAGATCTTCTAAGTGTTTGGAGAGAAAAGGGATTCCATTATCAACAAACACACGTTACACAAAGGTAAAGTGTTTCCACTATAGGATTTCTCATATCTTCAGTTGAGTAAGGAGACTGGACACCTATCAGATCGCCAGGATTTGAGTTCCATATCTACCACTTTCTAGACGATAACTTGAGATTCTTAATCCATGCAAGCATTCATTTGTCTTCTGTAACATGGGGTGATGATGGCATCTACTGCATAAGGCTATTATGAGATTACTTGTGAAAATACGTGTGAAGGACCTAGTAAGGTACCTAGCACATAGTAAGCCACAGCTGCAATGGCTGCTGGAACAAACTTCAGTTCCTTTCCTTCAGGTAAAGCCCATGTGATCTCCACTGCTCCCCCACATGCACCCACCAGCCTGATCCCCTCCTCATCTCCCTTTCTTCTCCAGGTCCCCTGCTCATACCCGCCTCTGCCCTTCTGAGTTTCCAATCCTGCCCATTGTTCAAGATCCACTTTCCCGATAAAGCTCGGCTGCAGGAAGCCATCCCTCTTGATGCCCACAGCCCCCACTGCCTGAGGCACACTTCTAGGTGGGGTGTGTGTGTTGGGTTGTGATTACTGCTAGTCTACCCCCTTCCTACTCTCTTGTATGCTTTCTGGTTATTTTGGGCACATCAGTTTGAGATGCTCAGCTGGATAAGCAATAGCACAGAGGTTACAACTCTAGGCTCTGGGGTCAGACACACCTGAATGTGAACCCTGACTCTGCCTCTGCATAGAAAAGTGACCTTGGACAAATGACTTATCCTTGCCGAGCCTCAATTTTCTCATCTGGAAAGTGGGAATAATAATAGGCATATAAAGGATTTAACCCAGTCCTTGGTAAATAGTAAGCAGTTGATGAATGTGAGTTTATGAATGCTGTGGTTGTTGAAAATGTCATTAAACACTGTCACCAGTGAACTCCTGGGGCACAGTATGCAGTAAAATAGAATCAGCTCACAGCTAAGTAGCTGAACACTTAGCTCCTGCTCCCGCTCCTGCTCTTCAGCCGCCCGAGGCTTTACTTTCTCAACTGTAAGATGGGTATAAGAACTGCTGCCATGCCTACCTCATGAGATAATTGAGAGGATCGAGTGAGGGGATACAAACTAACAATACCTCCTCCGTAGAGTTTACAGTTTACAGCATGCTTGCAAAGCGCCGCTTCAGTCATTGTTCGACATGATTGTAACACAGAGGTGAGGTGATGAGCTCAGGGTCACGCCACCAGCAGGGATGGAACCAAGGCTGGCACATGGTCCTCTTCTGTCTTGTTCAGTGCTGTGTCCCTGAGTCCTAGCACAGGGCCAGGCACACAGGAAGTGTTTAGTAAATATCCAGTTCTGTCCACCATGCTGTGCTACCTCCCAGCCTGAAGCCCGCGAGGCCATCATTTCCAGCCACCCCCACGGCGTATGGTCTGGGGGCTAGAAAGAGCTCCTGAACTGAAGGGCACTCCAAGACAGGCGGGAGGAAGGGCGGAAGCGAGGTAGCTCCCCAGGGAGTTCAGGCATGGGGAAGATACAGTCTAAGTCACCTCAGCCATGCAGGCGACAAGACTGAGGAGGGGACGCCCCAGGCTCAAGGACAAGTGGAAAATTGCTAAGGAACCTTTAATAGGAGGGCAGCTGCCCTCAGAAGACAGGCTGTTTGCTTCCCACCCATAGAGAGACAAAGAGAGTTAATCAGAGTTCGAGTGGGTTAGCGGGGAAGCCACGGGAAGCCAGGCTGGGCAGGAAGTTATTCTCCGCCTGTATTTCCCTTACCCCTTTGCTCTCCCACCACTGTTCTTTTGGCTACAACCACATGGTGTGCCCTCCGCCAGCACCATGGACTTGAGGGGGCGTTGAGAGAGAGGAGGGCAGGCCAGAGGCCGTGGGGTCCACTCACTTCAGGTTTGACCCACACCCTGCCTGCAAGTTTCACCAAAGCAACTTTTGCTGGAAGGCGTGGGCAAGAGGCATGCCCTGCAATCACGCCAGAAATCCAAACGCAGCCATCCCCTCCAAGTCCTGCTCACCTCCTCTGTGCATCTTCTCCAGGCAAGACCCAGTGGGCTTTCTCTTGTCTGAATTGTGGTACCAAAAGCTTATCCCACCTCCCACTGTAGATCCTGAATTGAAAAGGGCATCAGGAGGCACCTGCCAACGTCCTCCCACGGATGGCAGGAATCCCTTCCTCAGCATCCCAGGCAAATTGTCCACTGGCTCCTGCTTGACCATTTCTCTACAAAAGGAAGCTCACGCCCTCACAAGGGGCCCAAGCCTTCGGACAGCTGTAACTGTGTTCAGACAACAGGTGCTTTGGGAAATAGAGGCAGCCATGAGCTGTGGCAAAACGTGTCTGTGATTTGGAAACAGGAAACCTGGCTTGCAATCCCACTTCTGTGAGGCCCTGAGCAAATCACTTCCTTCATTAAATCACATGGTTTCCTGCCTCGTAAAATGGGGAGAATAATATACCTAGAGCTCACAGGGCTCCTGGGAGAAGCAAGTGAAATTTTGCAAGAAATGCACTGGGAAACATCACATTCTGTACAGGATGGTGGTATTATTCAAAGATCCAAGAAAGTAAACGTGAGGCCCCGAGAATTCCTATCATTGGCCACGTCTTTGGCTTAAGGCACTGAAGGTCCGGTGAAATGGGAAGGTAACTGTATTCCTTTTCTATTACTGCCAGAACAAACTTCTACCAACTCAGCAATTTAAGCACAAATTTATTATCTCACAGTTCTGAGGCTCAGAAGTCCAGGTTGACTCAGCTGGTTTTCGGTCTAGGGCCTTACAGGGATGAAATCAAGGTATTGGCTGGCTGGGCTCTTATGGGAAGATTCAGGGAAGAATCCACTTCCTCCTGGATAGTGGTTGTGGCAGAATCTAGTTCCTTGCAGTTGTAGGACTGAGGTCACCATATCCTGGCTGGCTGTCAGCTGGGGGGCACCCTCAGCTCCTAGAGGCTTCTCTCCAGTCTTTGCCCTTGGACAGGTCCCCATGTCTCAGAGCCAGGGGTGGCGCAATGGGTCATATCCTTCTAACTTCCCCTCTGGGCACCTCTCCTCTGTCTCCAGCCAGAGATAGTGCTCAGCTTTTCAGGGCCCATGTGATTAGACTGGGCCCCCCTGATAATCCACGATAATCTCCATATTTTAAGGTTGTTATGGGTTGAATTGTGCCCCCCTCCAAAAAAGATATGTTGAAGTCCTAAGCCCCAAATATCTCAGAATGCGACCTTAATTGGAAATAGGGTCTTACAAAAGTAACCAAGTTAAAAGGAGGTCACTTGGGTGGACCCTGATCCAAGGTGACTGGTGTCCTTATAAAAAGGGGAAATTTGGACACAGGGACAGACATACACAGAGGGAAGACAACGTGAAGACACACAGGGAGAAGACAGCCATGTGACTGGAGTGATGCACCTACAAGCCAAGGAACGGCAAGGATTGCCAGCAAACACCAGAAGCCGGAAGAGGCGAGGAAGGATCCTCCCCTAGAGTCGGCAGAGAGAGCACGGCCCTGCTGACACCTTGATTTCAGACTTCTAGCCTCCAGAATTGTGAGACAATAAACTTCTGTTGTTTTAAGCCAACCAATTTTTTTGGTGCTTTGTTGGGGTAGCTCTGGGAAACTAACAACAACCTTAATGACATCTGCAAAGTCCCGTTGCTGTGTGAAGTAACACTCACAGGCTCCCAGGGAATCAGGATGCAGGGCTCTTTGCGGGGGGCGAGGCATTATTCTGCCTACCAAACTCACCCAGTGATGATCACAATCCTTACGCTTTAGCATGCCTTCCTATCAGACTCACTGAGCAAACTGCATCCAAAGGGGAAGGCCATGACTGGGAACTGGGAACTGGGAAAGAAGGAGGAGGTGGTGAAGGGGCCAAGAAAACGGGCCAGAGCAGAAGCCCCGCTGCAGAGAGGGCACATGTGATCCCACTTTGTTATAAACAAGGTGAACTAGACCAGCAGGAAGCGTCCGCATCTTGCAGCCACATTTCTACCCCCGGCACCTCACTAAGTCTCACTTCCCCCAACCTGTGAATGGGGATCATTAATACCTAACTTCACAGAGATGTAAGAATGAAATGAGGTCATGAAAATAAAGAACACCTCCTACTTACTATAAAGGCTGGCACATAGTAAGCGTTTGATAGAACTTAGCCACTATAGTTACATATCTAGTACACAGATGTTTAATTATGTATCTAAAACACAGTATATACACACACACACACAGAGTCTGGGAGAATATATCCACAATGTTAACAGTGATAACTTATGATGGGTGGCAAGAGCTTTCAAAGTTTTATTTAGAGGTTTATAAACCTTGATAGTTGAATTTTTACAGCAAGTATGTATTACTTTTATAAGTTAAAACTATTCTTAATTAAAAACACGTATGTCCCTAGGAAACTAGTTTTGAATGTCCTTCCACACCCACAGAGTTGTGTTCTAGAACTGAAACGGATTTGTTCTCTCTCTCTCGCTCTCTCACACACTCACACACACACACACACACACACACACACACACACACACCCTGTAGTATTCCCTAAAGACCTTCTCCCTCTCATGCGCCTTCACCCCAGTCCCAGCCCTGGACCCTCAGCCCCGGCCCCTCAGCCCCGCAGCGGTACCCCAAGATGAAACTCAATCCTCTTCAGCTTGGCTTTTTGGTGGAGCCAGAGGCTGTAGGCAGTGGCGACTCCAGGCCCTCCCACTCTGCTCTCAGCTTGCAAGTCCCCCACCCCTTTGAGCCCCTCACCACCTCAGGAGCTGTGCTCTGAAAGGCTCTTTGTTGCTCGGCAAAGTGCTTTCGGAGGCTGTTTGAAAAACATTCTCTGCAGACGTTTCCATCCACCCCCAGGTCTCTCTCCAAGGGGCTCAAGGAAGGAAAGGACACTACTCCAGGTGCCCCAGGTTGTGCACCCCCTCAATCTCCACTCCCTTCCCCAGTTCAATCAATCAATCAATTCACATACAGAGATTATAAGCAAAGTGATGCTGGAGGCCAAGGTAAGGAAGGAGCATGATAATGCACTGCAGTGTCATGGCTTTTAACAAAGACCAGTTTCAATAAATTGGAATGATTTTATTTCACAGCATAGCACAGGGATTAAAAGTACAGACTCTGCCTGAGACTTCATTTGAATCTGAACTGCAACAGTTACTAGCTGTGTGACCTTCAACACTGGATTTTAAATTCTTTGAGCCTCAGTTTCTTCATGTGTCAAGTGGGAATAAGCTTGCCTCAAGGTCTTAACATGAGGATCGAATCAGCCATACATGTAAATCTCCCAGTACCCAGAAGAAGTGCTCAATAAATGGACCCTGTTGTTGACATTCTTCTTATTATTAGAAATGCAGACACAGATTTTGCCTTGGAGGTCTAAGTGGGAGTTAGGCAGAGCCCCTTGAAAGTTCGATGAGGACTTGGCTACAGTACTGTAAACGGCATTCAGAAACTAAAGGTCACACAAATAGTAAAGAGCTAGTTATTTGCTTTATAGGAGAGATTAGAAGAGGGAGGTTATCCAGTACAGCCTGGCTCCTTACCTTTGCACCTCTCCTCCTAAGAGCCTTTACCTAGCTCCAGAAAGATCCCTACCAGACAGAAGGTATGAATCAGCTGTACCCACACCACCCAACTCCCAGGCAACACAAATACCAGTATGACCGCCAGGAGCCCACCTTGTTCCCAAGCCCTGGTGTGGGTGCTATACCAGTCACCTGCCTGGTGTACCTTGCTCTTACCATCTTCCCTCCCCAGACAGGCTCTTCCCCCTAGGAGGCTCTGCCCTAGATTCCCAAAGGTCCCAGGCCCAGACTCCCCTTCGCAGCACTCCAGCCACCCACTGGGCCATCTGTGGTTTCAGAAACAGTGCAAGCCCCCTTCTCTACCTGGAATCCCACCTCCCATTGACATACTGGGTGCCCCTGGACACACTGCCCCCCCCTTTCCACCATGTGTGCCTCTCTAACCCCCGTCCCCCCCCCATGCCTAGTCTCGGCCAGATTCCAGCCCCTCTTGCTAGCTACCCTGTGCTCCAAGAGAAGGCAGAGAAGGTCGTGGCTGGCGTGGCCAGAGACAGAGGCTCAGTGGAAGAAGGAGCCACCTGTGACCTGGGCTGACTGCAGGAGGGGAGGGCATCCCAGGGGCACCCCACTTGTAATAGAGTGAAAAAAGGCTTAGAAACAGACTGTAATGAGCCCTGGATGCCAAGCTTGATCCCTCCTTCCCAATAGGCTACTTAGAAGATTAGATGGAGGAGCAGGGAGTGGGCTGGCACACAGGGTTCAGCGAGGCAGAGTACTGGAAGCACTCCACTTTCCATCCACACCAGACAGCTCTGCGTTCTCCAACCCCGTCACCCTCAAATGCTGGGGCTGGTGGAAAGAGTCACCAAGTCCATTTCTCTCATGCCACCACCAGTGGATGCTTCCTCAAAGAGCACCAAGCTGTCTCCAACCTCACTGCCTTTGGACGTGTAGTCTCCTTTGCCAGGAATGTCTCTTCTCCACTCTGCCTTCAAGGTCTAACTTGAGAGACTCCTCCTCCAGGGCAGCCTTGTCTGTCGCTCCCAGAGAGGATCCACTGTCCTCTCCTCTGTTCTCGCAGAACTCAGAGTGCCCCTCTATTACCATGTTTACCACAGTGCCTTGTGATTACTTCCTGAGTATTATGAGTCTCTCTTTATTGCTGCATTGCCAGCCCCTTAAGAACAGGAGTCCTGTATTATTCATTCTGTAACAGCACCTGGGACACTCAATAAATGCTTGCTTGTAGCATCATCAATACCACTTTTTATCGAATGCCTGCTACATGCCAGAGATGACACTAAGTATGTGAGATAGAAAATCTCATTTAACCCTCCTATAACTCTGCAAGCTAAGTATCACTTACCCCATCTTTCAGATAAGGAAGCTATCCTTTGGAGAACCTCAGCTAAGTGTGGGAAAGCAGGAACTTCAGCTAAACGTGTGCTGTGTCCTTAGGTAGCCCGAAGCAGATATTTATTTCTGGTTACTGAAATCTACTCAGTTTAAGTCAGTCCAGTCGATAATCTGCTCTTGAATAAACATCAGGGGCATCTGTTATTCTACAGAGGAGCAGCTTGTCATGTGGCTAGCCCCAGAACAAGGTTAATTAGACCTTTCTACAGCCAGTGGGTACTAAATTCTCCCTGTATCTTACTTTTTCCTCAACAAAAAGAGCTATAATGGCGATTTCTCTAAAATGCAATGTGCCTCCCAGGTAAAACGTGGAAGCGAGGTGGCCCAGTCGGTGGATTAACTGAGGAAGGGGCTGGACGGGATTTAATCACTGTCATCCAGTAATTGAGGGCAGATGAGAGGTAATTAGGGGGAGAACCACACCAGCACACACACAAACGCCATGCTAAGTGCTGCACAGCCATTATCTCTCCACGCGTCATCACCCTTTCACCTCTTCAAAGAAGCACCATCTTCCCCACCCTCGTAATCACAAAGCCAGGGGCCTGTCTCAGCCCTGGTCCTCCTCATCCTCTCTCTTCCTCGCCAGAACTTGCCACCCCACCCCGCACCCCCATCTCCACCCCCCTGGGCTTACATGAATCTAGGCTCTGCTGCTTCTTTCCCTTTGTTGCTCCTTCTGACAGCATGTGCTCCGTTCCACCTCACTCTCCTCCTCCTATCTCCTTTTCCTTTGCCAACCTCTTCAATCAGGGCCTCGGCTCCGTCTCATTTCACCGGATGTCTGCTCCCTGGGGATCTCATCCAAGCCTGTGTGAGATGCGGCTTATACCAATCAGTGACATCCTCAGAACACTTGCAAATCTTTGCAGTAACCATAATGGTGATTAGCAAACAACCCCCTGCCAGAGGCCTATGGAAGCAATCGATTTGGGACTCTTGTCCCAATCCCTTTCAGTGTCCATCCCAAATTAGAAGACGGTGGAGGGAGGGGAAAGAGAATACAATAAAATGATCATAAAAGCAAGGGTCGAACCGCAGAAATACAAAGGATTATAAGACTGCTACCAACAACTATATGCCAATAAAATGGACAACCACGAAGAAATGGACAAATTCTTGGAAAGGTACAATTTCTAAGACTGAACCAGGAAGAATTAGAAAATATAAACAGACCTATCACAAGTAATGACATTGAAACCGTAATCAAAAATCTAACAACAAACAAAAGTCCAGGACCAGATGGCTTCACAGGCGAATTCTATCATTTAGAGAAGAGCTAACACCAATCCTTCTCAAACTCTTCCAAAAAACTGCAGAGGGAGAAACACTCCCAAATTCATTCTACGAAGCCACCATCACCCTGATTCCAAAACCAGAATAAGATGTTACCAAAAAAGAAAATTATAGACCAATATCACTGATGAACATAGATGCAAAAATCCTCAACAAAATACTAGCAAAAAGAATACAACAGCACATTAAAAGGATCATACACCATGATCAAGTGGGATTTATCCCAGGGATGCAAGGATTCTTCAATATACGCAAATCAATCCATGTGATACACCATATTAACAAATTAACGAATAACAACCACATGATCATCTCAATAGATGCAGAAAAAGCTTTTGACAAAATGCAACACCCATTTAAGAAAAAAAACTCTCCAGAAAATGGGCATAGAGGGAACCCACCTCAACATAATAAAGTCCATATATGACAAACCCACAGCAAGCATCATACCCAATGGTGAAAAACTGAAAGCATTTCCACTAGGATCAGGAACGAGACAAGGATGTCCACTCTCGCCACTCTTACTCAACTTTGTTCTGGAAGTCCTAGCCACAGCAATCAGAGAAGAAAAAGAAATAAAGGAAATACAAATTGGAAAAGAAGATGTAAAACTGTCACTATTTGCCAATGACATAATACTATACATAGAAAATCCTAAAGATGCCAGCAGAAAACTACTAGAACTAGTCAATGAATTTGGTAAGGTTGCAGGATACAAAATTAATGCACAGAAATCTCTGGCATTGGTATACACCAACAACGAAAAATCAGAAAGAGAAATTAAGGAAACACTCCCATTTACCACTGCAACAAAAAGAATAAAATACCTAGGAATAAACCTACCTAAGGAGGTGAAAGACTTGTACTCAGAAAACTATAAAACACTGATGAAAGAAATCAAAGTTGACATAGACAGATGGAGATATATACCATGTTCTTGGATTAGAAGAATCAATATTGTGAAAATGACTATACTACACAAAGTAACCTACAGATTCAATGCAATCCCTATCAAACTACCAATGACATTCTTCACAGAATTAGAACAAAAAATCTTACAATTCGTATGGAAACACAAAAGATCTCGAATAGCCAAAGCAATCTTGAGAAAGAAAAACGGAGTTGGAGGAATCAGGCTCCCCAACTTCAAACTATACCACAAAGCTACAGTAATCAAGACAGTATGGTACTGGCACAAAAACAGAAATATAGACCAATGGTACAGGATAGAATGCCCAAAGATAAACCCACGCACAAATGGGCACCTAATTTATGACAAAGGAGGCAAGAACATACAATGGAGAAAAGACAGCCTTTTCAATAAGTGGTGCTGGGAAAACTGGACAGCTACACGTAAAAGAATGTAAAAAGAATTAGAACACTACCTAATACCATACACAAAAATAAACTCCGAATGGATTAAAGACTTAAATGTAAGACCAGACACTATAAAACTTTTAGAGGAAAACACAGGAAAAACACTCTTTGACATAAATCACAGCAAGATCTTTTTTGGCTCACCCCCTTGAGTAACAGAAATAAAAACAAAAATAAACAAATGGGACTTAATTAAACCTAAAAGCCTTTGTACAGTAAAGGAAACCATAAACAAGACAAAAAGACAGCCCTCAGAATGGGAGAAAATATTTGCAAATGAAACAACAGACAAAGGATTAATCTCCAAAATATACAAATAGCTCATGGAGCTCAATAACAAAAAAACAAACAATCCAGTTAAAAAATGGGTGGAAGATCTAAATAGACGTTTCACCAAGGAAGACATACAGATGGCCAGGAGGCACATGAAAAGATGCTCAACATCACTAATTGTTAGAGAAATGCAAATCAAAACTACAATGAGGTATCACCTCATGCCAGTCAGAATGGCCATTATCAAAAAAGCTAGAAATAATAAATGCTGGAAAGGGTGTGGTGAAAAGGGAACCCTCCTACACTGTTGGTGGGAATGTAAATTGATACAACCACTATGGAAAACAATATGGAGGTTCCTTAAAAGGCTAAAAAATAGAACTACCATATGACCCAGCAATCCCACCACTGGGCATATACCCTGAGAAAACCATAATTCAAAAAGAGACATGCACCCCAATGTTCATTGCAGCACTATTTACAACAGCCAGGACATGGAAGCAACCTAAATGTCCACTGACAGATAATTGGATAAAGAAGATGTGGCACATATATACAATGGAATATTACTCAGTCATAAAAAGAAACAAAATTGAGTTCTTTGTAGTGAGGTGGATGGACCTAGAGTTTGTCATACAGAGTGAAGTAAGTCAAAAAGAGAAAAACAAATACCATATGCTAACGCATATGTATGGAATCTTAAAAAAAAAAAAAAAAAAAGTGGTACTGATGAACCTAGTTGCAGGCCAGGAATAAAGAGGCAGACATAGAGAATGGACTTGATGACATGGGATGGGAGGGTGAAGCTGGGACGAAGTGAAAGTAGCATCGACACATATACACTACCAAATGTAAAATAGTTGACTGGTGGGAAGCAGCAGCATAGCACAGGGAGATTGGCTCGGCGCTTTGCGATGACCTACAGGGGTGGGATAGGGAGGATGGGAGGGAGGCTCAAGAGGGAGGGGATGTGGGGACATATGTATGCGTATGCTGATTCGATTTGTTGTGCAACAGAAACTAACATGGTATTGTGAAGCAATTATACTCCGATAAAGATTAAAAAAAAAAAAGCAAGGGTCGAGCTGTATACCTATCAAATGTGTGCTTACCTGTATGCATATTCCACTTTACAAACACAGCTTTTCAAAGACCTCCCAAATAAAACAAAAAACAAACAGTTGAGAAATCCACAGCCTAGATCAAGAGCACTGGATAACTGACGCAGGAGAGAGAGAGAGAAATGTTAGTTCACTTTCCTTTTCCTATTAATGCCCATGGGAAGACTGAGCAAGGAAAACTTTATGGATTAGGAGCAGGTAGTTGGTGTGTCCATTTGTAATGTTACACAATTGTTTAGTCTTCAAAAAGACTTTGGCAGAGAGTTGTAGACCTACAAGGAGGGGCCTGAAAGATCACCTAATCCCCCTTTTCGTTTTACAGATGAGGAAACTGAGGCTCAGAAAGGGAAACTGTCTTGTCTCAGGCCAGTGATCATCTACTTGCCACTTATGCCTCTTCTGTATTCTGATCCATGGGGATACTGATCAAAAGTGTGATGAACAGGCCCACAAAGGTCCCAGGAGAGCTGAGGTGCACCTGCCAATATCTCCTGGGCTTAGAGGAAAGCTCACAGCAGCCTGACCCGACCAGTTACAGCAAAGCGCATCCCATCTCTTTGGTGCCATGTCTTTTTTTCCCCTTGATGTATGATCACTTAATTCCCTCCTTGATTGCTTTTCAAAAGCAATCTAAATTAATGCGAACCCACAAAGGGCAAGGCTCTCTGTGAATAATCAGTGCATGATAATAAATGCAAATAGGGAAAGATGCAAAGTTGGGCTAAGAAGAGGGCCCCCACCTCCCTGCCCCCCTCGCTCTCTTCTCATTGGGAATTCTCTTCACACCATTAAGGAAAGGGTTTTGAGGAAACTTGAGAAAGGGTGGTATTTCTAAATAGGCCACTGGGTTCACTGAAGGATAGCTGGAGGACAAAACAGAAGCTGAAAGAATCAGACGACTGATTGCTACCAGATCTTTGCCTTTTTAGTAGCTTTTGCTGGAGACAAAACACTTGTCCAAATTTCTGCCATTTAGAGAGGAAATATCATCACAGTCAAGGATCCACCATCACTTAATCCCATCCATGCAGGATTTCCTTCCACAAACCTTTAGCACAGCCTATGTCGTCTCCTTTCTGTCTTAGCCTAAGGCCAAATGGTTCCCATCCGTAAACTTTATTCCTGCTTTTATCCCTGTCTCAAATGCCCTCCCTACTGCCTTTGACAAATTCACATCTTATACATCTTTCAGAGCCCTTCTTAAAGCCTTCTCTGACAACTCCACCCTTTTTGGAAGTTCCTGTGATTCCAGGGTACATGGCAGAAACTGCTAGTGCCCACCAGTATCTGCATTTCTTCCCTCCTTCTCAGGCACACAGCTAGACTAACTTTCCAGCCTTCCTTGCAGTCAGGTGTGGTCATGTGCCTGGGTTCTGGCCAATAAAATGTGAGCACAGTAGTGCCTGCCTTTTCCAGGCCTAACCTATACAGAATTCTCAGGCATGGTCCTCACTCTCTCTTTCCCCATCTATGGCTGAATGGGAAGGACTCCACAGGCCTTGAGGAGGGCCGGAGTCACAAGATGGAAGAAGCCTGGGTCTCTGAATGACTGTGTGGAGCAGATTTCCCTACCAATTCAAAATGAGTGTGAAATAAACTTTTATTGTGCTGAGCCACTGAGATTTTGAGATTTATCTATTACAGCAGCTAGCTTTACATATTTTAACTAACACAGGATGGCATATAGATTTTACTACACATGCCAACTCTGAACTATGGTAGTGGCTGCCTGGAACTCCACGTTGAGAAGGATTACTAGGCAGCATCTGAGCGTACTACGGAAAGACTGTAGTGACTGATTAGTTATGTCTGCCATGCTGTGTTTTCCTATCTCTGACGTATAATGTATGTTTTAGTACTTAACTTAGCAACTGATTGTATACAACTTTGTACTGTTTTTCACTGCTGTGTGTGCCTCAATCCTACCTCCCCTATAAAGTTATAAACTCCTTGAGGGCAGAGGCCAAGCCCTGTCCACGTCTGCCTAAAAGAGGACATACAGATGCAAATACTTATAAAGCTGACTTAAAAGTCAAATTCAAAGATGGAAATAAAAGGTGTTCAGACCTTCAGTTGGACTGTCTTGAACATTATGCAGAGGAAACAGAGGTTTAGGAAATGTTGCAGCCAGTAAAAGGCAAGCCCCTGCTCATCCCCAGCTAAATGGGATATGAGTCCCTTCTGGAAGTTAGTTTTTATCTCGAGTCATACTTAATAGGCAGAGGTATATGGCAAGGGGATGGACTATCTGTGGAGCTTGAAATTGGGGCTCCTTGCACCGCTTTATTTAAGATTATAGACTATCAGAGTTAGAACATCATCTAATCCAGGGACAGAAAACAGATGTGAAATCAGGTGCCACCTAATCAATTCACAATGGCTGCCTGGAGAGCTGTATTCAGAAGAGTTTGAGATCATATCTGAGACTGGTAGGAAATGAGAGAGAAAATCCAGAAGTTCTATGCCCTTCCTCCATCTGTCATTCCTGATCTAGTCCACCCTCATTATTTGACTATGACCATATTAAGTCCCAAGAGGAAGAGCTGACTTACCCAACATCACAGAATAAGCTGGTGGAAAAATAAGGACTCAAACCCAGGTCTCCCTGCATGTTCCATTTTCCTAGTATTCCAAGGTTTAAAACAGGAGATGGACCTGAGAGTGTAATTTTGAGCTACGGGTAATCAAAATACTCCTAATCACTTATTAGCACTGTGTGCCAAGTACTGTTCTAAGTGCTTTTCACATATAATATCATTCAATCCTGCCAGAACAGTGAGAAAGATGCTATAATCATCCCCGCTTCATAGATGAAATTAAGGCACAAGAGAGGTTAGTAACCTGCCCAAGACTCCAGGACCACTAAGTGGCAAAGAAGGGATTTAAACACAAAGGGAAGGAAAAACTCAGAAAAGAACAGAACTGGATTCAGAAATATCCTCATATAACCCATGGACGAGGCAGGTAATTTCACTAACACATGTGAAGTCAACTAACATTGGAAAAATATCCCAGGAAGCCTTTGTGATCTTTTCAAAGCACCTAAAGGCTGCAGAATAAGGAGTACAAAGTCCTCTTGCAGTGGCAGGGAGCAGCAGTGAGTGACTGAGAAGACAGGAGACAGCAGGACTCAGGTAGGACACTGAGCTCCTGGCATGAACACACCGGCCTCACTACGATCTCAAGCATGACAGGCTGGCCCCAAAAAGTCTCATTTTGCTGAAAAGACCCCTTGAAATGAAAAACGTGGTACATGGAATAGCACCGGCTGACTCGATCCCCATGGCTGCTGTTTCAGAACAGAAAGACGTGCCCATCAATATATTTATAGGCTTAAACCTGGCCTGCAGTTAAGCTACCTGGGGCTGCTCGACATCTGTCTCAGTGCACATTTCCCCCCATTTTTTTGTTTCACTAGGTTTTAATCAGCTAGTTATTTTGAGCCTGAATTACAATTTCACACATATTCAGAGCCAAATGACATAAAAAAAATAAAGAAACCCCATGACCAAAACAGAACTTGGGGCCAGCAGCTCAGCAAGGGCAGCCCCCTGGGAATAACCCCTGCCTGGGATCAAAGGAAAGTCAAGTGGTGTGTCACATCTGAGGGCTGGGGAGTCTGGGGGAAGGGGGGCCCCTCAGCCTTGAGCCCAGCCAGTCCAGGCCATGCACAGCCGGTCACCCCTTTGTTCCATGACCTTGGCCTGGAAATCCCTTTCCTCCCCTTCCTAAGGAAAATCCTCCAGTTCCTTCAAGGCCTAGCCCAAATGTCAACTTCTTGGGAAGTTTTCTCTTATTCCTTTCCTACCCTATTTCTACTTCCTGCAAAAAAAACTCCCTCCTCCCCTTCCTCCTTCTCCCCCTCCCCCCTCTTCCTTCTCCCCTCCCCCTCCTCCTCCTCCTCTTCCTCCTCTGTGTTGCCAGCAACTTCATCACACCATGGTGAGCTGTCCAGGGCCTGTCTCCCCGACCACACTGAGCTCCTCAGGACAGGGCCTGCGTTTTCCTCAACTCCCAGCCCATTCCACATGTTTCTGGATGAAGGGGGAAAGGAGGAGGGAAGAGAGCACAGCTGTGAACCACCCTTATTCAAACAGATTGAATCAACATCAGGCAGGAACTTGGAGGCAGAGGCAGGTCCAGGCCCTCTGGTCACCAGGATTATTAGGTGGAAAGCACTGGAGAGAAAAAGTTGAGAAGCAATACACTGCCCCAGTTTTTCTACCATGAGCAAGTATTACTTTTAGCACTGCAAAAACATAAAGTAAACATTATTTTTAAGGGCCTACATGTTCCCTATCTTAAAAGAACTTACAGTGTTTCCTATTGTGTGGGAAGTAGATGCTGAATGACCTATGATGAGAGGAGACATTTACAGAGCGCTTTGGGCGCACAGGGAGGGAGAAGCTCAGCTTGCCTGCGGGCATCAGGGAAGGCTTCTCACAGGAGGGAATGCTTCCCTGGAGACTTAGGATGAGTGAGAGCCCACCAGGTAGACTAGGGCAGGAGAGGTGGAAGGGAATTCCAGGCATAAGGAACAGTGCATGCAAAGGCACAGAGGCATGAGAGTGCAGGCTAAATGATACAGCTGGAGTGCTGGGTGCATGGGAGAGAGTGGTAGACCTGAGTTTGGAGGATGTGCAATAAAGGGTTAACTCAGGAGGCCTGGGGTGCTCCAACCCTGCATATTGCAAAGAAAGGACTGATTCTTGACCAGCTCCTAGGAGATAACCTCTGAGTTCCTGGAATATCCTGCCTGATACTGTCTTTGTATACCTGGGGCTTTGGGCCACACCAGATTGTCTATGCTAACAACGTGATTTATGATGAAGGCCTGGGTTTGTTTCCTAAGGTCAGTCACATGGGTAATCCATGCCTATGTGATTGACCCCCAATAAAGACTCTAAACACCGAGACTCAGGTGAGCATCCCTGCTGGCAACACTTCATAAGTGTGGTCACACATCATTGCTGGGAGAATGAAGCGCTGTCCACAGGACTCCACTGGGAGAGGATAACTGGAAGCTTATGCCTAGTGTCCCCTGGACTCACCCCCCGACACACTTTTTCATTTCCTGATTTCAATCTGTATCCTTTTGCTGTAATAAACCATAACCTATGAGTATAACAGCTTTTCTGAGTGCTGGGAACCCTTCTAGAAAATCACCTAACATAAGGATGGTCTTGGAGACCCCCACCACAGAGGGTCAAGCAGGAGCAGAGCAAGAAGAGCTGTGCCTGGCAGGCTAATGAGTTTGAACTTCATCCTGGAGGCAGTCATTATGAAACTGAAGGGTTCTAACTTGGGGCTGGCATGACAAGGTCAAAAGGACATTCTGGAAGACACTTCGCACTACAGGTGGGGATCGATGGGAGGAGGGGACAGGGCTGGAAGCAGGAAGACCAAGACCAGGGAGGAGACTGCTAAACCAGTCCAGGCAAGAGCTGGCGAGCCCTTGGTAGTGGGCAGTGGCCATGGAGAAGGACTGAAATCAAGGGAGATTCAGAAAACAGAAGCCACAACTAGACTCTGGAGTGAGGGAGAAAAGTCAAGGCTGACTCCCAGGTTTCTGGCCTGGGCAACTGGATGAATGATGGTATCAGCCGCTGAAATGGAGGATCCTGCAGGAAAAAGTTTGGGGGTGTCCCGACTGCCAATGTGGCTTCTCTCACTATTATTCATTTCTACCATCCAGGGTAGACAGACTGCTTTGTCCATCCTTTTTTCTCCCCCTGAAGCCATCCCTTCAGCCCTTTGCCTTCAGTGATCACTTACAGATTGCTCCTCCTTAAAAACCACCAAAAGGTATACTTGGCAGATCTCCCTGACCTTGATTTCTCTGCTGGCAGAATCACAAGAAAGGCATTAGCGCCTGCTGTGAAATGGGGAGCCGGACAGAGGAAACGCCCGGGATGGGTGGCAGACGCCTAAGAAAACAAGGGACATGTGAGGAGATTTCAAACACCTAGATGGGGTCTTGGGCCAGATATCAGGGAGGTGAGACTCAGATCCCTGTTACATGGAGTGGGGGTGTGGGGCCGAGGGAAACAGTGAGAAAGAAAAGCTGGTGAGAAAGAAAAGCTCTTTGGTCTGCACAGAAAGTCTCCCCTCGCCTGGTGCTAAGCTGCACTTTATGGGTTTCCAGGTGGCAAGGAGTCAATGTGAGTTGTGGTCCCTCCACGCTTGGCCCCAGGACCAGACATCACAGAGCGGCCGGGCTGCTTCTGGGTGCAGGTGATCCAAGCCATCACTAAGTCAAGGGTGAATCCCACATCTCCTGGCTGTGCTCTGCAGACCCAGCAGCCCCCATAGCAGCACAGAGCCTGCAGCGCCCCCGGGGAGGCATCACCGGGAAATGCTCAAAACCAGCCTTCTTTGCTCCTCCGCCCATCACTGTGCGTCCCAGACAAACGGCTGAGTGCACAGCTGGCTTCTGGCCTCCTGGCCTTCCTCCTTCATTTGCTTATTCAACAGTTACAAAGGCCTGAGTTGCAAAGGGCTTACAGCCCATTCTACCCAGAAGAGGGCCCAGAGAGAGAAAGGCAGAGAGTAAGTGGAGAGGGGTGGAACCAACCAGTCTCTAGGTCCCAAATGGGGACCAAGATGCAGCAAGAGCCTCACATAAATACTACCCCAATAAGGGAATATGGAAAATGGTTGAAAGCACAGGCTCTGGGGACTTCCCGTGGTACAATGGCTACGACTCCATGCTCCCAATGCAGGGGGCCCGGGTTTGATACCTGATCAGGGAACTAGATCCCACATGCATGCTACAACTAAAAGATCCCACATGCCACAACTAAGAGCCTGCATGTCGCAGTGAAGATCTCATGTGCCGCAACTAAGACCCAGCACAGCCCAAATAAAATAAATAAATAAACATTTAAAAAAAAAAAAAAAGAAAGAAAGAGAAAAGAAAGCACAGGCTCTGGAATCCAGTAGACTGGGCCTGGAATCCCAAAGTGGCCGTTTACTAGCTATGTAACTGGGCAAGTTACTTAATATTTCTGAGCCTCCGTTTTCTCATCTGTGAAATAGAAAGAACAAACAAACCCTATGTCACAGGGTTGATACGTGGATTAGATGAGTTAAGGCCTAAAATGCCTCGTATATAGTAAGTGCTCAATAAATGTTATATATTTTTACTGTTGGCTCTCTAAGCCTGGCGATCAGAGAGGAAACTTTTGAGTTAGGTCCTACAGTACTACAGTGAGACATGGTTCCTGTAATGCTTCCAACACAGGCCAGATGGGTAAGAGGATCACATAGTTTGAGGTTGTACAGAGCTGGAAGTCTCCTGAGTGATCATATGATTCCTCCTTTCATGGGTGAGGAAACAAGAGATGTTGAATAGCTTTTTCAAGGTCATACAACAGGGTAGTAGCAAAGCCAAGACCAGAACCCAGGGCTCCAGATTTCTGTTCCATTGCTTTATTCTCCATGGAACCATATAAACAAAGGAGAGGATGCCACAGGTCAGGTCATGGATAAAACATCAGATGACTTGCTGTAGTAGAGGACACTGTTAGTGCCCGGTCTCGATCATCTTATCCAGGCCATGCACTATCCCTCTGCTGCTGTGAGTACTGGCTGCTCCACGGCATGTGGGATCTTCCCGGACCAGGGCTTAAACCCACGTCCCCTGCATTTGTAGGCGGATTCTTAACCACTGTGCCACCAGGGAAGTCCCCATGCTTTGCTTTTGTTTTTAGTCACCTTCAATATCTAGCAGCAATGTTCACTTTTCATTTGCAGAAATATGTAATGTTTCCCTTTAAAATAATTTGTACAGAATGGAGCTGTTTAAAGAAAAATACTCAGAAAAATAATAAAAAGGTGATACAGATATGGAAAATTCACAAAGGCAGAACACAAAACCCATAAATTTTGCAAACTAGTCCAAAACTCTCACTTTAAGATAGGAAACTTGCACCCAGAAAGGGTGATGGAACTGCTAAGGATCACACGACTAGTTAGTTGAAGAAACAGGACAAGAACCAGATCTCGTAATTCCTGCTTCCATGTTTTTCACTCTGCACTGCTTTTCTTTCAAAGAAGGAAGAAAAACAATGTGTTTTCTTCTAGAAAACACCTTCCCAAAGATTCTGTCCTCCCTCCAAAAGGTATATAACAGAAAACTCACCAGGTCCTTTCTCATTCATGACAGAAAAAAGCCACCTTCCCTTTTCAATCAACCTCACTGGTGGTTTTCTGTGTAGAGAGGGGGCTCACAGATAACAGGGTGTACTGGCCTGGAAAGGACACAAATCCTCTTGAAATCTGTCACTTCTGAATTCATCATTCTGCTAACATCGGATGTCAAAGCTGCAAAGGAAAGTTGGCATTTTGATGCCAGCGTCTGCCTCCAGCTGTTCCATGGGGCGTGACTGTCAAAGAGGTAGCCTATTTGTTTTCTAAACTAAAATGTACAAGCACAGTTGGTTTAAAACGCATCTTCATGAGAATTGTGAAGCAGGAAACTGACTGTCTTTGCCATTAAACGCCTCTGGAACTTCAGGCTCCCTCCTCAACCTCTCCAAGACTCAGTTTACCCACTCTTAAATAGAGAAAATAATTCTTGTTTATTTCAATATTGTTTCAATAGCCACTAAATGTTTTGCAGGACAGCTTAACAGTTTACATGAGGTTTCCTCAGACCTAGTGTCTCATTTAATCTGTATAATTGTGTTGATGTGGATTTTATTACTTAACGGATGGGGAGACAGTGTCCGAAAGAGGCCATGTAACTTGTTCATGGTTGTAAGTGGGTCTCAAATCCAGATCCTGTGTCCCTAGACCACCCATTTAAAAAGTTTGGAAGTATATCAACAACGTTTCCCAGAGCATATTTTTCAGAATCTCTGTTGATTGATATTGATAGATAGAGTCGCTAGTTATCACTTTTTAAAAGAGCTACCATAAATAACATTGTACTAAAAGTGTTGAGGGCTTCTTTGCTGCCATGGGACTTTCATATGAATTGTAAATCTCCAAGAGGGAATGAAGTATGAAGCATTTCTAAAACTGATTTGTCAAATTACCAATTTTGTCAGATTTCTCTGTCTCTAAAAATTAACATTCTAGAGGACACTTTGTGAAATGTGACACTATCCTATTGTAGTTACTCTTAGTTCTATCATTACTTTCAGTTAGGTTATCTGTTGCCTTACGAAAACTGCTAAACTCTCTACTCCATGTTAACTACAGAAAACGGACCTTTCTATAAAGCCTGTCTTTCAGGCCTATAATAATTAGACCGATCACAGCCTATCCATTTGCTTCACAAGGCAAAACTTTGAATGACAAAGCTTTCCATCATCATATTTGATTACGTCCAGATAATTTTCAGAGAAGTTGAGCATTCTGTGCATGTTTGTGTGGCCTAGCTGCATGTCTCAAGCAACCAATATTTACTTAATATTTATCTTGCCTTTTATGTGTATTCAATTGTCTCTCTGTAGGCCCACTGAGTCAAGGAAGACATCCTCCTCTTCTGAGGCTGCTCAAATCTCACACACAGGGATAAGAGGATTGGAGTAATAAGGAAGCAATAAATTCTTAATAATTTTTGAATAAAGGGCCCCACACTTTCGTCTTCTACGAGGCCCTACAAATTATGCAGCCCATCCTGAACAACCAGTGTTTAACTGTAAGCTCCGTGAAGGGAAAGACCATATCTGTCTACTCTCAGCACCTAGCATTGTGCCCAGCACAATAAAGGGGCAACCTATGTATGTATTGAATGAACAGGTGCAAGGAAAGGGCTGCAGAGAGGAGAGGCCTGGTCCTTCTTCCCAACAAGGTGTAGGACCCCCCTTGAATTCTGAAGGGCATTCACATGTAAAACAGGATCAGTCATTGAGTGAGAATGAAAACGCACCCACAGACAAGCTGGAGGAATAGGCCAGAACATGAAATTAAAACCCAGCCTGTAGGAAAGCAAGTAAGCAAAAGACAGGAAGCAGGCAGACACACTGTCCTCTCCGCAGATAATGGGACATTTTCCAATGCTTTTCCAGGCGACAGACAATATCAGAAAAGAGCACTAACCTGAACGTGATGCATTTTCCTTCCTGTCCCCATCCAATATCTGCCCTGCTTCCTTTCCTTTCTAAGCCAGCTATCTCCGATCCCCAGCACCTCTCAGCTGCTAAAAGCCTGAAAGGTTTAATCTCCAAGAAGGATGCTCCAGAGCTCTGTTATCAGAGTTACTTAATTCTGCATTTGCCACAGGCTTAATGATCTGCATCAGACCACACTCCCGTGACTCATGCACACACACTCTCTCTGGGAGCTGAAAGTAGTTCTCACTTCATCAGCACCTCAGAAGCATTAATAAAGTGCAAATGTGCAGTGGCAAAGGCAGGGAACGAGGAGGGGTTCAGTTTCGTGTTTTTGTTTCTCGGTAACACTGATGTTCTAGCAACAGTCACTGAAATTAAAACAAAACAAAACAACAACAATAAAAAAAAACACAAAATATAAACGTTCATGTCATTTCACCCCAACCACCAGTTGAATGGTGTTCATTTTCCCAAGTTTCCTTCCTTATTCATTCTATATCATTGCCATAACAGTAAAATCTTTTACATGTTGCGAAATCGCCTGCCGAGGCCTCTTGTCTAAAGGCTGAGTAACATTCCATCAAATGGCTGTGACCATCTGTTATGGACTCAATGTGAGTGTCCGCCCAAATTCATTTATTGAAGCCTTTAGCCCCCAATATGATGTTATTTGGAGGTGGGGCCTTTGGGAGGTAATGAAATTTAGATGAGGTCATGAGGGTGGGGCTCCTATGATGGGATTAGTGTCCTTATACGAAGAGGAAGAGACCAGAGTTCTTGAGCTCTCTATTGTTCTCTCTTTCTATGCCACTTGAGGATATGCAAGAAGGTAGCCATTTGTAAACCAGGAAGAGAGCCCTCACCAAGAATTTGACCATGCTGGCATCTTTATTTTGGACTTCCCAACCTCTAGAACTGTGAGAAATAAATATCTGGTTTCTAAGTCACCCAGTCTGTGGTATTTTATCACAGCAGCCCAAGTTAAGACACCATCCAACACTTAACTATTCTCCTCCCAATGGACATTATATAGGTTGTGCTTTTGTTTGTTTGTTATTATAACTAGTACTGTAATATCATATTTGAAAGGGATTTAGAGGGAGTAGAACTGCATTCAAACATTAGCTATGTCCCTTACTAGCTGGTGAGACCCTAGAGGGGAAATAGTAGTTTTTCCTGATTCAAAGCATTGATCATGGGAAAGCGCCATATAAACTATATGGCGCTCTACAAATTTCACTATGACTGGAGGTGCGAAGCCCTGTCCAAAAAGAATTGCAAACATGTGGTCCCTGTCCATTGGAAACTTGCCATTGAGACAGACAGCAATTTGAGCTATTAAACAGAGGAATTATGACAGAGAAGAAGTGGGAGACTAACCTCTAGACTTTGAAGTATAAATGTGAGAGAAAAAAAATCAATCTTCAAAAAGGCCTTAGGAATTACAAAATTCATATAGGTTGTAGGTTGACTAGTAACCATAAAGATGGCATTTAAAAGCAAACTGTTTAAAGTAGAGGCTAATAATGTGACATTTATATGCAAGGCATCATTTGTGTGCTTGGGGGGTGGGGGGAAATAACTACAGCCTGGAAGATAGTAAACTGTGTCCTATGGAGATTAGAGCCATGAGCCCTGAAAAGAAAATGTATTCATCCTTTAAATATCATTGATACTTTTTAAGATAAATGAGCTATGTTATCAAAACTAAAATTGTCTTATTTGAATATACTTTATGAAGACCCTCTATATCGTAAGAGTATGGTATTAGGGGGTTGGACAAGATTCTTTTGTTCAGTCACTAAATATTTATTGGTGTCTATGACACGCTAGTCTGCTATACTCTAAGAGAAAGATGAAGAAGATGAGCTCCCTGTCCTCAAGGAGCACACACACACAAAAAGTGAGGTGTACCATCCAATAAGAGTACCTGCAAAGTGCTATAGAAGCAAAAGGAGGAAGCAAGTAATTCTACCCAATAAAGGGGTGTTCAGAAAAGTTCTCACAGTTGAAGCCACTTTTGATCTGGATCTTAATGGATGGGCAGTTTCCCTGGCAAAGAAGAAGGATCATGGATACGTGTGCACACCCCTGGAATAGAAAGCAAAAGCAATTCCAGATCCCAAAAAGACAGGGTTCCAGGTCATCTTGCTGTGAGTAGTCTAAAGTTACCTGCATCAGCATTACCTGGTGTGCTTGTTTCAAATGCAGCAGATTCCTGGGCTTCACCACACACTACTGAATCCCATGGTAGAGTCCAGCAGTTTGCACCTTACTAAACTCCTCCAGTCACTCTGACACATACCAACCTTTAAAAACCAGTGGTACCAACAACACAATGGTACTTTCCAAGCACAAATCAAGTCACAACTGCCCCCTGAGGTAATCAGCTGTCAGTGGTCTGGAAATGCACCAACAGAGGCCATGGAGCAGGAGAGGGGTGAACATACAGGCACCTCCTTCAAGCCACTTCCAAAGACTCGACACCACCCCCCCGCCAGCCCCTTGACAGCCAGCCAAGGCTGGTCCAGATGGATATACTCCTTAAACAGGCAGACACCATTTTGTTAGCTTAAAATCAGTTTTCCAACAGGAAGGCTCAGTAACAACGGACCAGACATGAAGGACAGTGGCAGGAGCCAACCATATCCCACTCTGTGCTCTCTCGACCACCACCTCTAAGTCTCACAAATCAGACTGGTAGACCCCAAGACCCCCAGTGAGGCAAGGGGAGAGGGAGCTCCCCTGACATCCATTGGTGGTTGAACCAGTGTTAAAGCTCAGGTGATGGAAAAGCCCAGAAGCCAAGGCAGATGTTCAGCCAAATTAAGTGGTTCCAGGAGAAAATGAAAGCTTGCCTGCCAAGACATCTGGTGTCCATTAACCTCCTAAGCAGAGCTGCAGCAGAGCCATCTGCTAGAATAGACTCTCTGGAGGCAAGGAGCCTCCCCCACCTCTGTGTGCCTCAGCTTGCTCCCAGCAAAGGCCTGGCCTTAAGAAGAGAGAGAAGGACACTGGTCCATTCTATTCCTTCCAAACTTGGGGGCCAGCAAAGAGAATGGTGAAGAGATACCCCATGAGGCCACAGTCACAGGATGTGATGCTTGCCATCAGGGAAAGTAAACTGACATCAAGGAGAGCTTAGTCACTATCAGGTGCCTGGTGACACTCAAGGAGACACTGTACAAAGACTGTGGGTGCTCCTGGAGAAATGGGACTTCTAAGTGGTGCATCTGATCAATACAGAGAGAGGAAAGAAACTAACATTTAATGAGGACCCACCATGGGCCAGGCAACGTGCTAGGCATTTCCAGATACATTTATCTTATTTAATCCTTACAACAACTCTATGCCCTAGGTGTTGTTATTTGCATTTTATAAATGACAAGACTGGGATTCAAACTCACGTCTCCTAAACTTCCAGGAAAAGTTCAATACTTCTTTCGCTAGATGACTGTGCCACAGTTAAGCTAGTCTCTTCGGTTCAGAGGATGGGTGGGAGGGGTGGGGGAAGGGCTATAACAAAAGATTATGCATGGATGAGGTTTGCTGCCTTTGATGCTTTTGAAGATGACCAGACTGAGGCTTGAAATGTATCCATGGAAACAGCTATGGTAGGAGCAGAGGCCAAATTAGTTCACCCTTGAGGCAGTTGGGTGGGGACTCTGGAGACTGTTCGTTGATGCAGAGAGACAGTGGTGTCAGCTCCCACTTCATCTCCCAGGCTCTGCCTCGCCTGTCCCCACAGCTGGACCACCGGAAGGCACAGTCTCCTCCCAAGACACCAGCCAATCCAGATACCAGGCCTTTTATGAAGCCAAACCTTAATTACCTCTGAGCCCCCAGTTCCAGGGGGCTGAAAACCCTCCCAGGGAGGCCCAAGGACAAGCTGCCACTCTGGATTGTGCTAGCCTGACCTGCGCTAGCAAAGACCTGGGCCTCATCCTTGAACTCTTGTCTAGAGCAGAGGCTTTTACCGCCCCTACTCAGACCTCCAGGTAGAAACTGCCTGCCTGCCTCACCTTGAGCCCCCTCCTAGATTCCTGCCCCAGCTCTGTCCAGACCCTAGGAACCCTTCTTTCTCTTTGTGAGAACCGCCAAACTGACATTCGGCCTGATTCTCCACTGAGCCTGCAGGCCTTGGACTTTGCCTTCGCCACCTAGACCTCTATTGTTTTTCCTGCATCCATTCCCCCGCACCAGGATGGTGGTAACATCCCCCAGCTGCCCGCGCAGTTGGCACCCCACAGCCCTCAGCTGAGCCCATCTCTAAATGTGCTCTAGGCCTCTCCAAAGGTCACAGGGCCTTTTGGGGGGAAACCAACCCCAGTGACAGGTTGCTGTGAGGGTGTAAGTTCAGCCTCCTCCCCAGTTCATGACAACTCTGTAGGCCATTCCACTGCAGTGCTCCCTGTGAGATCAGCTGAGCCTTTCGATATGACTGCATAGCAGGTCAGCTTCTCTCTCTGCCCAATCCTGCTTCCTTCCCTCCTGCACAGACGTTGATCCTAAGAGCAATCCTCAACAACCTTACTGCACAGAAGTCTCCAACTCAAAGTCTGTTTCCCAGAGAACCCAGCCTCATAAAGACAGTTTTGTCCTCTTTAAACTAGAGAGCACCATATCCCATGCCCCTCCCAGCTTGTCCCTGCAGCTGCAGCCTGTCCCTATATTGGAACACTCACCCACTCTCCTGAGCTCAGCAAAATCTGGGGCACTGAACCTGGATTCTATTCCTAACTCTACCATATACTTGCCGGGCCCCTTAGGGAATTATTTAACCTCTCTGGTCAGTTTCCTATCTATAAACTGATAAATATGGGGCAGTTATCCTTGCAGCTCATAGCATTTTTAATTATCTTATTCATTCAACAAACACATATTGAGAACTGACCACATGTTTTCATCCCTCAGACCCCAACTTAAATGTCACTTCCTCCAGGAAGCCCTCTCAAGCTCCAAAGCTGGGATATACAGTTCTTCTGTGCTCCTGCAGCCCCTGATCTTACCCTTCCTGTGGCTCTTACCCCCTGAATTGCAATTACCTGCTTTATGTCTTTTCCTCCATTGGACCATGAGGTCCATGAGGGCAGGAAAGGCGTTTATATCCTCCATGCCTAGTTCAGGGTCTGGCCCATGGTAAGACTGTAAAAATATGTATAAACTAATTAAGTCATTAAGCTAGGTGTTTCAGGAAAAGCAAAGACAACATCCTGCATTCACAAGGCCCTTTACAACGTGCAAATTGCTTTCACACCCAGGTCTCATTTGGTCTTCATAACAACCTTGCGGGGTAGGCAGGACTGGAACAGTATTCCCATTTCTGTAGATGAAACAGAGGCCAATATGTGTCAAACTGACTTACACCCTGCTGGAGCCTGGTCTCCTGACTGCTCAGCAGGCAGCTCCCTTCCATCCCCCTGCCCCACCAAAGCACAGCGAGGTGGAGGCAGGCCTCACTAGTACTGGTTCACACGCTAGGAAGCGCTTGCCTCCATCCCCAGCCCACTGGTGCGTGGGATCTGTGATTGCCCTCATCTGTAGACCGCCGTCCTAAGAGTGAATGAAGAAGCCATGAAGCATCTGGGACCTGTCTTGGAAACTACTTAGACCCCATGGCAGAACAGCACATGTGACAAAAGTCCATGTGACACTCAGGAAAGCTGGCGAAGGCAGAGTGCCTGCCTGCCTAACACGCCGCAGGAGTGGAAGCCTGGGTGACTGGCCTCTCAACTCTGGGCAGAGCATTAGTGTGGGAAGTGCCCTGGGGATACAGAGAGCAGGGGGGTGGGGCGGCCCTCCCACCCTGTTCCCCCCTCCCCCAGGCCTGAGCTAGCTGTGCCTTTTCTCCCACTGGCTTCGCCTCCAAACTTATCTCTGTTTCTGT
Organism: Globicephala melas; assembly: GCF_963455315.2. Lineage (NCBI taxonomy): Eukaryota > Metazoa > Chordata > Mammalia > Artiodactyla > Delphinidae > Globicephala > Globicephala melas. The sequence continues at coordinate 7,684,522 of NC_083324.2, read as the reverse complement.
GTGGAACACTCGTTGTCTCAGCTCCCTCAATATCCTATCAGTGGGGAGATAAAATGAGGAAAGAGGGAGGGGCGTGCACACAAAAGCTCTCTTCCAGCTGCAAAATAGAAATTCTTTTCTTCTCTACTCCACAGGGGGAAAAAATGCTACACCCAAACACAGTACCAAATGGATCTTAACTCTCCCTAGGGTCTTCTTATTTTTTAAGTCCTAAATAAATGCATGATTTTTCCCTAAAGAAACTGTGATAATACAATTAGCGATACACAGAGGCTTTAGCTGGGAAATCGCCTGCCCTCCCCACTTCCCAACCCTGGCCTCCGTAGGAGTCAGGCTTTGAAAAGAAGAAATCTATTGTCGCTGGGGAACACGGAGCTGAATCACCAACCCCAGCAGAGTGGCGATGCTGAAACCACCCTTTGTGGAGGGAACTGGGAGGCTGCACGTTAATGGCTGGGCGTTATTGGCAGCAACGCTGGGGCCTATTCTCTCAGCTTGTTTAAGCTTCCATGGGCCATAAACATTGATCACCATTTAAAGTGCACCACCTTTGTGATATAAATCACTTGTCTGCCTGGAGCTCTGGGAGAGAATCTCCTTTCAGACCCCAACTAACCATGGGAGGAACACCCAGAGAATTACTGATCTAGATCTGAAAATGAGTGATGAACTCTAGACCAGAGCTATCCAATCAAAATCTGAAGCAAGCCACAGTGTCATTTTAAGTTTTCTGGTGGCCACGTTAAAAAATAAAAAGAGGTGGGGGTGGGGGCAAGATAGGTGAGGGCATTAAGAGGTACAAACTACTAGGTATAAAATAAGTAAGTTACAAGGATGTAATGTACAGCACAGGGAATATAGCCAATATTTTATAAGTTTATAAGGATAACTTTATCTATAAAAATACTGAATTACCATGTTATATACCTGAAACTAATATAATATTGTAACTCAACTACACTTTAATTTAAAAAATAATAGGGACCACTTACCAGTGGTCCACTGGTAAAGAGTCCGCCTTCCAATGCAGGGGACCGCGGGTTCGATCCCTGGTGGGGGAACCAAGATCCCACATGCCGCAAAGAAACTAAGCCCGTGCGCCACAACTACTGAGCCAGCACACCTCAACTAGAGAGCCTGTGTGCTGCAAACTACAGAGCCCACGTGCCCTGGAGCCTGCGCGCCACAACTAGAGAGAAGCCTGCGCTGCAACAAAAGATCCCACATGCTGCAACAAAAGATCCCGCATGCTGCAACAAAGATCCCGCATACCTCAACTAAGACCCGAAACAGCCCAAAAAATAAAATAAAAAATAAAATAAATAACTTTAAAAATACACAAAATTTTAAAAATAAAAAACAATAAAATAAAAATAGAGGTAAAATTACTTTTAATAATATATTTTGTTTAACCAGGAGGCAGGAGGAGGCAATATATCTGAAATATTATGTCAATATATAATCAATATAAAAGGTTATTACTTGAGATATTTCACATTCTCCTTATTCTGTACTAAAGTTTTCAAAATACGTATGCATTTTGCATTCACAGCATGTCACAATTTGGACTAACCACATTTCAAAGCTCAGCAGTCACATGTGGCTGGTGGCTACCATATTGGACAGCCTAGCTCTAAAGTCTGCAGAACATATCTAACTTGATCTTTACAACAAGCCCCCTGAAGTAGGCATTAGCGTCACCATTTCATAGATGAGAGAGCTGAGGTTCAGACAGAATAAAAGAGTTGACCTCACACAAATCTAGAAGCTACATCTCCTGCCTCCTGGTCCTAAGCACCTATCATTTCCCTGCACTTACACAAAGCAGGATAAAAATTATGGCAAAGATAAATCCAGTGCTTATACAATGCAGGTGCAGGATTCACAACAGCCAGAAGTGGAAGCAACCCAAATGCCCATCAATGGATGGATGGATAAACAAAACATGGTATATGCATACAATGGAATACTATTCAGCCTTAAAAAGGAAGGAAATTCTGACACATGCTGCAATAAGGATGAACCTTGAGGACATTATGTGAAGTAGAATAAGCCAGTCACAAAAAGACAAGCACTGTATGATTCTACTTATATGAGGTCCCTAGAGCAGTCAGACGCAGAGATAGAAAGTAGAATGGTGGTTGCCAGAGTCTAGGGGAGGATCATGGGAGTTACTGTTTTAATGCAACCAGATGGAAAGGTGAAAAAAGGCTCTGGAAGTGGATGGTGATGATGGTTGCACAACAATGTGAATGTACTTAATGCCACCAAACTGTACACTTAAAAATAGTTTAAATGGGGCTTCCCCGGTGGCGCAGCGGTTGGGAGTCCACCTGCTAATGCAGGGGACACGGGTTCGTGCCCCGGTCCAGGAGGATCCCACATGCCGGCGGAGCAGCTGGGCCTGCGCATCCGGAGCCTGTGCTCCGCGCAACGGGAGAGGCCACAACAGTGAGAGGCCCGCGTGCCGAAAAAAATATATATATAGTTTAAATGGGAAATTCCCTGGCAGTCCAGTGATTAGGACTCTGCGCTTACGCTGCCGAGCGCCTGGGTTCAATCCCTGACCAGGGAACTCAGATCCCGCAAGCCATGTGCTCAAAAAAAAAAAAGTTTAAATGGTCCATTTTCTGTTATATTTTAACCACAATTTTAAAAATCATTTGTAAAAAGAAATGCAAGTGCTGTGCTGAACTCTATGAGCATTTTCACATCTTATCCTCATAACAAACTCAGTTCATAAATTAGGTGGGTTATTATCTCCATTTTACTGATGGGGAAGTCAAGGCTTAAATACATTAAGCAAACAGTTCAAGGTCCCATTGCCAGGGAGTGGTGGAACCAGGATTTGAACTCAGGGAGTCTGATTCCCAAGCCCGTGGTTTTAAGTATGATGTTCTCCACAACGTTCTCTCTGACTGTCCCCAAATAGAAACAGAAATATAAATAATCCAGGAAAGAAATGGAAATGACATTAGTTACAATCTATTCTCAGCATAACAGTCACAAAACCCCCTTTGAAACATAAACTTGATCATGCCACTCACTTTCTCCAAAACAACTTGCAATAAAACCCAAGTTCTTTATTCCTAGCCCCCAGGCCCTGCAGGATTATGGCCCCTTGATTCCTCTCCAATCCCCTCTCCCCCTTCGCTCATCATGCGCCTGCCACACACCTCTTTCATCTTTCTTAAACCTGCCAATGCCCAGGGCCTTGGCATGCACTGTTCCTCCCTCCTGGAAGGCACTTCCACTGGCCTCTGTATAGCCAGTTCCTCTCTTCATTCAGGTCCTTAGCCAAAGGTCCCCTCATCCCAGAAAGCTTCTTTATCCCCTGACTCTAAACTAGGACACTTCCTCGCCCTCAGCCCAGCACCCTCCATCCCCCGCATTCTCTTCATTTTCCTTCATAGTCCCTACCATTGCTTGACATTATAGTGTGTACTTATTTGTCTGTTTCATTGCTGTCTGCCCCATCCCCTCTGAAAGGCAACTCCAAGAGGGCAAGAGCTTTGCTCTGTTTACTGCTGTACCCCTGGTCCCTGAAGTGGTCCCTGGCACATAGCAGATGCTCAATGAACATCTGTTGAATGAATGACTGAATGGATGGATTCACTGAGTGCTCAGTCAATCCTCACATGGGGTGACCCACCACCCTGGTCCATGAGGGAGTAAAGGAGTTCCCAGGACATGAGACTTTCAGCCCTGGATCTCAGCAACTTAGATCCAGAGATTAAGAAATGAGAGCTCTAACCAAATGAACTTTGAGTTCCCTTCCAGCAACCTGATTTTATAACCCCATGGTTTCCACTGCTTAAAGTCCCACACCTACAGGGTGGCAATATAGAAAGACTGTACTTGGAGCACAGACTTAGTTTGAACTCAAGATGTGCCACATACTGTCCCTGGGCGAGCCATCCAAGCTCCCTACGTCTGAATTACTTCATCTTTAAAACAGAATAAGTAATCCAGCTCAGTGGTCTCTCATGAGAATAGATCATCTATGTGTCATGGATTGGGCTCCCTGGGAAGCAAACTCTGAGATGGAGATCATCATACAGGAGTGTTTTAGGGTATGTTCTTCTTTTCAAAACCTGTGATAGGAAGGGGAAGGAAGCAGGACTGGACAGAGTGAGGAGCCAAGCCACAATGCAGTCTCAGTGGAGGCACTGAAGCTGAGTGGGCCCTTCAAGTTGTCCAGGTTTGGGGGAGGGGATACCTAGGGCTGGGAAGGGGGCATAATCTGGGACTATGCAGCTCCCTTCAGCAGGGGCCGTTCTCAAAGAGGGCTGACAGCCAACAGTCTCTCCAGGACCTGGGGATAAGTCCTTCAGTTCTGAAGGGGACCTCCTTGTCTGCCACTCCATGCAACATACATGGTACATGCTCAACAAATGATGTTGTTGTCATTATCATAGGACATAACTCAAGGCCAGGTCTATCTCACTTCGAAGTCGGTGCTCCTTCTTTCTGCCTCCCAAGCTCTTTATCTGAAACTCTCCTGTCACCACTTCTGCCTGAGTTCGAGTGATGTCTGAATAGATCCCATTTCCCTACCCAGATGGTGAGTCCCCTGAGAACAGGCCACACTGACTCATCTTTGTGTCCCCTCCCACAGTTGCCCTCGGAACCTTAGGCTTCCTAGGTAGCTAATACATGAGCAAGAGTATATCTACCCTTTCCTGGATCCCCATGATTTTTCGGGATTTTAATCATATCCTTTCTAGGTCTTCAATATCCTCATTGCCTATCCAGGTTAGGCAACAGTATCACCTAGGGTCAAATATCCCAGGCAGAGCCATACTCACCTAGACACCATTTGACTTCGGAGTTTAAAGCACCTCTCTTCTCCCACTACCCCAATCTCCCTCCATTGGGCCTAGATCTAATTGCCAACAGCCAGCTCATTCCTACCATGGAGCAAACAGAAAACCCAGAAGGGTCTCAGGGTCCACTCTTCCTGCCCCCGCCTCCCCGGACTCTGCTGCAAACACATGCCTTCTCTCATTACAAGAAAAGAGTCTTGGGGAGTTAAGACTAGAACCCACAGATTCTGCAGCCCAAATCAGTGGCCTTCTCACTCTACATTCCACCTTCCTGAGGATCTGTGTCCCTTTATAAAGGCCTCCTCAAATATCTCCTTACTGGTCAGACCTAGGTGAACTCATTGAATGCTTCAGAAGCGAGGATGAGAGATTCCTGGTTAAGCACAGGCTCTGGTGTCAGGCAAACATGAGCCTGAATCCCAGCCCCAGCATCTGCCATCTGTATGACTGAGCAAGTTATCCGAAGATCCCTGTGCCTTTTTCCATGAGGAAATAACTACCTATCTCATAGAGTGACTGCAAGGAGGAGTGGGAACAAATGGCCTACAGTGTGGATTCTGTTAACATCAGCTGTCATAATTATTACAAGCAAGGGGCTGGGAAGTAAAAAATATCCAGATTCAGTTCTCAGGTTTTGCACTAATACCTGGAAGCTGTGCTTATGTGACACCAAAACAACTATAAAGAGTTGAAAAAAATCTCACCCATTCAGCTGTTTGGTAGATGAAGCACATATTGCACTCCTCAGCTTTCTCCCCTATCAATATTTTACCTTCCTCACCTCCTTCTGGGGATATTATAAATATCTAAGTGATACTTGTAAAATGTTCACAGATCCCTTTTTCCCTAACAGATATGAGTACTCAAAAATGTAAAATATCTGTATAGCACACTACCATGAACAGAGTTTCTGATGGGAAAAAAAAAAAAAGGATAAGCTGAGGAATGAAAAATTTGCAGTTCATTTTATAAGCAAAGAGCCAACTTCCTAAAATACAAAGAATTATTTCAAAGTCATAGGAAAAGATAAACCAGTAAAATATTAAGAAACTGACATATAAATGGTCAACAACTTCTCCAATAATAAAAGAAATAACAATTAAAATGACAATGAGACATTTTTCATTTATGAGATTTTAAAAAATGAAAATATTCATTCTTTTTTTTAATTGGGGTACAGTTGTTTTACAATGTCATGTTAGTTTCTACTGTACAGGAAAGTGGAGTTCCCTGTGCTATACAGCAGGTTGTCATTAGTTACTTATTTTATACATATTAGTGTATATATGTCAATCCTCATCTCCCAATTCATCCCACCCTCCCTTTCCCCCCTTGGTCTCCATACGTTTGTTCTCTACATCTGTGTCTCTACTTCCGCCTTGCAAATTGGTTCATCTGTACTGTTTTTCTAGATTCCACATATATGTGTTAATATACAATAAAATATTCATTCTTGCACACGACAAGTACATGGGAAAACAGCTACTCTCCTGTGCTGCCGGGGGTGGGAGGTATAAATTGGTGCAGCTTCTCTTGGAAGACAACTTGACACCAGCTATTGAACTGTCAAATGTTTACATCTGTTGACTCAGAACTTCCCCTTGTAAATATATATCCTTCCAAAACATTCACCAAAGATTATATATATATATATATATATATATAAAAGGATGTCCAATACACATTATTCATCAAAAAAATCAAAATCCAAGTAAATGGCCATCAGTGGGGTTTGGCTAAATACATTAATGGACAGCCATAAAATGGAACTCTATACATGCACTCAAAAAGAACGAAATGTATCCACACAGAGATTTGTACACAAATGTTTGTAGAAGCATTATTCATAATAGCCCAAAATTGGAAACAACCTAAATATCCACCAACTGGTAAACAAACAAAATGTGGTATATCCTAAAATGGAGTAGTATTGAGAAGCAACCAAGGTCTGTTACATGCTACAACTGGACAGAATCTCAAAAACACTGTGCTCCCTAAAAGAAGCTAGACACACACGAAATACATATACTGTGTTTATAATTCCATTTATATGCAAGCCCATAAAAGGCAAATCTACAGAGGCAGAAAATAGATTGCCTGGTAACAGAGATGAGGATGGGGGTGACTGCGAACAGACACGAGGAATCTTTTAGGGGTAATGGAAAAGTTCTAAAATTGGACTGTGGACTTCCCTGGTAGTGCAGTGGTTAAGAATCCGCCTGCCAATGCAGGGGACACAGGTTCGAGCCCCGGTCCGAGAAGATCCCACATGCCACGGAGCAACAAAGCCCACGCGCCACAACTACTGAGCCTGCGCTCTAGAGCCCACGAGACACAACTACTGAGCTCGCGTGCCACAACTACTGAAGCCTGGGTGCCTAGAGTCCGTACTCCGCAACAAAGAGAAGCCACCGCAATGAGAAGCCCACGCACCACAACGAAGAGTAGCCCCCGCTCGCCGCAACCAGAGAAAGCCCGCACGCAGCAACGAAGGCCCAACACAGCCAATAAATAAATAAACAAATTTATAAAAATTTAAAAGTAAATAAATAAAATTGGACTGTGTAGTTAGTTGCACAATTCTGAAATTTTACTAACAATTTAATGACTTGTACACTTAAAACAGGTAAATTTGATGGCATATAACTTATACCTCAGTAAAGCTACTTTACAAACACAATGAAATAGGGACTTCCCTGGTGGTGCAGTGGCTGAGAATCTGCCTGCTAATGCAGGGGACACAGGTTCGAGCCCTGGTCCGGGAAGATCCCACATGCTGCAGAGCAGCTAAGCCTGTGCACCATAACTACTGAGCCTGCACCCTAGAGCCCACTCACCACAACTAAAGAAAGCCCTCGCAGCAACAAAGGCCCAATGCAGCCATAAATAAATGAATAAATTTATATAAAAAAAGAATGAAATAGATCAATAAATTCTCACATGCAAAGATGTCTGAGATATATTGTTAATTTTTTTTAAAAGAAGGAAAATAGTATGAATGATATTATATGATTGTTCAGGCAATCATAATAAAATACCTTCATACACATATAGAAAAAAAGTCTGGAGGAATATATACGAAACAGGTAATAGGCATTTTCTCTCCAGGAGGCAGGATGATGAGAACGTTTTACTCTCTTTATGGGACACTGCTGATATATGATTTTTTTAATTAGGTATTTTTGCTACATGTTTGAACATTTTCTCAATAAACCATTGAGGGGCAAGTGGGCATTACTTTTATAATCTTAAAAAACACAATGTAAATATTAAAATAAACAGGTAAATAAAGGAGCATTGTTTAAAATGGACTCTGTTTTGCTGATACAGCTGAGTCCTAGTTAAAGATGCCACATCTGGTCACAAGATGTATGGAATTTCTCATTCTCCTGGCTCCACCACAGCCTGGAAAAAAGAAATCTGAAAACCACCCAGCTCTCTTTCTCTCATTCCAGGCTTCCCAAACAAACTGTGACTAATTCTGTTTCCCAGCTACCTTGAAGCTGGGGAGAACAAATGCCCAGGAGAGGTGGATCTCCCAGTGTTCATCCATCTATGGATACTAGGGCTTATGAAACAATCTTTTGTGAGTTTGGCTGGCAAAAAAATGGATTCCTCAAACGCAGATAAAATAATCTGATTATTCATTAAGCTAAAGAATGGAATCAAGGGCCTGAGGACTCTCTCAAGACACAGAGACCCCTGGGAGGCCTGACTTATATGGCTGACCTATCTCCCTGTCTTGAATTCTCAAAGCCCAGACCCTGACAACTCAACAAACTTAAGTAGCTTTTTCATAACTTTTTATTGAAGTGTCATAAACATACAGAAAAGTGTACATATTTTAAGCAGAATTTTTATGAAGACTCCAAGGCTCAAGGATAAATCTTACCCTTTTCTAATGACTTTTGTTTTTTCCTTTGGCTTCTCCTAATAAGAGGTCAATGAAGTAGCTGAGCTAATAACAGTCCATAGCCACGCTGGACCCATCTCCCTGGAAGTCTGGACTCAGGTGCATGTGTATTGTGGGTGGTGGTCATTGTTTCCCAACCCCCAGAGGTGCTTCCAAGTCAGATGTTAACATTTCATGTCTCAGAGAACAGGGGCTGAGATCAGCTCAGCCTTCCCCAAAAGAAAGCTCTCCAGTTGCTATGAAGAAAGATGGAATGACCTCCACTAGACTATAAACTCTGGGAGGGCAAGAAGTGTATCTGTCTGTTCATCTGTATAAACCCAGTGCCTGGTACACAGTAGGTATTCAATAAATACTTCTTAAAACAAATGCTAATTGACTGGAATAGAAAAGGTGAAGACAGACCTTGGAAACCGGGCCACAAAGCAGAAACCCCAAGGGCTGGAAAGTGCTACTGCTAACGCAGATGAGCCTTGGTGCCAATTATAAAATGGCAGCCCCTTCTCCCTGCTGATACACCTCCACTCCAGGGCAAATGCTTGGTGAGCAGAGTTTGAACTGGCTTTCAGGCCCCACCTCTTAGCCAAGTGCCCTTGTGCAGGGGACAACCTGCACTGTCATATGGGTGGCCCTGAGTTGGTATCTCTACTGCTTCTTGTGCCCATTGAAAACACAAATCATGTAGACCATTCCTTGTCAGGCTTCTAGGCAGATGCCCAGTTTGTCCACAGGAAACTCTGACCTGAAGTGAAAGCCAAAGACCTAGAAAAACCTTCCTTTAGTCAATAAATGCTTGTTGATTCATTATAGGAACATGTAGTCCCAAACCCTGCATCATCTGAAAAGGATATGCAGAAATTTCCCTGTGCCCACTTCAACTCCCTCCACACTCCTACAAGAACAAAGCAAATGGGAAAAGGAAAAGAGAACATCCTACTTCGCACCAGAGACTGTCCTTTTCCTGTGGAAACAGTTGCATGAGCTTCATACTCAAACAGCTCCAGGAAGACTTCATCTGTGCATCTTCTGCTGTGCAGGCATCCTCTCTTGCCGAGATGGATGGCACATGCCCCTAACTGGTCCCACTGCTTCTGCTCACCTACCCACAGTCTATTCTCCACGTTCTAGGAGGAAGGATCCTTCTAAAGGAGAAAACTGATCATGTCATCTCCCTGCTTAAAATCTCTAATTGCATGTAGAATAAAATATAAGCTCTTAACATGGTCCATGAGGCCCTCTATGACCCTGTTCTGGCCAATCTCTCCCAGTTCTTGTATCCTTCTCTATCTTGTTCGCCTTATTCTTTCTGTGCCTGCTTTGTTACAGTTCCTTCCCCATTTTTCTTTTTTTTAATTCTCGAAGCTTGTTGTTCCTGCCCCAGGGCTTTTGCACCTCCTGCTTCCCAGGCCTGGATTCTCTTCTCCAGCTTTTCACATGACATGCAGGTGTCAACTTAGAGAGGCTTTTCCTGATCTTTTATCAGAAGTTCCAACAACCCCCCTTCATTCTCTATTACTATTTTATTTTTTTAATGGTTACTATTATCTAAATTTATCTTGTTTACTAGTTAACCTTTTTATTGCCAGTTCCCTGCCTTCCCTTATCTCCCTACACCACCTCCACCAATACACACAAGAATCTAAGCTTATTTCCCACTCTATCTCTGGTATCCAGAAGTTTAATAAATACTTTTTAAAAGCATGACAATAATTATAACTGTAAGCCTCTTAACAGTTTGCAAATATACTCACATTCATTGCTTTATTTAAGCTTAAAAGCAGCCCTATAGGGCAGGTAGCACTCATTTTATAGATGAGGAAACAGAGGTTCAGAGAGGCCAAGCAGCTTGCCAAAGATCACACAGCAAGAAAGAAGGTTATTTTGCACTCAAACCCAGATTTTCTCCCTCCAAGTCCAGAGTTCTTCCCTCAATATATTTAACATCCAACAGGGCTTCCCACCCAGTAAGCAAAAACTTTACAACACCCGACGAGGAACAAAGCAGTTCCTTGCAGGATCGAGTTAAGCTCCAAGACAAAAGAGAACATAAGGCTATGAAACCATTTTGGAAATAATCAAAATAGACAATTATGTAAAATGAGCCCCCTCTGAAATCCACGGAGGGAGAAGCTGCGAGGCATCTAGATGTCATATCTTAAGTTTGATCTGTGCTTATGAAATTCCTTGATTCAAATGGAGGATGGGGAACTTGGGAGTGGGGGAATGTGGCAAGAGAAGAAAAGGGCTGTATCTCTACCCAAGAGTGGCAAAAAGAAACTATGACTAATAGGGAAAATTCACTGTAGGAAACTAACCACATGCTATAGGAGGATCAAATTTCTCACCCCTCAGACCAGAAAGTTAAAGGCATAACAACCAAAGCATGTTTAAAACTATCTTCGCAGTCCCAGCTCTAAAAGAATGAGAGTAAAAATCTCTGGGAGGATAAACTGAAGTGGCCTTTGGGGAAGGGGAGCTTGGTGGATGGGAATACTTTCCACTATATTTACTTTGCTTTATATGTGTCTATATTACATATTCAAAAATGAACTAAATTTAAACGAACAATTAAAATGAAGAGAATGAGAGGGTCCAGGAAGCAATTTCAGCAGGTCAGCTCTTCCAATCTGGCCTTCCTAACAGATTTCATCTTTTTCAACCCAAACAAAGGTGAGAAGTCAGGCCTATTCTTCCCTCTTCATAGCATGACATGTAGGAAGTTCTTCCTTTGGTCTCACTCAAATCTAAGCCATTTCCCCTTCAAATCCTGGAGCCACAGAGCTGAAAAGGACCATCTTCTCCATACCCTCTTTTACAGAGAAGAGAAGAGATTTTCTCAAGGTCCCCCAACTAGTTAGCAACAAATGGGAGGTTTAGTGCAGACCCCTTGCCTCCCAGGGGGCAGACCCCCATGCTCCTTCTGTGACACCCAGGCTCCCTCTCTGTTCAATACCCAGAACAGACTAATATGCAACTGCTAATATGCGCAGTTTAAGACTATCATCCACCAGGCCATTCTCTAAAGACCCCTCTTTTCCATACTGCATCTACTTCTGCCTCCGACCATTCCAAAGCACTCAGTCGGTGGCTCTCCCCTGGAGGCAGGACCATCCCTCCAAGGGGAATGCAAAATTTGTGGGCAACGTCACAAAACTGGCGGGCACTACCAGCACTTAGTGGGCAGGGGCCAGGGGACATCTGCGATGCAGGGGACAGCCCATGCAGAGAACTGTCCCCCAAAGTGCCTCATGGGGTACCCCACCCTGTCATCTCTGCATCAGTCTCTGAACCCTCCCCCACCCTTCAAAAGCTGCATGTCCACAGGGTTGTGGAAGCCATGATAAATGCTAGCTGAATGCTATGAAAAATAACTACAATAATGGGCAGCATTTGATGGATCTTGCAGCTAAACAGTGTCGCTGACAATCACTCTTACAACCCTAGGAAAAGGGCACAGCTGTTCTGACTCAGACAAAGAAACTGAGGTACTAAGGGGCTAAGTCAGTTGCCAGAGCCACGCTAAAAATCGACAAGGCTGGCACTCATCAACGGAGTCTCCCAAATCCACAATTCCAAACACCACCAACTTTAAAATAACCTGGGCTGTGGGAAATTTAAACTACTAATAAAAGTCACCCATTGCCCAATCCCGTGCCTCAGTGGCCTCACTGGGATGACAGATTGCATCTTCCAGACCCTCCAGAAGGCATATCGAGTCCTGATGGGCCTCACTTCAGACAAGCTTCTAGTTTTCAGACCAGATTTCACGGTTCAGTAAACTCCACGCCCCCTCCAAAAAAATGGGGGGGGGGTGTCTACAAAGGGTGGCCAACATTGCAAAGGGTATTAAGGAGAAAAAACTACCCCAACTGTTTAAGAAAGGATAATTTCACACACACACACACACACACACACACAAACACAAACACACACACACACCAGAAAGGAAGAACGTAATTTAAAATAAAGGATAAAGGGCAGGACATTAATTATACACAGTGAGCTTTATGAGGAAATCCCTGCATCACCCTTAGGTTTTCTGTAGTGCTGCAGAATGGGAGACACTTCAAGGATAGAGAGCGGTCCAGGGACCTTTCGGGCAGACCACCTTATTGTGACAAGGAGACCTGGGCCCTTTGGACCTCGCTGTACTGGCTGCAGGCCCTAGTCTTGTTGAAGCCAAACTACAAAGAGATTCACAGAGGCAGCAGAGAACTGTGAGGGCAGAAAGAGGAAGCAGGGCGCTCCTACAGCCTCAGCGGAAGCTCTTCCACCCAAAGGAGCCATGCGCCAGTGGTCCCTACCCACAAGACAAGGGAGGAGAGCAGAAGGGGCAGGCACGGCAGGGGCAGGAGGAGATGTTGCCGGACTGGGTCTGGCTCTCCTACCCCTCCTCCCTCCCACCTCCCCCACCACCACCCTCAGACTCAGGAGCAGAGTCTCTGAGCTTCAGCTTTATAAACACAGGGAAAAAGCTAATGCGAACTTTCAGCTGCATTACCAGGATCAAGGGATGTGTTATGAGTCTCGCTGGCCTCCATATTGTTCCAAGTACTTCCAAAAGACAGTGCTTAGCTTGGGCTCCATATTTTAAGGGATATTAATAATTTGGAAAGTTTATCAGTGGGCTGCAAACTCAAAAATGGTCCTCCTCTATTTGGGAAAAATACTGCTCTAGGAAAAACCCCAGTCCGGCCAGCCAGATTGGTTAAATCCACCCTAGAAACGAATGAGGTAGAAGATCTGGCAGCCAGATGGCTTTTAAAACGTTGATAAGTTGAAGTGTGGCAGGAAAAAGAGAACAGAAGGTGAGGGAACAAGTCACCTTAAGCACAAAGGAATAACCTAACATGAGAATGCTTAGCAGAGAAAACAAATACCTAGCACATATACCACCACTGCTCACCCCCAAGCCCATGGTAGATATAATCTTTTCCTACTGACCCTGGAACACAGCCTCAGAATCCTTCTCAACACAGCTCTCCAGCAGCCACTACCAATCCATCACAGTTGGCACTTGGTTAGGGATCGTTCTATCCCCAAACGAGAGTTCTCTCCATAAAGGGGCACAGATGGCACATTAGATATGAACTATTCCCCATCACTGACTTAGGAATACATGAAAGCGGTCCTCACAGCATGGAGACGTTACCATGGGAATAAGCTTAGACCTATTCTGGTTGTTCCAAAGGAAGTGACTTGCAGTTCTATTCAAGGAAGACCTTTCTAGCAAATCTTTCCAATAATGGGATGGTCTTATTTATGAGGTGGTCAATGCCTTGCTATGGGAAGTTCCAATCAGAAGCTTCACAGCTATCAGAGATTCCTGCCTAGGGTGGGCATTTGGGCAAATTCTATGATTCTAAGTAGGAGTCGAGGTTTAGATATAACACGTATATACTGAGCATCTAATGTGTGGCAGGGATGGGCACACAGGCTATCATGGTGGATACTGTGACCCCATTTACAGAGGAGAGCACTGAGGCTCAGGGGGACTGAGTAACTTCACCCAGTGAGGGAGTGGTGGGTCAAGAACCCAAATCCCTCTCTCCCAACTCCAAATCCTGCATGCCCCTGCCTTTCTGCCCCCCGCCTCTTTTAGCTGCAAATGAACACCAAGACAAGGCCTCCTCTGAAGCCAACTAGTCCTCAGATAGTACCTATGCTGGCTGCTTTTTCCTCCCTAAAGACGTTGTCTAGCTGTTACGTGATGGCCTCACATCTCTGCTCTAAAAGTGTTCAGGTCCAGGGCCAAAGCTCCCTCACTGCTGGACAGCTGGCATCTTTTCTGCTAATCCTATCCCCAAACGAAGGGGCACCAATGAAATCTTTGATGTCGCGCTTAGTATCTCCATCCTAAAATCCCATGCACTTTCTTTCTCTTGGTTTAAGGCACTTGTGGCTTCTGTTCCAATGCAAAAGTCCCTAAAATGGGTGACACCTGCATCGATCACTGACTCTCCAGATGAGTAGCTAATCGTCAGCTATGAGGTCCTGAGCAATGGGAGAGAGAACAGGAAAGTTTCAGTGAGGGAAAGGGAAGAGGAGAGTTTGAACTCCGTTCTCATTGCTGGTCCAGCTGCGACGTCACGGCCCGATTCAGATGCCCTGGGATTCTGTCTTGTACCCCAATCCCCGCTCTCTCAAGTCCCGCCTTGTCCCACACTCCGGCAACAGTATCTGCCTTATTCCTCAGTGCCTGGGTCCTGTCTCTGAATTACCCAACCCCTTGGCCAGGCCCTGCTTTTTGCTCTGTCTTGCTGGCACCATGCAGAACCCCCATCCCAGACACCCAGCACTCCCACCTGGATAGACCCGCACCTGCTTGGACTCCTCTTGCCTCTGTGGAGCTGGAGGCCCCTCACCCAGGGGCTGGACTTCTAGCTTCCAGGCCCTCCTGTTACAGCCCCACCTGTCCCCTTCTGCTACAGTGAACCAGACCACCGTGGACCGTGCCTCCAGCCATGTTTCCCTCTTCCCTGAGTGCACTTCCCACTGCTCTAAAGTTACTTCCCCGATCTTGTTAAGGAACCAGACCACACTCATGTCTGTAATTCTATGTCTTTACCCATGCCCATTTCCCTAGTCTAATTTTTTGTTTCTCATCTGCCCTCAGAGAACATATATTTGCTGCCTAAAACTCTTCCTGGTGATGCCAGCCCACAGACCTTTCCTGTCTCTCTTTTTGCACTCAATGTCTATACAGCAAAATCAGTCCCTTATTTATACTATTATCTTCTTCACTGCCTAATGAAACAATTTAGCACATCTGACATCCTCATTGCCACTAAGTATTTGTTTTACCTTCCAGCTAGTTTATAAATGTCAACGGATAAAAATATTCTGTTTCACCTTGCACCTGCTTAATGCCTAGTCAGGGCAGGGCTGTATAGACCTCCTTCGTTGGAAAGTGCCTGCCCCACCAGTAGCATCCTGGCTGGCAGAGTTGTGTTGTTAACCCCACATTCCTGTCCACAGTGACTGGTTCAGGGACCACCTAAGCTGGGCCAATCAGAGTGTCTTCCCCAGCAATACTGAAGTGAGGGAGGAGGAAAAGAAGGCAAATGAGAGAGAGACAGAGGGAAGGAGTAAGAGAGACAATCTTTCCACGCATTCACTCCAGCTAAAACATGAACTTTGGAGCTGTGGGCAACCATGTACACCCGTGACGTACACGTATCAGAAATAGCCAGTTTGCTAAGAAGGAAGAGTGAAACCGATGTACAGAGAGAAGCCACAGTGAGAGAAAGTACACCAATTAACATCGAGAACAAACCAGGGCTCCCTAGCACCCCGTTCCTGATCCCAAGCCAGTCCGAGGCCAACTTCATTTCCCCACCTGGGTTCCAGATAACACCCTGCATCTTTATAATAAACTCCATTTTCACTACCATCAGCTTCATTTGGTTTTTGTTGTTGCAACCAAAAGTTCTAATTAAAGTGAGGGCACATGTTAGGTGTTTAGTCAATTCTTGTACATTGATTGAATACATTCCTGATTTCTCCCTGCAGACCTCAATTTAAACGGCACTGGTGAATCTCTTTAGCACCTCCCATTAGATGCTTTGAAACAAAGACCTCTAACTGGATAACTTTTCCACTGGCCACATTCATGCTTAACAACACAAATGCCATGGTCGTATTCAGACGAACTTGCACGCAAACACCCACATGCACCTACGTGTATATCACTTTGGATGCACAGGCAGGTACTCAGTGCATTTTGCTCCCTTCCTGGGTCTTTCACTCCAGAAAAGCAGAAAACAATGAAAAATAGAATTTATAGTCAAGAGCCTGGGTGACATCTCTGATGGCACTTGGCAGTCATACACCCTGAGCAAAGCATCCAACCTCTGAGCCACATTCAATGAGACATTGCCACCATGCCACCTGTTCTGGGAGCTGGGAGTGCAGTCCCTATGTAGGACTCTGGACACTTAAAGCAGCATCTCTCCAAGGATGCTTGTTCTAGAACAAGGATTAGCACGCTACAGTCCATGAGTCAAATCTAGCCCACAGCCTATTTTTGTAAATAAAGTTTTGTTGGAGCACAGGCACGCCCACTCATTTCTCTATTGTCCATGGATGCTTTGGCACTCAAGAGCAAAGCTGAGTAGTTGAGACAGAGACCATATGGCCCACAAAGCCTGAAATGTTTACTATCTGGCCATTTACAGAAAAAGTTTGAACATCTAGAAGATGTTAATGAGTTAATGAGTTCAGGAAACAATGGGTTAAATATTTTCTTTTTTTTATAGGACTTATCAGAGCCTTTAATATGCAGCTGTGCTCTATGACTCTCTAAGGAGGGAACACACTAGAATGCTTCTCATGCCTATTTGAACACACAGCCCTTTTTAGAGCAGACATCTTGAGGGACTGGTGTTCCAGAGTCTAGAGAGTTCCTCACCTATAAAATACAGATGATAATAACCCAGCTCTACCTGCCCCACAGGCTGTGGAAGATCAAATGTGACAACAATGTGAGTGGGTCGAGCAAACCACAGGCAAATGAGAATCACACCTTCAGCCCAGTAACTTAAAGGTATTTTCTCTCCATTTCCCACCAGCCATTCTGAGGAAAGACATGAAGAGCTTCAAGGAGTCAACTGTTTCCAAGAACCTGTTGATTCTAAAGAACTCGCCTGGCCTCCATAGAATAGTGCACTACTGGAAGCCTAATGGGAAGGGTTGCTGAGAGATTCAATTTGTTTCCATTAAAGAACATCAATTAATCTTGATTCTGGATGGAAGATAGGCACCTCTCCTCTTGAAGGTTTGACTAGCTCCCCGCACTACAGGAGTGACATGGGCTCCAGATAGGCTGTTTCTTCACGCAAAGCCATTCCACAAGCCATGGGGTTCTGATAGGGACAGATCCTCCTGCAGAAGGAACATTTGATCTCCCCCCCAAGAAAAGACCCTTGCTCATACTCCACGCATACATGCTCCATGCCCCTAGCTTTTCCATGTATCACCTACAGCACCAACTGGATTTTGTCACCAAGTATTACCCAAAGGTAATACTTTGGGTAACACCAGTTAATGGAACAACTCTTTGAGACAAAAGACCTCTCTACTTCTTTTTTTTTTTTTTTCCAATTATTTTTTTGGCTGCATTGGATCTTTCTCTAGCTGCAGTGAGCAGGGGCTACTCTTTGTTGCGGTGCGCAGTCTTCTCATTGCGGTGGCTTCTCTTGCTGTGGAGCACAGGCTCTAGGCATGTGGGCTTCAGTAGCTGTGGCACGCAGGCTCAGCAGTTGTGTCTCGCAGGCTCTAGGGTGCAGGCTCAGTAGTTGTGGCGCACGGGCTTAGTTGCTCCACGGCATGTGGGATCTTTCCAGCGCAGGAATCGAACCCGTGTCCCCTGCATTGGCAGGCAGATTCTTTTTTTGTTTCTTTTTTCTTTTTTTTTTTTTTTGGTAAGCGGGCCTCTCACTGCCGTGGCCTCTCCCGTTGCGGAGCACAGGCTCCGGACGCGCAGGCCCAGCGGCCATGGCTCACAGGCCCAGCCGCTCCGCAGCATGTGGGATCCTCCCGGACCGGGGCACGAACCCGCGTCCCCTGCATCAGCAGGCGGACTCTCAACCATTGCGCCACCAGGGAAGCCCCGGCAGGCAGATTCTTAACCACTGCGCCACCACGGAAGTCCAAGATCTCCCTACTTCTGACTCAGATGCAAGGAAGTGCGCAGGGAAGGCGAAGCAGGTCAGGTAGGGAATGGCCAGGGCCCCAGATTAGCAAACAACAATGATGTTATACTGAGATGTCACGCTACTTAGAAATGGATGTTGCCATTTCCTTTTCCAAAACAAGAAGTGGGGATTGTGGGGAAGGGGACAGAAGGAAGAAAGTGGGAAGGGAGATGGATATATGGAAACACCATCCACCCACCCACCATCCTGCAACTCTAACCCTCTCCAGGCAGTTCAGATGGCACCTGCCCATCTTCTCCCCTACCATAAAGATCCAGCATCTTCCAGATGCCAAGTAGTCACAGACAGTCCCTGGCACTCCCAAGAGATAAGTCTTCCTAGAATAACCACAATTCACAAATACCACGTCTATCTGTGGAAGAAAGGTCCCAAGAAAGGCAAGTCTTCAAAAAACGATTAGGGAAAGGTGAAAGGAAAATAACAGGCAAAGGATGACTCAATAAAAGGATACACTGAGGCAACTACAGTAAAAACAGAAAATCGCCGCCACATGACTGTGGAGAGCCAGACAAGACCCTTTCTCTACACTAGAAATACTCAGACCAGAAGGGCATTTCCTAAGTGATAAGCCCAAGGTCCCATGCAGGGAGGGGCTCGTTCTACAAGGAAGTGGTGTTGGAGGGAGTTCCTAAGGATTTTGAAGGTCTGGGTTGGACAATTTCAGTCTGAGAACCTAAGAGCAGAGAGACAGACTCAAGCAGGATGAGGGTCTAGCAGATTCTGTCTCGGAGTGGGGCAGCCAACCAATAAGTCCACAGTGGGCCTCACTCCCCTGACTCCTAGCAGCCATCAGACACTGAGCTAACAGCCCTTGACCATCCTCGCTTCTGGTGAAGTTCTTGCAATTTCTACCACCAAATACCAAAGTTTCCTAAGAAGATTCAGACCCCAGCAGCTGGCAGAGAGGTTCTGAGGCTGGCACCAGGAGCCTCTGGAGAGGAAGGTGCTTCATACGAAACTCGGGCTTCCAAGCAGAAGCAGCCAGCTTGGGAGCCACCTGTGAGCAACACTGTCTCAGCCGCCTCCACCTGGTCTCTCTGCGACCCCGCCCACACCCCATCCCCTCCAAGCGGGGAAGGTCAGCCAGCTCGCAAAACAGAGGAAACCACTAGGCAGACATCTGCAGGGCTGTGCTGTGCAAGGGGAAGCCATTGTTCTGCATGGCTCCAGAACAGGCCCATGGTGTGGAAGTTACAAGGGTGAAGATTTGGATCAATATAAGGAAAACCATCAGAAGCCTTGGAGTGGAGCAGTTCAAAAGAAGAGGCAGGGGTGTCTGCTGAGATGCAAGAAACGGGGGCTGATGGTATGCAAGCCAACATTAGTCATTAGGAGCAGCTGCAAAAGCATCTCTGCTCCCCCCACCCTACTCCCAACCCTCCCCTGTAGCCCCCAGCTGCCTGCCACACTGTTGGGGAGATGACCAAGAGGCATCCAGGACTGCACCTTAAAGATGTCTCTGACCATGCAGGGCATTTTGATATAGCCTTGCAAACAAACTGCTGCCCAATGTACTGGTCATGCTTAAATAAACAAACCTCTTCTGCTCCTCAGAGAGTAAGGCATCCTCTGTATAGTTAGTCCTGGAGGAAAATTTCAATTTGACATTGACACTGGTGCTGTTTGCATTCTTGGTCCACACTGTCTTGGCACCTATAGCAAGTCTTTCCTGAGATACAGATTTTATCTTGCTTCCAGCTGCTCTGAAGATGTCTAATTCCTCTTTGAGGTGCCCCACCCAACCCGCCTCCTAGAAAGTGAAATACAGGCAAACCACAAAGGCCATATTTTAAGTCAGACCATCTCAAACATGATATTCCCTCCAAAGTTGGAGAAAATCAGTGACTTTTATATAATGAAAATAAAAGTTCAATGAGATTTTGATTAAAATAAACAACCACCACAACACTACACCAGGTGTCACTAACTCCAGTACCTATAGGGGCCTCGGGGGCTCAGGTGAACTAGCAGAGCAGGCGAGGTTAGGGGGATGAGGACAGTGGCCAAGTGAGAGCTCGAATCCCACCCAGGAAGGGCTCTGGCGCTCAGCCCCATCGCGTGCTGCCACATGGGAATGCAGGCCCAGCGCTGCCAGACCTTCTGACTTTTTAAAAAGGTGCTGGAAGTCCAGATTTTATGTGAAATCTCCTCATTTTTACTTGTTGGCATCTAATTCACATTTTTCAAAGACACAGTCCAGGCCAAATCAAACACGACTAAGGGCTGGATCTGGCCTGTGTGCCTTCAGTTTGCAAGCTCTGCATAAAAGTTCAGCTTAAACAAATTACCAGAATGTGCAAAACAGATCCTTCCCCATCACCCCCTCCATCTCTGAGAAATGAGGGGGGCGTCAGGGACGGCATTGCAGGTGAGATGAGGTTCAGGAATGAAGCAGGGCCAGTGACGTGTGCTGTCCAAATCTCTAGGTGAGAGCTGCAAGTTTACATTTCCACTTTGACAGAGTCCAAGCAAAATGGCTGCCTCTTCAGCGTGTTCTGCTTTCCTCTATCAGAAAGCAAGATTTTTACTTTTGTTAAGGAAATTATCTTCTTCCACTGGGCTGCAGGAAGCAGAATCACAGGGTTGGCAGAGACCTTATATGTCACTTAGAACAAACCTCCCTCTGATGCCTAAATCCCCACTCTGACAATCTTTTCCAGGGGCATGTCACCCAGCTTCAAACTCCTACACCAGGGAGCTTGAGGCTTCCTGAGGCTGTCTGCCTGTCCTTTCAAGACAGCTCTAATTGTTAGAAAGGTCTTCCAGACACTAAACTTCCATAAACCCAGCCCCAAATCAGATTACGTTTTTTGGCAGCTGCCTCCCCATGACTCACACCAAACTTAATGTCAACGAGAACCTTGAGTCTTTTTCACCAGCACTCTGCTGAGCACACCTCTCCCCAGTCTGTGCTTGGCCAGCTGGGTTCTTAGACAGAAGGGCAAGCTTTACACTTTCTTCCTTCTTAAATTTCAGCCCACCTACAGGTTGTGATAAGGCAGCCATCCATTAACAGGTACAAATCTTTGTTAGTGTCCCAGATTCTTTTAAGAGGACCTTGGCACTACCTCTGCTCCACAGATTTCTGGAGCTGAGGGCCCTGCGTGCAATCAATAACACAGAAGGCACTGGGGCATTTGCCAGTAAATACGACCTGCTGTCTCCTTCTCCAAAACCTGGTTGCTGGAAATATTTATGGAGAATTGAATGAAGGTTGGTCCCTTCCTCCAAATCAAAAAACTCAAATGCCCAAGCAGGTAACAAAAATGAGTGAAGTGAACTAGGTGGGCCCTAGAAAAAGTGGAGCCTGTGCCCCAGTTGGGGGGACAGCCAATTCTTGCCTCTGTCTGAAAACAGGCGCCCAGTGTTTCTAGATCTTCCCATTTCATAAGAAATGCCAGAAATCTGGATTTTTATGTAAAGTCTCCTGATTTTTTAAAGACTTTCTAATTTTTTAATGTTGGGAATTAATTCACCTTTGTAAATGTTCCAAAGGCCAAACAAAACACACTAGTGAGTCTAAGTTTGCCTGCAAGCTGCCAGTTCTGCTCTAGAGGTTCTAATCTCACTCTTGGATCAGATCAAGCCCTTCACATCTGGAGAAGCGTAACAGAGTGTGACCCACGTTCCAGACACTAAGCTAAATACTGAGTGTGAATTATGTCATTTAATCCTCACAAGAGTCCCAGAGAGAACTTCCCTGGTGGCGCAGCGGTTAAGAATCGCCTGCCAATGCAGGGGACATGGGTTCGAGCCCTGGTCCGGGAAGATCCCACATGCCGTGGAGCAACTAAGCCCACGAGCCACAACTACTGAGCCCGCGCGCCTAGAGCCCGTGCTCCGCAACAAGAGAAGCCACAGCAATGAGAAGCCCGCGCACCGCAACGAAGAGTAGCCCCCACTCGCCGCAACTAGGGAAAGCCCGTGCACACAGCAACAAAGACCCAACACAGCCAAAAATTAATTAATTAATTAATTTTTAAAAAAAAAGAGTCCAGCGAGGTGCCCATTTTAAGGAGGTGGAAGCTGAGGCGTAGAGATGTGAGATGACTTGCCCAAGGTCAAGCAATCAGTAAGTAATGAAGCTGAAATTCCATTCTGGGTCTGACTTCAGAGTTCAATGCACAGTTCCTGGACCACACTGTTTGAGCAGAATTGCTTTTAGTGAACTGTGCTTCAGTGTGCAAACTATCAACTTACCCTGGGGGGTTTTTTAACTACTAAAAATGTGTTGTGACTACTACAGGGGGATGACTAAGGCCGCCACCCACCACATTACCAGGTCCTCAATGGCCTCCAGCAGCTGAAGGGCCCTCCAGCCCACCTCCCCCCAGTTCCCCTCAGGGACGGGTCAGAGGCAGCCCCCACAGTGCTTCTCCTTGGGGGAGAGTGTCTTGCCCTGGACTCCAACCTCAAACTCATCCTTGAGGAAAAGTAAAGGCTTTGCTTAAAGTAATGAAAGGGAGTCTCTATTCTGAAATTTGAAAGGATGGTGGCAAGTCAGGCATTTTTGTTTCATAGATATTGCACCATTTGCTATGCTGTCATGTGATTCTCATTGTGCAATCCTATCTGATGAGCATAATTTGAAAGACAAGATAGAATGTAACTTCTTGGCCTTATTAAGAAATGGCAAACCCAACTGCCCATAGAAACCAGGGAGCTTAGGGAAATGAATGAAGCAGTGGGTGTGAGATAAGGGGGTGTAGGGACCCAGGAGGAGCTCCTGGCCCAGGAAATAGTGGAGACTTAAGAGTGCAGGCCTCATCTAAGAACGGCGGCTGCCACTCAGCTCTGGCTGACTGGCTGCTGTGAGGGAACAGGGGCCCAGCACACCAGATCGTCTGGTTTGTCTCATAAGAGTCAAAAATACAGATTTTTCTATGAAGTTGCTCACTTTGTTGTGCATCTCAATAAAATACATCTTGCTTGGTGATCAGTGCTGGTCTGGAAGAAAATAAGTTGAATTTTTTTTTTTTTTTTTAGTTTTGAGCTGCTTTAAACATCTGGAGAAAGAGAAGGATATCAAGGAGTCATTCTTAAATCCAGACTTCTGAGGATGCAGTCTGGGAGTCATTGATTCTCCATTGACTTCTTCCACAAAGGGAGATAGCCACACCCTGAGTTGACCATAGGCTTGGCTGTTAAGCTCCTGGTGGTGTTAGAAGAAAGGTCAACAAGGATGGGGAGGGAGGGGGATTTTGACCTCTAGTGAGCTAAAGGCCAACTCAATTCACTTCTTCCAAGTCAGGGTCACAATGAAGAGCATGGGAATCCATCCATTGGAGTGATACAATATTATACACTTGCCAAGTTCTAGGCACCTTTGCGGACCAAAATTCCAAGAGGTTGTACTTCCAAGGAGGTCAAAGGTCAAGTCTAGTTGAGTCCAGGCTTCTGACTCTCTCTTCTCCTTTGTGTCTGGTTAGGCCTGTTGGCATCTCAGAGAAAAGTCAGGGCAGTTGTCCAGGCTGGTCCCTACAGGGACGGGGCAGAGGTTCAAGCTCCAGACCAGCTTTGGTTACCCTGGAGCAACAGAACCAAGATTCAAGTATGGGCTTGGAGGGGAGGCCTGCATGCCCAAGCCGCCTGGGCCAAAGGAGTTCATGTAGAGAACCAGACTTCTGCATTAGGGTGTTGAGCCACAGCTTCAAGCCAGGTGTTCATTTCCCAGTCTGTGGCCTCTATAATCTATTTCCCTCTGGAACCTCCCGGGGGGGGGGGGGCAAAAGCCACCTGGACAAGGGACCAGGCTGGGGCCAGGGTCCAAGGTCTGGCATCCTAACCAAAGGCCAATTTGTTATTGCCCCATTCATGTTTCTATCTATTCAAAGGAGAAATTCCTTTCAGAGCTCAATATCTTTCTCTTGAAGAGTTGGTAGTATTCTCTTAAAGATACTATTAAACTCACATTTTTAGAGTCAGTACCTCATCCCATTCTCTTAAGATTTCTCTGCTTCCTGGTTCTGTCTGCCACACGATGTGCTGTTTCTCTTAATGATAACCACTGTTTATGGGGCATCCACTGTGTGTCTGTTCTGGCCTGAGTGCTTTGCAGAAATGCCCAACGTAGGTATTATTGTTCCTATTTTACAGTGGTACAGAGAGCTGAGCCTCAGAGAAGTTAAACAATTTGTCCACACTAATAAGCAGCACAGCTGAAATCTGAGCCCTGATCTACTGGACTCCCAAGCCTACCATATTACTCTTATACTTGTGATTATTAATAATAATAACCAACACTGAGTCCTTACTATGTGCCAGGCACTGTGTGGAGGGCTTTACATTCATTATCTAATTTAACCCCCTAGATAACTCTTTGAGGTTGGATAATTATCTCCAATTTACATATGGGGAAACTGAGGCTCAATGAGATGAAAAGCTTGCCCAAAGTCACACAGCTAGAAAGTAGAGAAGCTGGGCTGCAAAACTCGGGCAGTTCTATACCAACAACCAGGTCCTGGGACTTCCCTGGTGGTGCAGTGGTTAAGACTCCATGCTCCCAATGCAGGAGGGCTGGGTTCGATCCCTGGTCAGGGAACTAGATCCCACATGCATGCTGTAACTAAGAGTTCACATGCCACAACTAAGGAGCCGTGAGCCGCAACGAAGGAGCACACATGCCACAACTAAGGAGCCTCTGAGCCATAACTAATGAGCCTGCCACAACTGAGACCCAGAACAACCAAATAAATAAATAAATAAATATTTTTTTTAAAAAACATGTCCTTACCACCAAGCCTGCACTCCTTGGTTTCCTGACATTCTCAAACTGGATAGACATGCTCATGTCCTCATCCAAATACTCAATTAAAACAATGAACAGGGCAGAGCCTTTTGGCAGGCCACTAGAGACTTCATCTAGGCTGACAACGGTCCATGCAGCAATCAGCACTTGTTTGGACAATTATGAACCCATGTAATGGTGTTCTCCAGCTGTCCTGTGCTTAGGCAACTGGTACGGGAAAGGCAGAAGACAGTGCAGATTCGTGGCAGTGCTGGAGAAGGGTCCAGACTGCCAAAGCTGAGATTGGTCCCCTCTGCTCTAACTGCAGATCTACACCAGGGCTCTGTTTCCAGTCTTGGCCCCAGTCCACCCCTCTGCCCATTCAGATGATAATTATCTGGGTCTTAGAGGTAGCGGAGCCCCTAAATTGGGCCTCAGATAATCCTTCCAGTTTTGTCAAGCAACTTATTTTCCAGAGGAAGTAAGGGACTTTGTGGTTCACCAGCCAAGGTCTGGGGTAGAGGCCAAAGAGGGCCATTGTCTGAGGAGTCCAGAGAAGGCTTATTCTAGGGCTCTGACAAACAATAAAGGAAACTGGTGATCCAGGGGGCATTCCTGTTTCTTGGGAGAGTTTTCTCCGGGGGTATCAGGATTTGCCTTTTCACAATCTTTTTTCATTCATCTTGCCCTCCCTGGAAACAGCCATCCCGCACTTGACAGTAATGAGGATGGAGAGATGTGGCTGTCTCTTTAGAAACTGGGCAATTAAATTTTCCTTAATAAAGTTCTTTACCTTCTCCTGGCAGTATCATTTCTGTTGTCGACTTGGATGAATTTTTTTTAATTCCTTTAAATAGAAGTAGAAGACAGCATTTCCTGGAAAAGCATCTTAATATTTTCATAAGCCAAAACCTAACTGTGCACGTATTTTTCTATCCTTGATAGCTATTCCAGAACTTGCTTTGAATGCCTCTTGTGTTGCAGGCACTAGGCATAAGAATTCAGGGAATGAATAAAACAAGGCCCCTGCACTCAATGAGCTCACAGGGAGACAGACACATAAACAACGTGGCGGTAATAGCAGCATGTCCGCGGGGGGAGCTAGGCAAAAATAGAAATAATTAACATTTCTGCAGCACTCTAGAGTTTACTTTCTCACACAGCACCTCATTTGATCCTCGCAGCAACTAGCCCTTAAGGTAGATAACACCCTCATTTTACGGATGAGGAAGCAAGGATGCAGAATGGAGATGTGCCTTGCTCAAAAGATAGATCAGAGATGAAAATCAGGTCTATGCCTCTGAATCCCAGACTCTGGACACAGCACCACAATGGCTTCTGATTTAAACCCAATAAACTAAATGGTTGGGCTTGACTATTCCCCCTCTAGGACCATCTCTTAGAATTGTGGAAGAGCAGGGAAAAAAATCTTCCTCGCTACATGGAGGAATAATCCAGTAAAATAATACATTGCATTTCAGCAATCATTCTTACTGTATATAACGAGCACCACAAGAAGTAAAGCATAACTTAAGTATCTCTTGCAGATGTCTTTCTTTCTTTCTACATTTCTTTCTTTTCTTTTCTTTTATAGTTCAGTTGATGTCTGAACATCCTCCACAGCAGGAAAATTTGTCAAATTCCTTACTTATTGTCATCTTGGTGGCTTTTTAATTAGAAAAGTAATCATGCTCATTATTTTAGAATTGAATCAATATTGAACAATATAAGGAGAAAAGGTCTCCTTTCTGCTGTTCCCTGTCACTACCATCCTGCCCCATCCCTGACTTCCATTCCATTCCTAGTTCCCAAGAATAAACATCATTACCAGTCAGTAAGAACTATCAGACTCTTTTTAGGCACACCTAAATAAATAAAGACAAACATTTTTTATTAAAAAAACACAGGATTGTAACATACACACACACACACACACACACACACACACACACACACTCTGGGGGTTCAGGTTTGTTTTTTTTCTCATTCATCAGTAGTCGACATGGCAACTAAATGTTCTTTTGCCTTCAAAAAACAATACACAGACAGTCAAGTTGGTGAGTTCACCACAGTCCAGGTCCAAATATTTCAAGTTCATGAACTCTGGGACACTTGTAAAACGCAGGTTCCCAGGTCCCACCCCCAGAGATTCTAATGCAGGTAGCCCAGGAGCCACACTGGGTAAAAACACTGCAATAGGCAAAGAAAGCATCATGCCTGTCTAAGAGTTACTGGAACCTTCCTCTCCCAGCTGCCCATACAGGTAACGCCACTCTACTGATGGTTTTCCAGTACTGTTGCATTTTCCTCTCCCTACTAATTGGTACACTCACTGAGGGCGTCACCTGTAGGCTCAGGTTCACTGTCCAAAGACTCAATGTTGGTGACCTTCTGAGTGGTTGAGCTAACATTTCCATCGTTCAGTGAATGCTCCTGTGTGCCAAGCAGCATGCTGGAAATTCTGATGTGTGTTATTTCAACTAATTCTCACACACACACATACACACACACACGAGTAGGTATGACTATCCCCATTTTTCATATACGGAAACTGATGAGGTATTATATCTATTTTTCTTCTTTCTTGGATTAAAAAAAAGACATCACTCAGCTGATGAGCCATAAGCCAAGACACAAACCCAGGTCTGTGCAATTCCATCCAGAGCACGGTCCCCCCCATAACACAGCTGCCTCCTTCCACAATCCATATTCTTGTCTCACCCAATTTCTGTGACTTCAGCATAACTCTATCCAACCAAGATGATTTTCAATCCTCTTCAGTTGATCCCTGGCTTTAATTTCACCTTAAAAGCACTTATCCTATGATTATATTTACCAACTTGAGTATAACTATTAGAAAATTCCTTTTTTGGAACTACTTTTATCTTTTACACAAAGAATTGTGTGTTTCTCTTAGAAGAATCCATCTTCCTGACCCCTTAAGTATTTTGATAGCTTCTGACCCTTCTCTAAATGGAAAGATGGTTCGGTCTAGATCTTAAATAACTCAGGAAATAATGGTGGTGAGGTAAGCTTAGCCAATATGATTCAGTTTTACAGACCAATATCAGAAATCACAACATTTTCAGCAATTTAGATCCATTTGCTACAGGTTCCCTGAAGAACTCTGAACCACCCTTACATAATACTCAATCTTTTTGTAATTACAAGTTAAAATGTGTTTCCCTCACAGCATTATAAAGTCTATGAGGGCAGGGAATATAGAAGGAACTCAATAAATACTTGTTAAACTAAATCAAAGTGGACTGACCCACCACATCCTCAACATTTCTTTCCCACTATTCCCAATGGTCTAAAAATTCTGTGTTTCTGGCAGGAGACAATAGGACCCCTGCTGTTTTGGGCGCAGAGTTTCGATGGCACTATTATGCCAAGTATGAGATCCAGCAAGACAGAGACACTCAGGATAAGACCTGAGACAGGAGGGTCAGGCCAGAACTGATCAGGCCAAAGCCCTACATTAGCTTTGTCAAGGGACAAGTAAACTCAAAAGACCAAAACCAGGCAAAAGCTCCGGAGTCCAAATGACTGGGGTTGGAGGTCCAGGAGTAATCAGTTACCAGGTGTCAGAAGTGAGAGAGTGGCTGTTGTTCTGCCTCAGTTTCCCCAAGATGATATGTCTTCAGGAGATCCAAAACATACTGTCTGGAGAGGCCACTGATCAAAATACAGATGCTGTAAACTAAAAAGTAACGTGCTGGCAACTCTGCTTGAAATATCCTGCTGAGACAACAGCTGGGGAGCAGTCACATTGCTCAGCCAGTTTGCATTCTTTAGTACAAATGAAATCAGAGAAGAGACACCCACTCTTTTCTGTCCCTGAAGGTGGCTAAGGTGTTTCACTGGTAAGGGTCCTCTCATGGCATGTCTCTCTAATTCCTTATAAGGCACTCTAAGCTATGGATGGTCCCCCTTTGGAGCTGTCCCCTCCCACCAAGCTCCAATTCCTCCATAGGAACTCTACCTGCCTACAGGAATCCAGGCCTTTCTGTCTGACAAAGAGTTGGAAAACTTACTGATCTATAGTAAACCATACCCAGGAAATACCCTCACCAGCCATCAGAAGAAAAGGGATAGCAGGTTACCACTGCTAGGAGCAGACCGGCAAACAGGAACCCCAAAAGTACCACTGATGACCAGGGACGCGGGCAGAGGGCTAACAATGAGGAAAGGTACCACCAGGGAGGGGGAACCTGCTGTGGAGGTTAAATTCTTTGCCTTTGACAGGTCTCTCCTTTTAATACTTCCTGCCAAAGGCAGGGACAGCTGCCTGGGTACCAACAGGGAAGTGAGACTATGCAGGACCAGGAAGGGGAGATTTTTTAGCTGAAAGTAGCTGGGACAGATGTGGAGATGGGGAAGTTCTTGATGAGTTTTATATAAATCTGGTGGGACAGAAATGGCCACACACAAACCTATCACCACAAGAAAATGGTTTCCGACAAACAAATCCCCAGCCCTCATGGACCATCAAAACACGTGGGAGGTCATGCATATTGACTGATGTTCTTACTTAGCAGTCTCTTTATTGTAAGGTCATACTCTATTTCAAGCCGTAGGCCTATAGGCCTACGATGTTTTGCCTATCAGCTTCATTTTTATAATTTTTCATTAAAGACCTAGGATCCTATTTTTTGTTATATATAGATATAAAAGAGATCTGAAGTCTGAAAGGTAATACACTGAATTTTTACAGTGATTATCTCTGGTAGTGACTTCTAGATTCTTCTATTTTTCCTGTATTTTCAAAACTTTTAAAAGAATGAGCATGCATTATACCCAAAAATCAGAAAAAAGTATTATCAAAAAATAAGAGTTTCATCCACTGTCTCCAAGGTCAAAGACTCACAGGAGCCAGTGGTTAGAAAGGAACTTCAAAATCCTCTCACTTCTGGTCTTATCTCCCACCCCTACTCCATTCTACCTGCTCTGGATTTTAGCCACATCAGACTTCTCACCATTGTCCAAGTACCCAGGCCCCTTCATGACACCCATGCTTTTGCGCTTGCTGTTCTCTCTCCATGAAATGCCTTTCACCACTTGGAGAGCTTCTACTTATCCTTCAAAACCCTACCCCAAAGTCCTTTCTTCTAGAAGAACTTCTCCATCTCTCCCCAGCAAAGCTGTCACTTTCACTCTGAGTTTCCACAGTGTGTGATTCCAGTGCTGTCCCAGTACTTACCACACTGTACTATAATCGATTAATCTATTTTTGTAACTATCTTTCCTGGAAAACTATGAGTCCATCGAAGACAGGGACAGGGACCATATTTTATCCATTTCTGTGTCCCCATTTCAGCTATATAATAGGAACTCAACAGAAAACATTAAATTCCCTGCAGTATCCCTGCAAGTGGCCCCCTGGTCTCTCTATCTCATTCCCCTCTAAGCCAAAGGTTGGACGGCTCTGCATAGATACAATTGTCCCTTCTTTGGATTCTTCGTCTTCTTGAATTACCTCTCAGTCAGGGTTTCAGAAAGCCTGGATCTGCTCCATTATGTGCCTCTAAACTACAATTCCTGGTACAAGCCCATGCACCCCAAAGCAGAATATACATGTGTGCTTAGGTGCAAAGTCCGGGGACCCAGTGGTAAAGAATCCGCCTTCCAATGCAGGGGATGCAGGTTCGATCCCGGGTCGAGGAACTAAGATCCCACACGTGTGGGGCAACTAAGCCCGGGTGCCGCAACTACTGAGCCCGCTCACCTCAACAAGAGAGAGAAAACCTGCACGCCGTGACAAAGAGCACATGCGCCGCAAGGAAAAAAGATCCCACATGCCTCGCCAAAGATCCCATGTGCCGCAACTAAGACCTGACACAGCCAAAAAAATAAATTAAAATAATAAAATAAAATAAATAAATATTAAAAAAAAAAAAAAGGCCAGCACAAGGACATCTACACTTACCGTTCACTCACCGAATCCCACGGTCACCTATTATATACCAAATGTTATTCTAGCTACTAACAAAACACAAATGGACATGAGAAACAAAACTCTTGTTCTTAAAGACTTTCAATTCCGGTAAAAAGAAAAAAGAAGGGAAAATATCGTATAGGGAAAACATCATACAGCTTGAAGTGCTCTCCTGAGACTTCAAGTCAGCTAATCCAATAGTTACTCCATAGATACTTAAGATTGGGTGGTCAGGAAGTGACATGCAAGCCAAGAGTTGAATACCTAGAAGAGGCCAGCCATGTGACAATCCAGGGGAAGAGGATTCCAGAAAGAAGGAAAAGCTAAGTGCAAAGTTCCAAAGGGGGTACAATTTTAGAGAATTCAAGGCACCAGGAGAGTGGAGAGATGAGCTGGCTGAGATGGGCAGAGTAGGGCTTCGTAAGCCCAGCTAGCAGCTTGGATTCAATTCTTGAGCAGTGAGATACTACCAGAGGGTTTGAAACTAGGAAGTGACATGATTAGATTAAATTGTGTGAGGATTACTGCTGGCTGCTGCAGGGAGACAGACTATAAAGACAAGAGAAGAAGCAGAGAGACCAGTTAGGAGAGCGGCTTTAACGCAGGCCTAGACATTTTTGATTGTCACAACTTTGGGGGCGGGGAGGTGGCTGCTGACACCTCTACCTAGTGGGTAGAGGTCAGGGATGCTGCTCAACATCCCACATGGTGCAGGACAGCCCCTCACAACAAAAAATGACGCAGCCCCGGGCTTCCCTGGTGGCGCAGTGTTTGAGAGTCCGCCTGCCGATGCAGGGGACATGGGTTCGTGCCCCGGTCTGGGAAGATCCCACATGCCGCGGAGCGGCTGGGCCCGTGAGCCATGGCCGCTGAGCCTGTGCGTCTGGAGCCTGTGCTCCGCAACGGGAGAGGCCACAACAGTTAGAGGCCCGCGTACCGCCAAAAAAAAAAAAAAAAAAAAGACACAGCCCCAAATATCAGTAGTGCGGAGGTGGAGAAACCCTAAGTTAGGGGGATGTTGCCGTGGTCCCAAGAAGAGGTGATGGTGGCCTGGGCCAGGATGGTGCAGATGTAAAAGGAAGGAAATTCACTGCATTTAATATTTTGAAATATTGAAGGTTTTCCTCCCATATTTCCTTAGACCTCCTGGACCTTATTCAGGCAGGGAGGGCATTCTGTGTTCACTGTCTCAGGGATAATACAGGGAAAGAGTCAATTCTTGGCTTTTGACTTTCAAAATCACAGCCCTCAGGGAGAAGAGAAAGAATGTGGGTTATGGACAATAGCTTTGAGAGAATGATGACAAAGAGCCAGGCTACCACCCCTATTAATCCCCCTCTCCTTCCCTCCCCCACACATGGATAAAGATTCTGGGAGACTATAAAGCAAGGTGTGTGTAGATTTTACGGATGTGTAAGAAAATAACCCACATCCTGCCTCACCACAGACAAGCCCAGGGAAGGAGGGTGATGAGGGAATGTCCACATATATTTGCACAATCTGAGACCCGAGGAACTGGGCCACTTCCCCAGGCAGCACCCTAGGGAGGTCCTGGAGGAGAAGTGAGTGCTGGACACAGCAAGATGGGCCTGAGACTAATGCCCAGAGTCTCTCACAACCCAGCACAGTGTGTGAGTCCTAGGATGACCCCCAGTGCCTGCAAATCTCATAGAAGGAGGTGAGGAGGGGAACAGGCAAAATGACCTCAGGTTTGGAACAGAGAAGGACCACTGGCTGGACCGACCACTGCAGACCCAACAGGAAGGAGGATATCTTGGTAGTTGCCAAAGTAGATTGATAATAAACCACAACAGATGTCCCCTTGGCACTGCCCCAGTCCCCCTGCACCTTGGGACACAACACTGGAGAAAACAAGAGGAAAACCCCCAATTCACTTAGATTTATTTCTGCCACTCGCAGCAGAATAGGGATGTGAAATGTAAATCGAGTTACAGAAAAATAAAGAAAACCATATTTTTATTGCACCTGGATTTGTGGCTGAGATCTGCTCACCCTGAGGCGCCACAGGCCACGGGCTTCTGCGTGTCCATCTGCATTGTTATTAGCTGGCATCAACTGTGCGATCCCAGCGGTGGCACCAAGGTCCATTCAAGGTCCCTTGCACACTGCCTGCAGCTGAGTGCACCTCCTTACTGTCACACACAGGCGGGCACGCGCGCACACACCACGCATATTGATCAGGAAAGAACTGTCACCAAATTACCATTTAAATCAATGGTTGAGCGCTCAGTAAATGGAAATGTCAAAAGCCACATTTTCTAAGTGACCTTGAAACACCACATTGATATCACTTATCTGAGCTGGATACGCATTTGTTTTACCTCTTCCCCTCTTCAAACTGTCTTCTTAGGAAACTGTAAAAGTTAGGGAACTGGGCAAAAGGCAAAAAGAGAAAGAATCTGGGTAACCCACAAACTGTGTAGCCTGACATTGTCCAAAATGTAATCTCTGGAACAGTCTTGTGAGATATTCTATGAAAAAGGTTTACAAGGCTGAGTAAGTTTGAGGAAAGTCTGTGGCCCGCTTCTTGGCGGTTCACACTTAACACATTCAAGTCCTGTGGGAAACAAACCTATTTAACTCACTTTATGCTAGAACTTCCAAAACCTATTTGACCACAGAGCTATTTTTTTCCACCCAATGCCTCTTTACATCCAATTTCATGGAATACACCTCAGGGAACACTACTCCAAACATAAATTGGCCTAATGATTAAACAAATTAAGAGAACGGAGCCAAAACCCCACTCCTGGGCAGCCAAGATATTTTATAAACACCAACAAGCCATCAGGAAGAAATCATTTACAAGTGAAATCAAGCCCAGGATACAGCTTGCTGCAGCCTGTATTAGGCCAGAGGTTCTGAACTGAAACTCAGCACCTTTAAGACGTCAACCCCTGTCCCCTTCCTGGCAGCTACAAGGACAGGACCGAGTTTCTGAACCAGCCTCACCTCCTCTCCTCCTTTCCATGTTATACCCCCGCCTCATCCTATTTTCCAAGGCACCTCTGCTCTGCCTCCCAGGCAACCGTCCCCACCTGGCTTGCCCCACCCACCAAAGCAATTCAACTCCATGCGGTTATTGATCACCAACGAGGTGCAGGCACAAGGCTACAGCAATGAGGCTACAGCAACGAGCCAAGCGAATAGAGCTTTTGTGTTCACGGAAATATGGTCTAGAAGTGCCTGCGAGCCAGAAGTCTTCTCTGAACATCAGCTTCCACATCTGGAGGGGAAAAAAAAAAAAGTGGGAGCGTTGGACTAGAAGACACCTAAGATTGCTGGTTCTGTATTTCCAGGCTGGTGGAGCCTCCGTCAAGTCTCCAGTGGGCCCTTTTTCAAAGTGGGAGTGAGGGATCTGACACAGCTAGGTGGCTAAGTAGGGGATAGCAGAGATTGGATTAGAAGGAGTGTGGAAGGGTTAGGAAGGGTAGGAAGTCAAAGACTAAAACCCGCCCCAGACTGGCCCCCCAGTGAAGGAACCCCTGGGTTTCAGGGCCAAATTGCCCTGGCATACATCTTGCCTCCCTGTACAACTGGAAGTCAGAAAGCCTCCAGTTTAAACCTCGGCTCTGCCACTGTTCGCTCTGCAATCTGATACAATTTATGTCTCTGAATTTTACGTTTTAATCCGTAAAATAGGAATAATAATGACTATTTCACAGAATTTGGGGGATCACAAAATGAGATACCATATGCATGACTGAGACGTAGAGATAAATAAATTACCTCCCACTGATAAGCAAAGCTGTATAGCCTGAAATGAAGCATGGCTTGTAACAGTCACTGAATGAGTGAGTGAGTGAGTGAGTGAATGAATGAACAAATAATAGAGGTTTCTGGAAAGGAACGGTCGTCCCTAGCATATAAACTCTGGTGGTGAGAACTCCAGAAATGGCCAATATAGACCCCCAGATCCACTGATTTCCTCAGACTGGGAGGTGCCTGGTGTGCCATGTGCCCCAACCACATCCCACCACGACTGTGACAGACATCACCCCACCAAACATCACCTAAGCTTTCAACACATCAGCCTTCACCCAGTCTCCATAGACAAACATCTCCCCTATCAGGCACAAACAAGGAAACTCATCAAGCTATGAAAAATATTTCCTTAACAAATAAAAGCTCCACTTTCAATGGAACAGAAAGTATGACATTGTTAGGGGTTGAATGTTTGGTGTTCCTCCCCAGATTCACATGTTGAAGCCCTAACCTCCAATGTGATGGTGTTTGGAGATGGGTAGGGCCACTGGGAGGTGATTAGGCTCACATGAGATCATGAGAGTGGTGCCCTCATAATGGGAATAGTCCCCTTCTAAGAAGAGAAGGATAGAGAGCTCTCTCTCCACACACAGAGGAAAGATCATGTGAGCACAGCGAGAAGGCAACTGTCTACAAGCCAGGAAGCGCGCTCTCACCAGGAACCAAATCTGTGGGCACCTTGATCTTAGGCTTCCCAGCCTCCAGAATTACGAGAAGTAAATGTCTGTTGTTTAAGCCACCCAGCCACCCATGGTATATTGTTATAGCAGCCCAAGCTAAGACAAGTGTCAAAGAAAATATAACTCGAGCTTGAGCTTGAGCTGTGAGTTATAAGAGTAAAACTTCTTATTAGTAACTTATCAGTCACTCACTCAACTGATTGTATGCCAATCACATGGGGGAAATGAAAATGACCATAAGCATTTCTGCCCTCAAGAGTTCATGGCTGAAGGACTAAACATAAAATAGGAATGAAGGATAATAAGGCTAAAAATAGAGAGGCAGATGTGAGGAATCACTCATTCTGCCCAGAAGAGTTATTAGGAAGGCGTCATGGAAGAGGGATCATTTGAGCAGGCATTGAAGGATGGTCAGGAGTTGCCCAGACAAGAAAAAAAGAAAAAAAAATGAGAGGAAGAAGGAGTCATTTTAAGCAGAATAAAGGCACAAATGGGGAAATATTTGGAGGTGAAAAAGTGTATGGAGGATGCAGAGACAAGGAATTGGTCTAAAGTGGATATGAGAGCACAGGCCTATAATAGAGAAAACAACTGAAGATGAAACAGGTAAATTGGCTGAGGCCCCATCACCAAGACCCTTTATGGATGTCAACTTGTAGGCCACAAGTTGCAGACTGGTGGGCACAGGCTGAAGCTCTCCTACCGACAGGTTTGTTCATGTAGCAAAGAGTTTCTTAAAAACTTGAGCTACCACTTAAAAATCAGGAGATTTTCATCATGGCCTTGGATTTGGCAAAAGATTCTTAGATATGACACCAAAAGCATGGGAAAAGAAAGAAAGAAATAGATAATCAGAACTTCATAAAAATTTTAAAACTTTTGTGATTCAAAGGACACCATCAAAAAAGGGAAAAGATAACCAACAGAATGGGATAAAATATTTGCAAATCATATATCTGATAAGGAACTTGTATCCAGAATGTAGAAAGAACTCTTATAGCTCAATAATGAAAAAGACAACCCAATTTTTTAAACGTTTTAAAAGTTAAATTTTTCAATATTTAAAATGATAATCAGGAGACTTTGGTTTAAAATCCAGATGCCCTGGAAACACTGAAAGAACTAACCACTCTGGGCTCACATCCCTTCATGGTAATGACAGGCGAGAGCTGAGCAGGGGCTGCCTCCTCTAAGTGAGCTCTCTAATCAGCCACAGTCCTCACTACTCCCCACTGTTCCCCAACCCAGCCTACTTTCCTCACTGAAGCCACTGAAGGTGGTGAGGCCTCCTAAGGTCATTGTCCAATCACTCTATCGCATAATCTCTTTAAGACTAAATTCATTCTGGTGCTGAGTTGGAAGTTTTTTATGTTTGGGGTTTTTTAAATTTCTTTTCCTTCACTGATTTTTTTGCCATATTCCAAGAAAACTCTTAGCCAAGAATGTATCCTATATTTTGCGTCTCTCACAACACCCAGCACAAGACTAAGAACAAAGCCGATGCTCAATGTTCACTGAATGAACCTATAAATGAATGAGTAAATAAATACTTCTCTGTGATCTTCTTCAATACCTTGTCTTCTTCCCCCCAATTCTAGACTTACGCCATTAAGAAGATGGCCTAAAATGAATATGGATGTGTAATAAAAAAATAAAACACGAAAATCAATCACTACATTTCTATTTTCATTTTCTATTAAGATGAAATGGAAATGGGAATTCTGAATAAATGCAGAACAGACCATTATGTCTAACAGCAAGACGAATTAGAGCCCAGGACAGTGGAGAGCACCTGCAAATAAGATTACCGAACACTATCAGGGATCTTTGAGGAAATAGTGAAAAATAGGATAGGCGCCATAAAGCTGGAGATGGGCAAATGTTCTGATTTTCAAGAGGGGAAAGAAGTTCGAGCTTGCCAGTTCCAGACTGAGAATATGGTGTCACTCTCAGGCATGGTTCCTGAACAGATTCATAAAGGGACACTTGTGAACACCTCGGACAGAAAGCAACATCGCTTTGGAGCCAGCACAGGGTCACCAAGAACAAGTCATATTAAATTCACTTCATTTTCTTCTCTCTGACAAGGCTCCTAGCCTAGTGGATGAGAGAAATATAGCAGATAAAATATATACAGTGCAATGATGGGGTGGGCAGTGAATAGGGCTAATTCAACCTTGGGCTGTATTAATAGAAGCATTACATACACCATAAAGGAAGTGATAGTGGTTTTCTTTCTCCAATCACATTTAAAGAGTCGCATTTAGAACTTAGTATCACTCTTAAAGAAGGCTTTTGACAGTACAATCTTTTGGAGATCTATTTGGCAAAATCTCTTCAAAAGCATAAAGCTCTAATCCAGATTACTGGTATCTGTTGAAAAATTGAAAGATCTGGCTGGGCCTACATTCTAAGTGGTAACAACTGGTTGAACCCAAGTAGAGACTGCCCATTTGGACAGGACATGTGCTCTCGGGCTGACCATAACTACCACCTCTTCTTACGTTGCCCTGGTTGAGGCAGTGGGCCAGCTGCCACAACTCATCTTACTTAGCCAGCTTCACTCACTTATTCTACCTGCCAAGTACTCAAAGACACTGGAGTTTGCAACCCGGGATGCAGTAGCTCCCAAGGTGAGTGAAGATGATAAAGCAGCAGTGAACCATCTTATATGAGCAAATGGGAGATAATCATAGTCCCTGGGTTATGATCGGAGTCTCCAAACACCCAATGGGCAGTCATGGGAAAGAAGCATCTGTCTTGTTCTATGAAGTCCCAAGGTATAGAACCAAAAGGTGGATTAGAGACATACTTAACCCAACATAAAAACTGCTTACAACAGCCAGAGTGGTCCAAAAATAGAGTATGTGGGCTTGGGAAGTGGTGAGTTCTCTATCACTGGAAATGTGCAAGCATGTGGTGTACTACTGTGTTGCAGGTATATAATCAAAGGGATTCAAGTATCTGATTAGGCAAGAGAAGGCATGAGTCTGAAATTTTTCACAATAGGAAAAAAAAAGCTGTTTTAAAACATTCCCCTTCAAAGAAAAAAAAAATTCCCCTTTGTTAGGTCAGTAAATGCTTCAAAACGAGAAAAAAGGGACTAAGCCAACAAAGAACTCAGTATCATTTTTAAAAATCAAAAGTTCCCCTCACAAAATGCACAGAGGACAAAATCTGTCAAACTAGGTGGAGTGTTTGTGGCAAACTGGCCAGATGATACCGAAGGTAATTGGCATCAGGCATTATTTTTGGTGTTTGGTCAAACGCTCTTCAGAGGCCAGCAACAAAGGCAAGGGAGGAAAGTAAGAGGGTAAACAATGGGCCGTGATCGAGAGGCAGCCGGTCCCCACCACAAAACTGCCATCTGCTACTGACATCAATCCTTCAAGGGGCAGCTTCAGGCAAACAATGTATCGGGGACACTGGGCCTGGAAGAAAACCAGCTGCCTTCACATTTCCCACCTTGTGACCTTGGGCAAGTCATTTAACACTACAAGGCCTCAGTTTCCTCATCTCTAAAACTGAGCTCCTACAGACCCTGTCTGTATTTTGTGTAGGCCAAGAGTGGTGAGGTCTGGGAGTGAGCCATGGAAACAGTTGAACCCTTGAACACACATCAATAGTTATGATGATGATGATGAACAAAGAGAATTTTGACAGAAAAGATTCCGGACAATTTCGGGTGCAATAGCATCCTGACCTAAATTGTGTGGGTGTCAACCCTGAAGGAATAAAATCAAACTCTTTTAACTAGAATGCAGAGACATTTAGAGTCTGGAAGAGACAAGATCATTTGGACAAATTTCCTGCTGAAATGCATTACCTTGTCCTTGCTAATTAGTTGTTAAAATAAAGGCAAAAAATAAAAAGTAAAAGAATCAGCCAGAGCTATAAATGCTTAATTGATCCTCAAGCAAAGTTCAGGGGCCCAGTGGTGGCAATCCTTCAAAAATGAGACGAGCACATTTTCTACCAAGACGATGCTTATAAAAACTCCAGACTGTCCCAAACTCACCATACCCTTCTCTCTTATGGCATTTTTCAAGGGAAACTCAGTTTTAAAAAACAGTAATAATCAGCCAGTCTTACAAAACATAAACTTCCTAAAAAGTGTGCAGGCAAAGGCTGAAACCAGGCTTTGTATTGAATACTCGAGAGAATTCAGATCTCTGACCAATAAAGGGCAGGTATCTAAATTTTCAGGAACGCTGAAACATTGTAAATCACTGTCTTCTACACTGAACTGAAAACTAAAGAGGAGGAGCCCAGGGAAGAGCAGGGTTTTCTGCTCATTTCTTCCTGGGGTCTACTGAGAGGTGATCAGCACGCCAGGTTTGAGCAGAACTGAAAGGCACAAGACGGTTGGCGAGACTGGAAAAAAACAAAGCTCTCCCCTGATGGCTGCTCCCCTCCCAAAGTTTCCCAAGCATCTGAAGCGTGTACAGCAGCTGTGATGCGCAGCCTCCCACCGCTCCTGTGGAGGCCACCCCACTTCCTGGGTCACTGAGCCTTGAGCTGCAGCAGCACCTAGAAACAGGTGTGGAACATCAGGTTGCCGGAGCCCCAAATAACCAACTTGCTCAACAGTCCACCTATAACCTCAGGGGCAGGCATCAACAGCCCCGAAGATGTATTTTGTCTTTACTCTTTCTTCAGGAGACCACAACACACCCTGTGTTGCAGCAAGGAGAACTGTGACCAGAAAGAAAACATATGCCAAGAGGCCAGGCCCAGTCTTCTCTTAGAGTACATCCCAAGAGAAAGGGTGAGCATGGTGGATGGTGCTTTCAGGTTTTCCTTGCCAAGGCTGAGCCTAGAACTCATGAGGGTGGGAGAAGCTCCAGTCTGGCCTAAATAAGGATTCTGCCTGAATCTGTCTATACGATTGTGTCCGGTTTCCTCTCTCCCCTTGCTAGTGTGGATTTAGAGGAGTGTGTACCCAGTGAGTAGCACTAAAGCTGGAACAAGCAGTCAGAGGTCACCTCATCCTCCTGGCAAGCTTTCCCTGACACTACGGAAGCCAGGCAGCACCTACCAGCCAGCACACTGAGCTGTTGGCTTTCAGTGAAGGCTGATGACCCTAAACGCTAGTGCACAGACGGTGATCGGGGCTGCACACTGTGAGACAATACATTTTCTGCACTGAGCTCGCTCTTTATGCCTAAATGCCTGCATTAGTTTGGATCAATATGCTCCATAACAGTTAATCCATGGCAACCCAGTCCAGCTGAGAGTCACCGACAAAGAAGTGCAGCCCAGGGATGCTGCTTCCCTGAGCACATGCATGTGAATTCCAGCCCAGAGAAAGGGACAGAGGCAAAGCAATGACAAAAACCAGAAAGGAGAGAGAAAAAAACCCAGATCATTAAAAAAATAAATCAAATTAAGGGGTTTTTTGCATGGCGGGGGGAGGAGGCAGTGACTGTCAAAATGGCCTTAGAGTGACATGTCATGGCCAAGATGATGGAGTATCCGCGACACTCCTAAAGCAGGGCGTAGGATCCTCCTCACACACCTGCAATGCAGTGATCGCCGCCCGTTCTACAATCCATACTCCCAGCGCCAGCGCTCTCTGCAGTTGAAACCAGTCCGGACTTGTGCGGCTGCCACTGTTCCTCCTCACAATAAGATTATTGATGCATAACAGCATTTCATGATGGCAGGGAGGAAAAGGGAAAAAAGCCAAAGCAAGAGAAGAAGGAAAGGGGAGGGGAGGCATGACTCCCCAGCCCAAATCTCACCTTTTATTTGGGCTTCATATTCGGCAATGATCTCTTTGTCTTTCTTGAACTTAGTTTGAGATGACATCTTCCAATGTGGCCAAAGGCACTGACAGGCTGTTGGATTTATTGCTCCTTTTCTTCCCGAGTCCTCGCTCCAGCCCTGGTAATCACACGGCTCTGGTCGATTTCACAGGTGTAGGGACAAATCTCTTTCACTGGCTGCAGAGCCAGGGGAAAAAAATCCCTCTTGTTCTCAGAGGAAAATTCTCTTTACTCGCTGAAAAATGTCTGTAGTAGCTTGGTCTGGCCAAGTCCTCTTGACCAGAAGAAGAACCACCACCCTAGGAGCACGGTAACCTGCCTGATATTTTCAAGATTTTTCTTCCAAAACAATAATATAACCGAGAGCGCTCACTCACCACACACACACACACACACACACACACACACACACACACACACACACACTTATGGGTGTACTCACACACTCATCCGGACATGCACACACACAGTTGTGAAGCACACACACACCCTCACACCCGCTTACCCGCTCACACACACACACACACACACACACACACACACACACACATCCACGAGAGGCGCGGCACCTCCTTGGTCCTGCAGTCAGCCTCCGGCTGGCTTTCGAAGGCTCTCTGCTAAGGAGATGGTCAGGTTGCCAAAGAGCCGGTCATCTCGCATCCTCCCTCCCTTCTGCGCCTTTGGTCCGATGTACAGTGAGGCTCAAAGCC
Organism: Globicephala melas; assembly: GCF_963455315.2. Taxonomy (NCBI): domain Eukaryota; kingdom Metazoa; phylum Chordata; class Mammalia; order Artiodactyla; family Delphinidae; genus Globicephala; species Globicephala melas. The sequence goes on along the minus strand of NC_083324.2, from coordinate 7,642,458 downwards.
AGGAGAGCGAGGTGGAAGTTCTCCTGCTGCAAGGCTTAAGCTCGGGGTGAACAGGGGGCCGGACTGCTCGCCCTGCGGGGCTGGCCAAGCGCTCCCCCCACCGCTCTCGTCACCAAGCTCCACCTCCCGGATTTTATAACAACTGACACATTGTAGCCTACAGGAGAGCAGAACTCACTGCAAGCAAAAAGGGGAAGAAACATTCACAAAAGGGAAGGAGGCAGGAAAAAGAACTGGGCTGGGGAGGCCTGAGAGGCCCCTGCAAACTCCTACCATTAGTAGTTGGGTTAGGGATTTTTCCTCCAAAAACTCCAAAAGGTCCACCTTTTCTTTGCAACATGCAATAATTCAATTTCTCAAAGCAATGGCTATGTGACAGTTTGTCACTCTGCCGGATCGTCTAGCAGAGGAGAGGGGCTGACCCATGTAGGCAACCTCATTAATATTTGTTGAGCATTATGGGGTGGCAGGGACAATGCCAGGCGTCTCAGACACACAGCTTTGCACAGCTGTTGGGAGCAGGCTTGCTGGAAACCCAGCCACCTCAGGGTCTCGTGGGGCTTTGGGCAAATCAATAACTCATTGAGCCTCAGTTTCCTCACCAGTAAAATGGGTTCTCTTTGGGGGCTTTTTCATTCTTTCTTTCAACAAATATTTACTTTACGCTTAATACAGGTCAGGCACCTTTCTGGGTATGGGAACACAGCAATGATCAAACTAGCCCCCGCCAAAAAAAAAGAAAAAAAATCCCCACCCTCCTGGAGCTCCAGGGTGTCCACATCACCCAACTCTGGGAAGTCAGCACCAGTCATGGTAATATTCTCAGTAAAAGCAGCCCCGAGCAGAACTCAGAATGCATTGTGAATGATGCCTCCTGGAGTTGTGCAAGGCGAGAGGCCCTGGGAGGGGAAGATGAAAGATAAACAAGATGAGAAAGTTATATAATATGGTAGAAGATGATAAGTGCTGTGAGGAAAAAATATTGCAGGGTAAGGGCCTTCCGGAATGAGGGAGCTCTTGGAGGCTCAAGTAAGAATGTGAGGCTGAGCTTAGTGCAGAGCCTGGTAATAAGTAAGTGAGAGCAATTCTTATTAACCATGATATCCCTCAACAACCTCACAGCATAGTATATGTGAAGGAACAGAGGCACAGGTATGGGAGGTGACTTACCCAAAGTCACCAGCATTCAAACCTAGGCTGTCTGACCCCAGATTCTGCCCGTGCAGATGTGCAAAGTCTCCTGCATTCTACTGGAGATTAAACCCATTTCACATGCAGTTAAGGCAGAATAAGATCTGTTCTGTAAAAATGAAATCAAGCACTACAGGGTTGCTGCCACTGGAATTTCACATATTAAGATGGTCCTTAACATGTATTGTCCCCCGAATGTCGTATTTTCACAAATTTCTCAAAATAATCTTCCATTTGCCTTTTTCTGAGTGCATAATGAATGACTTGATTTGGGTTCAGAAGGAAATAGGTTATCCATGCCAGTCCATTGAGGCTTCCTAGAGAAAGTGACAGCTGCAGCCATTCTCCCCAGGTCGGCATGGGGAGGTGAGGGGCACTCAGTACGAGCTGGAGCAAACAGTACAAGCCACAGTTGGGAATGCATGAGATCTGCTTGGAAAAAGCAAGCGAGAAGTCCACAGGGCTTATTATAGCTTTGTGCCCAGAGACAGGAGGTCACAGAGTTCACAGGTAGATGCCACTGGCCCACAGCCATCACCATTACCCCCCGCCTCTCCCTTCCAATAGACACACTCAGGCCCTCTGCAGTCACCCTTTGGACCATTTTAAAACAGTGAAAGCCACATGTCACCTGAGAAAGATGTGCTCAGAGATTAGCATCTCTGCCTCAAGCCTAGACTCTCAAAGGAAAATGGGAGCTAGTATCATGCATTTGGGGATGTGACAAACTGGATTCCCTGCCTGGCTCTGCCACTGACCAGCTCTGAACACTAGAGCAAGTGACTTAAACTGCTTGTTGCCTATTTGAGGCAGGAACTAGCAAATGTCAGCTATTCTCTTCATTACTAAAATTTAAAATCCACAAAGATTTCTGGGAGACCCATGTGTAAGGACCTGAGCCAGAGAAATGTCGCAAAAAGCCATATAAAACTGAAATGAAGTATGGTATAGAGCTAGGTGCTGAACAACAGAAGCAGCTGGGCTGCGGCATAAGACAGGTGGTGGGGCTTCCCTGGTGGTGCAGTGGTTGAGAGTCTGCCTGCCGATGCAGGGAACACGGGTTCCTGCCCCTGTCTGGGAGGATCCCACATGCCGCGGAGCGGCTGGGCCCGTGAGCCATGGCCACTGGGCCTGCGCGTCTGGAGCCTGTGCTCCGCAACGGGAGAGGCCACAACAGTGAGAGGCCCGCGTACCGCAAAAAAAAAAAAAAAAAAAGACAGGTGGTGGTTTAAATTCTGGCTCTGCCATTCCAGCGTGTTGGGGGGTCTTAGGTAGCTTCTGTGCCTTCACTGAGTCTCAGTTTCCTCGTCCGTAAAATGGTGGGAATCTCACTCTTTGCACAGGATCCAGTGTGATCATGGGTTTAAAGTGCCTGGCACATAGCAGAGGTCCCATGCAGTATTTCTTTTTGGGGTTCAACCATGCTGGGTCTAGGACCAGAGATGGGGCTCCACACATGCCTGGGTTGGAAGCAGGAAGGGAGGAAAAAGAAAAAGGGAAAAAGAAAAAAAGCGTTGTGCCCCCTGTGAATACATCATAACACACCGTGAACCCACAGCATCCAGAATCTTCCTTCCCCAAGAAGAGGTGGTATGACCTGCTCTTTTCCTTCCACTCCTCCCCACAGTTCACCCCAATCTCCCAGCTGCCCTCTGTGACATTCTCTTCCATGTGGCCACTTCTTCCTCGCTATATGAGAACCAACTGCCATACCTGATAATTACCCTTCACATGGAAGAAACAGAAACCAGATTGCTCCAAAAATAAATGTGGTAGGCGGCAGGGCCAGGGGCTCTGCCACGTGATTTGATCTGTGCCAGCCCCACCCCCCAAGGATGGGAATAGCCCCTGGAGGGTATATTTCACTTCCCTCAGGCTCATTTCCTGGATTCTTTTAGATATTCCTGAATTATACTAATAGCTAATATTTATCAAGCCCTCACTCCATACAGGCACTGGGCCAAGTATTCTATATAGGTTTTATCACTGACATAGATCTTACCACTGGGTCAGGTGCTGTAATCATCCTTGTTTTACAGATGGGGAAACAGGGGGACAGAGCAGTGAAGCAATTTGCCCAGGATCACACAACTGAATTGCATGCAAGCCCACATCCGGCCATATCAGAGCCCAAGGACTCAACCAGTACCCAATTCTATCCCAGAGCAATCAGCGTAGGAATAATTGCTGTCAAGTAGTAACATTTTTCTTCAATCAATATAGTGTTCAACCTGAAGTCTGCCATTAAAGAAAGAATTTAGAGTTTAAAATATAAGGAAAACATGTCACAAACAGCCATTGATGAAGCTTAAATCACAATTACAGCTGAATAACACAAAACCCACTGAACTGGTTTCTTTTCCTGGTAGAAAAAAAAAAAAAAAAAAAAGACTCTACTTGGAGGAAGAATGACCAGAATAGTTTTTAGTTTAAGGCAATTTTATTTTTCTGATCAAATATGAAACACTCCCAAGATGACTAATAAGAGTTGATATCTTTTGTGACATTCTCCAATGATACCAATTAATGCATCCTTGGCTGGCTTGGTAAATAATTCTGCCCTTCAATCTCTGCTCTGCAAAATGAAAGCAACAGCAGAACTCAGCTAGTTAGTGCCAGAATTTGATATAGTTAATAGTGACGATAATAACATGCCTTGTCTGTATATATATACTGCTTTATATTCTATAAAGCCCTTTCATATCGTTTCTCTTATTTGGTCCTCACAGTAACTCGGGGTGGGGAGGGGGTGGGGGGAAGAGGGGGGCAAGTGCGGCTGTTTTTAATCCCTGTTTGATAGGAGTAGATAAGTTGCAGGGTTTTGTTTGTTTGTTTGTTTGTTTTTGCGGTACACGGGCCTCTCACTGTTGTGGCCTCTCCCGTGGTGGAGCACAGGCTTCAGACGTACAGGCTCAGTGGCCATGGCTCACAGGCCCAGCCGCTCCGCGGCATGTGGGATCTTCCCAGACCGGGGCACGAACCCATGTCCCCTGCATCGGCAGGCGGACTCTCAACCACTGCGCCACCAGGGAAGCCCAAGTTGCAGTTTTAATGGAAGAATTATTTTATAACCTCAAGTATAATGATGGCCTTCCTGGGACTTCCCTGGCAGTCCAGTGGTTAAGACTCTGTACTTCCAATGCAGGAGGTATGGCTTTGAACCCTGGTGGGGGAACTAAGATCCTGCATTCTACACAGTACATGCTTAAAAAAAAAATTAAATTAAATTAAAAAATAATGGCCTTCCTAACTGTGTCACAAAACCCATAAGCCATAAGAGCCTGAAAGATTCAACTACATAACAATTGTTTCAAAATTCTGCCTGGCCAAAATCACAAGCAAAGTCAAAGACAAACTGCAAACTGAGAAAGCATGTTTGCAACACCTATCACAGGCCAAGGACTAATTTTCCTAATATACAGTTCAAGCAGATACTTGTACATGAATGTTCTAGCAGCACTGTTCACCATAGCCAAAAGGTGGAAATAATCCAAATGTCCATCAACAGACGAATGGATAAGTAAAGCATGTTCTATATGTATAATGGAATATCATTCAGCCATAAAGAGGAATGAAACACTGATGATGCTACAATCTGGATGAATCTTTGACACATTATGCTAAGTGAAAGAAGACAGACACAAAAGGTCTCATATTGTATGAGTCCATTTATATGAAATATCCAGAAAAAATAAACCCATAGAGATAGAAAGTAGGTTAGTGGTTGCCAAGAGCTGAGGGAGGTGGAGAATGGGGAGTGACTGCTTAATGGATACGATTTGGTGATGATGAAAATTCTTTGGTACTAGATAGAAGTGATGGTTGCACAACATTGTGAATGTACTAAATGCCACCAAATTGTACACTTTAAAGTGGTTAATTTTATCTTCTGTGAATTTCAGTTCAATATAAAATAAATACCAAAAAATGTTCCTTCAAATCTACGAGAAAAACACCAACAGTCCATTAGAAAAATCAGTAAAGAATATGAATAACAGTTCACAGAAAGAGAAAAACATATGAAATGCTAATCAACCTCATTCATAATGAACATAAATCAGGCATGGCTGGGTCCAGGAGCTCTAACAATTTCAAGAGGACACACCTTTCTCCAACTCACCATTCTGCTTTCCTGTATAGTGGCAGACTCTCCCCATAAGATGGCAAAGGTGGCCCCCAACAGTCCAGGCATACATTCTTCAAGCTGGCAATTCTGGCAAAGAAGGCAAAGTCCTTCCCAGGAATTCCAGCAAAAGCCCCAAGAATGGTCAGCTGAGCCAAGCTGGGGCCCATGGCTATGCTTGAACCAATTAGTATGGCCAGAGGGATAGAATATTCTGCTTGGTCAGGCCTGGATCATGGGCTTGCCCAAGGAGCTGCAGGATGGGTCAGATCCAAACAATCCACGTGGCCCAAGAGATTCCCAAAGAAGAATCAGGGTGCTATTCCAGAAGAAGGAAGAATGGATGCTGGATGAGCAATCAACCTGTGTCTGCTATGAAAAGGATGTGGGAAAGAAGAAAGGGGGATTCACAGAAAAGATCCTTGGGAAATGTGATAAAGCAGCTTGAAATTATCCAGCTTTGTTGTTTATAAAGCACATTCTCATCCATTATCTTGATCCTCACACAGCCCTTTGAGATAGGTAATATCACTCCCATTTTACAGATGAGGAAATGAAGGCACAGGGAGGTTGAATGACTTTCTCAACCTCCCATGGCTAATAAATGGGAGCCAGGCAAGAAACCAGGACACCTGATCCCACATCCGATGTTCTTTCCCCACCCATATAGGCACCAGACCCTACGAGAGACACTGAGATACACACAGGAACCCTCAAGCCTCAGGCACATGCCCACTTGGCTCTGTTAAGAAAAGGGGAGGGCTTCCCTGGTGGCGCAGTGGTTGGGAGTCTGCCTGCCGATGCAGGGGACACGGGTTCGTGCCCCGGTCCAGGAAGATCCCGCATGCCGCGGAGCGGCTGGGCCCGTGAGCCATGGCTGCAGAGCCTGCACGTCCGGAGCCTGTGCTCTGCGACGGGAGGGGCCACAACAGTGAGAGGCCTGCATACCACAAAAAAAAAAAAAAAGAAAAAAGAAAAGGGGAGACTTAATCAGTCTCTTAGCAATCAGGACCTGTCACTAAGCCTGAGGAGGGCTGCTAGGTGATGCTACAGAAGTCCTCTGGCTTTTTAAGAAGAGCAGTTCCTGATATGCAGCCCAGCTGTCCTCTTGTCCATCCAAAGGCTAGGCAGTCACAGGAACAGTGATTCACAGCTAGGCCTCAGAATCCTAATTCTGGAAGAACAGAAAGAAGGACTTGAAAACACTTGAGCCCTTGACTCATTGCCAGCAGAGTTTGCTCACTTCCAAGGATGATGAGGCATTTGGTCCACAGCCTCCATGGGGTTCGGGGGAACATTTATTCCACCTGAAGAGACCTTAGTTCAGTGAACACTTTGGCCATTCTCCCCATCTCTCACTTACTCCTCCCTAGAGGAGGAAAAGTGACTTAGCAGATTGGTAAATTTGGAAGGAGAGACTGAACTCACCCCCTTAATCTTCTCTTTTCAGGTCTGCATGCTTATAGGAAGTACCAAACTTGCAGTAGGAGAAGCAGGGCTAGCTCCTCCATAGTGGAGACACCTATGGGGGCCACAACCAGCTGGGAGAGTCTAATTCAGGAATAGAGAGTTAATTCGCCATTTTGGGCATGCACCTAATCCCTGTCCTCCACTGTAGCTTTATCATGAACAAAGCTTACGATTTAAGAAGTAGAATAACAAGTTTCTGGAGCTGGGTTGGAAGCCTGGTTCTACCACCTACTAGCTGTGTGACCATGGGCAAGTTGCTGGCTGGCACCTAGTAAGTCATATATGTGCTTGTTACATAAATAACAAGATAACCCTCTGCCTTTCTCCTTTATCTACTTCTCAGTTGGTTCAAAACTTGAAAGGGGAAGAATTGGGTTTGATATACTGACCCTATGAAAGTCCACACTAGAGAACTTATACCTTTTAAAGTTTTTTAATTCTAAGTTATGGGGAAAATCACAGCAATGCATAGTCACAGGTGCTTGGTCAGGTAGCCCAAAGTCTTAGTCTGTTCAGGCACTATAACAAAACACCACAGACTGAGTGGCTGATAAACAACAAACATTTATTTCTCACAGTTCTGGAGACTGGAAGTTTGAGATGAGGGTGCCAGCATGGTTGCCTGAGGGCCCTCTTCCAAGTCAGACTTCTCATGTATCCTCAGTAGGCAGAAGGAACTAGGGAGCTCTCTCAGGTCTCTAATATAAGGGCACTAATCCCATTTCTTAGGGCTCCACCCTCATGACCTAATCACCTCCCCAAAACCCCACCTCCTAATGCCATCACATTTGGTGTTAGGATTCCAACATGTGAATTTGGGGGAGACACAAACATTCAGACCACAGCACCAACCTACAAGGACTCAGGCCAGAGACTGCAGACCAACAGATGCCTGCCCAGGTCACAAGTCCTCAAGATCGGACAGGGTGTGAGGAGTGAAACAGGAGGCCATGAAACAAAAGCAGAAGGACAATATTCCAGGATCAGGACAAAGGGACTACTGGGGACTCCCAGAGACTCAGTCTTCTCATCTCTGCAATGGGAAAACGATATGAATTCTTAGAGTTCTTGAGAGGATTAAATGAGATAATGAATGAGAGGTCTTATGCTGTTGATGTGAGGAATTATTGAAGTACCCACTGAGCCTGTATATGTGGTTAACAAGTGTGTCCTGACCATCTTAAATACCCTCTATTGAGTACTGGGAGAAGAAAGAGATGATGTGACTTGATCAGGGTGTTACAATTCATAAATGCTGGAGCTGGGCTCTAAACCTAGGTCATCTAACTACTATTGAATACATCATGCAGGCCATCAGCTGTCAGTGGATTCCAGGGTAGGAAGTAGGGAACCCGTGTCAAATCCTCACCTCGTCTTAGAGTTATAAACTGAATGTTTGTAACATCCTCCAAATTCATATGTTGAAGCCCTAACCCCCACTGTGATGGTATTTGAAAGTGGGGCCTTTGGGAGATACTTAAGGTTAGATGAGGTCATGAGGGTGGGGCCTCATGATGGGATTAGTGCCTTACAAGAAGAGACACCAGAGAGCTCTCTCGGCAACACTCTCTCTCTCTCAGTCTCTCTCACTCTCTCTTCCCCCAAACCCCTCCTGTGTGTGAAAACACAGCAAGAAGGTAGCTGTCTGCAAGCCAGGAGAAGGTCCTAATGGAAACCAGCCCATGCTCACACCTAACCTTGGCCCTCCAGCCTCCAGAACTAGGAGAACATAAATATCTATTGTTTAAGCCACTCAGTATGGTATTTTGTTACGGTAGCCTGAGCTAAGACACTCAGGTTAGGAAGCCTAAAGAATGGCTGATTCAAAATAATGATAATAATGGGAAAAAGAAGGATAAAGAGAATGAAAGCAGCTACACTAAGGGATATGAATTGAAAATTTTTATTAACTCATACACTTACTCATTCAACAAATATATCTTAAACATTTCATATGAGCTAAGCATACAAAGAGCTAGACACAATCACAGACCAGATGGACATAGTCCCAACTGACATGGGGATCTTAGTTTAATTGAGGAGACAGGTAAACAAGCAATTATAGCTAAACATGAGGAAAAAATACAGGGTTCCATGGGCTCTCATGGTAAATGCACCTGACCTACACTTGAAGAGCCAGAGATGACTTCTCAGAGGTGGAAATTTCTAAGCTGAGCCTAGAAAGAGAGAGAGCTGAAGACAGCAAGTCCAAGACAGAGAGGGAAAGTGTTTTGAGCATGTGGAGTGGCATGAGCTAAAAGGTGATGATCAGTGTAGGTGGAGTCTGAGCTCAAGGTGGAGCCTGAAGGATATGATCCCGGAGAGGAACGTGGGCCACAGTGTGAAGAGCCTCCTAAGCCATGTTAACAAGTTTCAAGTTTAGCTGAGGTTCAGTCGGGAGCCTCTGAAGGGAACTGACCTCAACAGATTGGCCTTTCCAAAAAGGTGACTCCACTGACAATGAGGAAACTGGGCTAGAATAGGCAAGACAAGGAACTAGAAAGCAGAGGAGAGGCTGTTAGCATCATCTAGGCGAGCTATAAAGGGAGTTAGACAAGATAATGCCACGTACTGCGGTGCTCTGAAGACTGGGTCCTTCACAAATGTTGCTTCACTGTATCCTTGCATCAGTGACAGCATACACTGGGTACTATTATTGTACCCATATTTTCAGATGAGGAATTATCTCCTACAGAGCTACCCTTCTGGGGATAGCTACCTTAATAGCCTCCTTCCTGGTCCCTCTGCCTCCAGTCTAGCCTCCTTACAATCCATGATCCACCCAGAAGCCAGAGTGAGCTTGTAACATATAAATCAGATCCTGATGCGTCCCTCTAAATACCCTGCAATAGCCTCCCATCACACTCTTCCCCATGACCCATGCAACTGGGCCTCTGCCTTGCCCCTGACCCCATACTGCTCCCCCTCTGGCTCCCTACTCCAAGCCACAGCAGCTTTCTTACACTTCTGGAATGCTCCAAGGACTTGCTGTTCACCCAGCTCCCTCCAGGGTCACCCAGCTCCCTCCAGGACCTTGGCCCGTGTGTCAAGGCATACAGGGGCTCAGTGGACACTTCAATAATTCTCAGAGAAGCCCACCCAAACCACCCTACTCAAAAGGCAACTCTAGCCCATTCCCGTTTTGTTTTCTTCATAGTGTCACTACATCTGACGTTACCTTATTTACCTATATGATTGTTCACTTAATGACCCTCTGCACCCCACCCACTCTATTCCAGTGGGTCTGATGGACCTTTCTGCAGTGGCAGAAATGTTCTTTACCTGTACTGATCGATACAGTGACCATTAGCCTATGAGCACTTGAAATGTGCACATGTGCCTGAATAACTGAATTTTCAATTTGATTTTGTTTTAATGAGTTTACATTTAAATTTCATGGTTACTGTATTGGACAGAGCGGCTCTAGAGTATAAGCTCTCAGAAGGCAGGGACCACGTCTCACTATGTCTCCTGTGCCTAAACAGTACCCGACATTTAGTAGGTGCTCAATAAAAAATTCTTGAGTGAATGGACAAAGATATGAACAAGTGAACAATGAAATCCCTTCTGACCTCCTCTTGGCTCTGCTCTCCACCTCTCTCTAGAGGCCCTGAGGCTTCCCTCCACCCAGCTCAGGACAGGCGGTTTCTTTGCTGCAGGGACCTCAGGCATTTGGCAGAAACACCAGGTGCCAGAGCAGCAGAGTCAATTACTCCCTCCACTGCACTCCATTTGGAGCTGAACACCCGCTGTGAGGAGGTGGGATGGTAATGAGGCCTCATGAGGCCCCAGTAAATACTGCAGCTGTTTCTTATACAGCCATTCCGGCTTTAAGGAATGTGGAAGTGGTTCGGCCTATAAATCCATGTGAATCTCTTTATTTGTCTATTTTTCCTCCTCCTCCCTTGTCTAATGTTGGAAGGCACTGGGAGGGAGAACCAAGTCAGTGTCAGGTCAAGAGGCTGAATTCAATTAAAGTCTTATTTGGACCCAATCTCTTTTAGGAAATGAAATCAGCATTCAGCTGAATAATATATTTTTTGCAAGTTAGGGTCCCTCCTGGGCTCCATTTAGGCAGAAAGATAATTCAGAACAGACATTCAGTCTGGTCTTATTTCTGCAGAGTGAGGATTAGGACATCTACATGATCCCGTGGCAATAAGACAAAGTCATACTTCCCCCTGTAATAGCCCCAAATGATGATTGAGAAAGATATGGCTTCCAAGGCCTCTGGAAAGCACTGCTTCACCTTGTTAACTGTGCCAGGACTGGATGGGAAAGGAGCAGACACTATGCTTTGAGACAGTACCAAATATGAGACCGAGAACAGACAATGGTTTAAAAGACAGGATAAACTGAGGTGGACTACGTGAAGGTGGCTCAAGTTGAACTTCCTGGAGAATCCATGTCATTCACGGGCAGTGGATGCTGTAAGGGGTCTGGTTTCTCTAGGGGTGTGAAAGGAAACTCTTGGGCCTGCTCTAAGAGGCTGACATGGAGGGACAAAAAAAGGTATGACTACTGTATACTTCATGGCACATCTCTGAGAACTGCCAGGCCAGTGGTCTGAGATGCTTCAGGAAATAAACTGCATTTTCTCTGTGGTTTAGAAACTGTCCTTAACCTGGGGAAGACTCTGTTATAGCAGGAGACAGGGGACATATCCTCATATGCAATCTGGACAATGGCCAGGCTCTAGAGTATCAGATGCTCAAAAAATTATAATAACAGTAATAACAGTTACCATTTAGGAAGCCCCAACAAGATGCCAGCCTCTGTGCAAAGCTATTTTCTACATTATGTCAATGAATTATCACAGCAACTCTCGAAGAGCTATAACCGTCCCCATTTCATAGGGTAAAAAGGGGGATGATTCAGAGAAGTTAAATCATCTGCCTTGTTGGAGAGGCCCATGTGGAAGTAACAGAGGGTGACCTCTAACTGACAGGCAACAAGGAACTGAGGCCCTTAGTCCAGCAACCCATAAGGAACTGAGTCCTACCAACAACCACACAAGCTTAGGAGTGGATCTGCTATGGACTCAACTGTGTTCCCCCAAAATCCATACGCTGAGGCCCTAACCCCCAAAGTGCTAGTGTCTGGAGATGGGACCTTTGGAAGGTAAATTAGATTTAGATGAGCTCGTGAGTGTAGGGCCCTCATGAAGGGACTAGTATCCTTATAAGAGACCAGAGATCTTGCTCTCTCTCCCTCCACCATGTGAGGACACAGCAAGAAGGTGGCTGTCTGCAAGCCAGGAACAGAGCTCTCACCAGAGCCCACCTGGCCCCCTGACCTCAGACTTCCAGGCTCTGGAACTGTGAATGTCTGCTGCTTAAGCAACCCAGTTTGTGGTACTTTGTTATGGCAGCCCGAGTTCATTAATATAAGACCCTTCCCCAGTTGAGTCTTCATATGAGACCTCAGCACCAACTGACACCTCAACTGCAGCCTCATGAGAGCTCCTGAAGCAGAGGACCCAGGGAAGCCAAACCTGGATTGTTGATCCACAGAAACTGTGAGATAATAAATGTGTGTGTTTTTTGTTTTTTGTTTTTTTTGTGGTGCGCGGGCCTCTCACTGTTGTGGCCTCTCCCGTTGCGGAGCACAGGCTCCGGACGCGCAGGCTCAGCAGCCATGGCTCACGGGCCCAGCTGCTCCGTGGCATATGGGATCTTCCCAGACCGGGGCACGAACCCGTGTCCCCTGCATCGGCAGGCGGACTCTCAACCACTGCGCCACCAGGGAAGCCCAATGTGTGTGTTTTATGCCACATTTTGGGGGATAATTTGTTACTCAGCTACAGATAACTGATACAGTCACACAACCCATAAGTGCCTTATCTCTGACTCTAAATCAAATCAACATAGTTCCAAAACCCACTCACTTTGCCTTTCATGTTTTCTTCTATCACTCTCCCCAGAAGTGTCAATATAGGTACCTAATGCCCTGAAACAGTCTGACACTGCCCCCTTTCCTGATGCCCTGTCCACCAGGCATAGGAAAAGGATCATATACTCTCTAGAAGGCAGCACCAAGAGCGGAAAGCAGGCAGAATCTGGAGTTAGGTGATTTACATGGGAATCACAGCATTGCCAACACATCCCAACTATGTGACCTTGGGTAAGTTACTTTCCCAATCTGAGTCCTCAAGGCCATTTCTTTAAAGATAATTTCTTGTAAGATGACTATAAAGCCTTTATATGGAGGGATATACTCAGGACAACTGAGGATAAGGCCTGCCAGTCTGGAGTCTCCCACTGGACATAGTGCTCCTTAGTAGGGCTGGCTCATGAGGCAAGAGGGAGGGTTATTGTTCAACTATAACCAAGGACCCAGACAGTGTCCCCAACAGAGCCACATAGCTACCTTTCCTTCAAGATGTGTCCTCTGTCATTGGCAAGTCTGTGTCTGCCCACCTAGACTTCAGAAGACCAACTCTTATTTGGGAACGACAAGTGTCAGTCCTCTGCATCATTTGCCTGGATGAAATTGTTACGCACCAGACCTACACCAGACGAGGTCTGTCTGTAAATCTTCCCAAGTTCAACTGGAATCATTCCACCCAAACACATTTCCAGCACCATCATGCTAAATGGTGATGAGAGCCAGTAAAGGAAGCTGTCCACAAATGCGGTCGAGTTGGGAAGTAGATATCCCAAGAGAAGGCAAAAGCCAAAACAGGCCACATTTAGCTTCATTACTATACTTACATACCATACAAATTTTTCTTAGTCTGGATAAGTTAACTCATTAACTGTCATGACATAGTAATGTTTCCGATAAATTGTTACATGAAAAGGTAGAACGTAAAAATGTTAGCACAGCATGATCTCATCTAAGAAAGAAAGGAAAGAAAGAGAAAAACATTATAAGGAAATGGTTCTCAAATACTCATGTATCAGAGACACCTGGAGGACTTCCTTAAACACACTGCTGGGCGCTACCTGCAAAGTTTCTGACTCAGAAGGCCTGGGATGAGGCTAGAAATTTTGCATTTCTAACAAGTTCTCTGATGTTGTTAGCCTGGAGACTAGACTTTGAAAACCACTGCTGTAAGGAAATATGCCAAGATTCAGCGGTTACCTATGGAGAGTGGATCTAAGGACAATAATTTTTAATGCTGCATAATATTATTCTATATTTTCAAATGTTGATAATAAAAAGATATACTTTTCACATCCAGAAAAATACATTAGTATAAAGAACAGGGAAAAGTCGATTTTTAAAATATGTTTGTATCAAAAGAGTCAATCCTCTAGGCTTCCTTTTATGTAAAATTCAAAAGCAGACAAAACTAACCCATGATGATAAAAATCAGAGTCTTGGCAATGATTTTCAGGCTATGACACCTAAAGCACAATCAACAAAGTAAAAAATAAATAAGAGGACTAAAAAATGCTTCTGCACAACAAAGGAAACCATCAACAAAATGAAAAGGCAGGGCTTCCCTGGTGGTGCAGTGGTTAAGAATCCGCCTGCCAATCCAGGGGACACAGGTTTGAGCCCTGGTCTGAGAAGATCCCACATGCCGCGGAGCAACTAAGTCCGTGTGCCACAACTACTGAGCCTGCGCTCTAGAGCCCATGTGCCACAACTACTGAGCCCATGTGCCACAACTAATGAAGTCTGTGTGCCTAGAGCCCCTGCTCCGCAACAAGAGAAGCCACTGCAATGAGAAGCCCATGCACCGCAACGAAGAGCAGCCCCTGCTCGCCACAACTAGAGAAAGCCCATGCACAGCAACGAAGACCCAATGCAGCCAAAAATAAATAAATAAAATAAATAAACTTATTTTTTAAAAAAAATGAAAAGGCAACCAACAGAATGGATGAAAATATTTGCAAATCACCTCTCTGATAAGGTGTTAATATCCAAAATATATGAAGAACTAACAAAACTCAATAGCAAAAAACCAAATAATCCAATTAAAACTGGGAAAAGGACCTGAATAGACATTTCTCCAGAGAAGATATACAAATGGCCAACAGGTATATGAAAAACGCTCTCAACATCTTTAATCATTACAGAAACGCAAATCAAAACCACACTGAGATACCACCTCATGCCTGTTAGAATGACTATTATAAAAAAGATAAGATGGGTTTCCTTGGTGGCGCAGTGGTTGAGAGTCCGCCTGCCAATGCAGGGGACACGGGTTCGTGCCCCGGTCCGGGAAGATCCCACATGCGGCGGAGCAGCTAGGCCTGTGAGCCATGGCCACTGAGCCTGCACTCCGTAACGGGAGAGGCCACAACAGTGAGAGGCGTGCGTACTAAAAAAAAAAAAAAAGATAAGAGGTAACAAATTTCTGGCCAGGATGTAGAGGAAAGGAAACCCTTGTGCACTGTTGGTGGGAATGTAAATTGGTGCAGCCACTATGGAAAACAGTATGCAGGTTCCTCAAAAAATTAAAAATAGGGCTTCCCTGGTGGTGCAGTGGTTAAGAAACTGCCTGCCAATGCTGGGGACACAGGTTCCAGCCCTGGTCCGGGAAGATCCCACATGACGCGGAGCAGCTAAGGCCGTGTGCCACAACTACTGAAACTGTGGTCTAGAGCCTGCAAGCCACAACTACTGAAGCCCGCATGCCTAGAGCCCGTGCTCCGCAACAAGAGAAGCTTCCGCAACAAGAAGCCCGCACACCACAATGAAGAGTAGCCCCTGCTCGTAGCAACTTGAGAAAGCCCACATGCAACAACGAAGACCCAGCGCAGCCAAAGATAAATAAACTAAATTTTAAAAAAATTAAAAATAGAACTAGCATATGATACAGTAATTCCACTTCTAGGAATGTATCTGATGGAAACAAAAACACTATGTCAAAAAGATATCTGCTCCCATGCCCCCACTTTTCCTAGCAGCATTATTTACAGTAGCCAAGATCTGGAAACAACCTGAGTGCTGAATAGATAAAGAATGGATAAGGGACTTCCCTGGTGGCACAGTGGTTAAGAATCCACCTGCCAATGCAGGGGACACAGGTTCCAACCCTGGTCTGGGAAGATCCCACATGCCTCAGAGCAACTAAGGCCGTGAGCCACGACTACTGAGCCTGTACCCTAGAGCCCGCACACCACGACTACTGAGCCTACATGCTGCAACTACTGAAGCCTGTGCCCCTAGAACACATGCTCCGCAACAAGAAAAGCCATCGCAATGAGAAGCCCACACACCGCAACAACAAAAAGTAGCCCCCACTCGCCACAACTACAGAAAGCCTGCATGCAGCAGCAAAGACTCAACAGCCAAAAACAAATTAAAAAACAAAAAAGAATGGATAAAGAAGTTGTGGTATTTACATAAACTGAAATATTAATAGACCATAAAAAAGAAAGAAATCTTGTGGAATCTAAAAACAACAATAACAAAACCAAACTCAGGAAAAAGAGATCAGATTTGTGGTTACCAGAGATACAGGGGGTGAGATGGGGGGATTGGAGGAAGGTGGTCAAAAGGTACAAACTTCCACTTATAAGATAAATAAGTACTGGGGATGTAAGGTACAACATTGATGACTATAGTTAACGCGGCTGCAGAGTATATCTGAAAGTTAAGAGAGTAAATCCTAAGAGTTCTCATCACAAGGGAAAATTTTTTTTTCTTTTTTTTGTATCTGTATGAGATTATGGATAACTAAACTTGCAGCAATCATTTCACAACATATGTAAGTCAAGTCACTATGCTATATACCTTAAAGTTATACAGTGCTATATGTCAATTATATCTCAATAGAACTGGAAAAAAATTTTTTTTAATAAATCAGAACAGGAGTTGCCTATGGGGGTGGAAACTGACCAGGTGAGGTCACCAGGAACTTTTCAGAGTGATGGAAATGTTTCCTTGACTGGGGTGGTAGTTACTCAGGTGTATACATTTATCAAAACTAGTCTAATTGTATAATAAGATCTGTACATTTCTCTGTATGAAATTTAACTCATTTAAAAAACACTAAAAAAAAAACTATAGTAAGGAAAATATAGTGTTGTTTATACACATATAATACATCATATATACACATATACATAATACCTATAATCTTAACTATATAAAACTGGTATGTGCATAAGGCTAATCTGACCAGATAATAGCACAGCAAGTGAAAACAAGTAATTCAGAAGGAAGGCAGGGGTTTAAAATTTTATTTCTATTTTTGCTTTTTTAATATTGTTTGAGCAAGAGATTTTTAAAAAGTTAACAAGAACTCAACTCTTGTTTTGTTCATGCTGCTGGTACTGTGTGCTACCTTTCCAGGAAATGGCCTAAATCTTCCACCAGGAATTCCTGAGGACCAAAGCAGAGTATCCATACAGTGCCTGTGAGTCTGCTGTGCCACCAGATCCCCATCAGGACCGAGGCACTCACTCCCCAAGTGCCCAGGAGTGCTGGCTGTTGAGGGCTCCCAGTTACAACTCCCCTCAGGCCTCGACCTCAGCCAAGGACACCACTCACTCCACATTATGCCCCCTCCTCAGACACTTGCATCAATGACTGTGGCATAGGTGGTCCCGCCACACTTTGGACAACTCTGAAGGATCATTCCAGCTTCAGAGATTCCCAGGGATTGATTCTGCTGCCCTCACTCCCTCAGAGGTGTTGTTGCTGAGAGCAGTTCCGTAAACCTACAGATAAACTTCCGAAAGCTTGGGACAATTGCTTTCCCCATTGAACAAAAGGTACCATTTTGTAGGCTGAATTTCCATCACATCAGCCTGGCTAACAAGGCAAAATGAACCCTACAGCCAAAGCACGATGCCAAAAGAAGAAAGCACAGAATGGCAGAGGAGGGAGAGAAAAATTAGGAATGTACACCTCTGTCCTGTCTCCTGGAACATATGAAGTCCACAGGAAATATCTCAAGGCTGAGTGAACAGGGACTTCCCTGGTGGTCCAGTGGTAAAGAATCCGCCTTACAATGCAGGGGACTCGGGTTCAATCTCTGGTCAGGGGATTAAAGATCCCACATGCCATGGGAAACTAAGCCCACATGCCACAACTACTGAGCTTGCATGCCTCAACTAGAGAGCCTGCGTGCTGCAAACTACAGAGCCCACGAGCCCTGGAGCCGGCGCACCACAACTAGAGAGACGCTTGTGCACCGCAACAAAGACCCTGAGCACCAACGAAAGATCCCGCATGCCTCAACAAAGATCCCACGTGCCGCAACTAAGACCCGACACAGCCAAAACTAAATTAAATAAATAAATAATAAATAAATCTTAAAAAAAAAAAAAGACTGCGTGAACAAATAGGTACTATACACCTATCTCTTTCATGATGCTTCTCATATTGCAATCACAGCAGAAGATCATTTGCATGGAAGGTCTTAGACCTGCTCCATTCTGACATTACAGTAGTTCTGGAGTTTCGATAACTTAATGCCAAAATTTGTTTAGCTTGACAATGATCAAACTAAAGTCATTTTTACCTGCCACAGCAGATGAATGTTCAAAAACAGTCACAATTTCTGTAGCCACAAGTCCATTGCAATGCCATGGCCATTGTCTATGACAATCTACCTCTGGGCAGCCATCACCAGTCATTCACAGTCCACCAAATCACATCATCTCTTCACAGTACAAAATGTTGTCAGTCTTTACAGTGGTGTGATTTTTGAGTGAGTGATAACTTTTTTTTTTTAACTTAAGAAAACTTTTTTGACTGCAGTAAAATACACATAAGGTTTATCACCTTAACCATTTTTAAGTGTACAGTTCAGTGACATTAAGTATATTCACATTGCTGTGCTACCACCACCATCTATCTCAGGAACATTTTCATCACCCCAAACTGAAATCCTGTACCCACTCCCCAGCTCCTGGAAACCTTCATTCTACTTTCTGCCTCTGATTTTGACTGTTCTAGGTCTCTCATATAAGTGGAATCATACACTATTTGCCCTTTTGTGACTAGAAGGTTTCACTTAGCATAATGTCCTCAAGGTTCATCCATGTAGTAGCATGTGTCAGAATTTCATTCCTTTTTTAAGCCTAAATAATATTTCATTGTTTGTATAGACCACATTTTGTTTATTCATTCATCCATTGATGGACATTTGAGTTGTTTCCACATTTTGGCTATTGTGATTAATGCTGCTATGAACATTGTTGTATAAATATTTGTTCAAATCCCTGCTTTCAGTTCTTGTGTGTATATATCCAGAAGTAAAATTGCTGGATCATATGGTAATTCTATCTTTACTCTTTTAAGGAACTGCCATACTGTTTTCCACAGTGGCTGTACCATTCTACATTTCCATTAACAGTGTACAAGGGTTCCAATTTCTCCCCATTCCCACTAACACTTGTTATTTTCTGTTTTGATAGTAGCCGTCTTAATGGGTATGAAGAGATACCTTATCATGGTTTTAATTTGCATTTCTCTAGTGATTTGTGATGTTCAGCATCTGTTCATGAGCTTACTGGCCATTTATTTTTCTTCTTTGGAGAAATGTCCTATGTCCATTTTTTTTTAATATCTTTATTGGAGTATAATTGCTTTACAATGGTGTGTTAGTTTCTCCTGTATAACAAAGTGAATCAGCTGTATGTACACATATCCCCATATCCCCTCCCTCTTGCGTCTCCCTCCCACCCTCCCTATCCCACCCCTCTAGGTGGTCACAAAGCACTGAGCTGATCTCCCTGTGCTATGTGGCTGCTTCCCACTAGCTATCTATTTTACATTTGGTAGTGTATGCATGTCCATGTCACTCTCTCACTTCATCCCAGCTTACCCTTCCGCCTCCCCGTATCCTCAAGTCCTTTCTCTACGTCTGCGTCTTTATTCCTGTCTTATCCCTAGGCTATGTCAATTTTTTAATGAGGTTGTTTTTAATGCTGTTGTTGAGTTGTAGAAGTTCTTTATGTATTCTGGATATTAACCCTTTATCAGATAGATGATTTGCAAATATTTTTTCGCATTCTGTTCATTGCCTTTTCACTCTGTGGCCTTTGTTGCACATAAGTTTTAAATTTTGATGTAGTCCAATTTATCTATTTTTCTGTTGTTGCCTATGCTTTTGATGTCATATCCAAGAAATCACTGCCAAATTCAATGTCATGAAACTTTTCCCCTATGTTTTCTTCTAAGAGTTTTATAGTTTTAGCTCTTATATTTAGGTCTCGAATCCATTTTGAGGTGTTTTTTTTTTCATATGGTATAAAATAAGGGTCCAATTTCATTCATTTGCAAGTCAATATCCAGTTTTCCCAAAACTCTTTGTTGAAAAGACTGTCCTTTCCCCATTGAATGGTATTCAAACCCTAGCTGAAAATCATTTGACCATATATATGAGGGTTTGTCTCTGGGCTCTTTATTCCATTGGTCCATATGTCTGTCTGTAAGTGAAAGACCATATTCAATATCCTTTTAGAACAACTCTGATGTTCAGCCTCCCAGATTAAAGTCTTCCACTGAATCTGTTTCCATACATGCTCTTCCGAAAGACTGTACACTTCTTAGGAGCCAAGACCATGTCTAGTTTTTTTAACCTCAGTGCCTGGCACTATACCTGGCACATAGTAGGTGCTCCAAAAATATGTGTCCCAGATGTGGCAAGATCCCAGTGGGCAAGTTTTGTTCATCATATGCCCACCTTGAATGGGGACTCAGCATTTCAATGTATTCTCAAAAGAAATTAAACTCCGCAACACATTAATAAGCAATGTCTATTTTACCAAAGAATTGTTGGGGAGACAGAAAGGAAAGTTTACACTGCACATAGTGTGACGAGATTTCATAAAAGTTCCTTTAAATATTTTTCTTCTTTTCCCTCAAAGTCTTCTCCCCTGCAGTTAGTTCATTTTTGCTCCTTCTCTTCCTCTTCCTTTTTCTCAGCCTCTAAAAACTATGCTCTATTGTCCCAAATCTATTCGGTTCTCAGCCTTAGAGTACCAACCCACTCAACCAAATATGAGCCTGGTGGTTAGTTAATGGAGCAGAACCATCTACATATTGTTCTTCAAGCTTAATGCTTAGGAACTCATCTTCACCCCCACCCCAAGCAGCTGATCAAAGTGTTCACCCACCTACATACGTTTCCTGAAATGAGGAAGGACGGGCAGTCCTAAGCGAGGAAAGAATCTACTGCTAGGAAAATAAGACTTTTTTCCATTGGGTTACAAAGATATATTGAGTGAATGAGTTGAGATTATCACTATCAAGCCTCAGTCAATGTCAAGATACAGATGCCTGCCAGAAGCTGCAGTTCCACCTAATCCTAACCCCTTCTCCTGCAGGGCCCCGGTCAACTACTCTTCAGTGGGTTCCTGGCTTAACAGAAACCACAGCAAAGCTCTCAGCCTGAAATAAAGAGCCTTCTGGGTCACTACGGTGTCTCCTAGTGTGCTTTCTCTGGCTCTGTGGGTCTCTAGTTCCTAAGCCCACGTGTCTTGCTGGGCCCTCCTTTATTGGCATCCAGGCCCCACCTGTCTTCCTCATCTCTGATCCCTGTAGGTGCTCTGACCATTATTACCTCCCTGGTATAGCCTCCAGGCTACTCTGATCTGTCTACCAGACATGGCCCTCTTCCACCCTAGATCCACTGCTTCGGTTCTTTCCTGAAACCGGATACTGAACTTTTCAGAGAAATAGGAGTAGGATACAGAGTAATTCTGTTATTTAAACACTTACTCTGCTGAGTGCTGTGATTAAGAGTTCTTAACCAGCATGTTTGGGTTGAATGCTGCTCTGCCACTCATAAGATATGTGACCTTGGGCAAGTCACTTGACCTTTCTGTACCTCGGTTTTCTCATTTGGAATATAGAGATAATAATATTAAATAATATAGTAAATGCTCAATTCACGTTCATTGTTGATATTATTATTATTACTGCTCACATGCATTGGCTTCATTTAATCCTCACAAAAATCTTGTAAAGTAAGTAGTATTCTCCCTGACTCATAGGTTTTACAAAAGAGGAAACTAGAGTTCAGAATAAAGTGAGTAACTTGCCCATGGTTACAGAGTCAGTAAGTGGTAGAAGCAAGATCTAAACGTGGATCTGTTTGACTCCCAGACCCCATGCCCCTGCCATCGTGTCAGACCTCCTCCAAAGGCAACTACCTCCAAAGAGTGGTCAAGGCTCCTTGGGGAAAAGGAGACAAGAGGCCAGCAGCTGGGGCAATTCAGGGAGTGATGGAGACAGGTGGAATGAATATTAAACCAGAGTTAAAGTAAGCAGCCCCACTTAGTCACTCACTAAGTGCACACGCAACCAGTCTTCAATACCCTCATCTAGAAAATGGGGATGATAGTACTGTGTTTATAACAATAAAAATAATTAGCCCTGTGCTGGGAGCAGTAAATTGGTGTGTGGTATAAGTCATGTGAAAGTACTCTGCATGTTGTGAAATGTATCACAAATGTAAGACTACTATTCAAAGTCAGTATGGGATAGTGGAAGAGACAGTGTTTGGAGTCAAGAGAAATGGGGTCACACTGCAGTAGCTGGGTATCCTGGACAGGTTATTTCACTTCTCTGAGCCTCGATGTCCTCTTGAATAGGGATATATCAGACTCTGTCACTTGGAAGTGACAGAAAACCCAACTCAAACAGGCATTTGCATAAAAAGGGAGTTTTTTCTGACTCAAGTATTTGGTTTACAGCTGAGGCACACAATGTCACCAAGTCACAGGTTCTCTCTTAACCTCTTAATTCTATTCTCTGCATTGTTTCATTCTTCCTAAGTTGTAGGCCCCCCATACCAGCACATCAAGATTACATCTAACACCCTAAACAAGAGCAAAAAAACTTCTTTCTTGTGCAAGTTCTGTAATTAATTCTCACTGACCTGGCTTGGATCACGTGATGAATCCCTGGACCAACCATTGAAGCTAGGAGATAAGAATATTCTGATTGGCCAGGCCCTGGAATAAGAGTGGTGGGATGAGCCCCACTAGAGTTGAGAATGGGGAAAAGGGAGCGGTTCCCCAAAAGACAAAATGCTATTGCCTGGAAAGGGGGGAATGGATGCTGGGCCAGCAGCAACAGATGTCTGTTACAGGGGATGCAACGGCCACCTCATGGAGCTGTCATGAGGTTTAAATGAGCCGTGCATATAAGTAGGAGATTGCGATGATTGTAGAGGAAGACAGGGCTCTACGAAGTAACATCCAAGCTACTGAGAAATCAGTCTGATGAGAACAAAATCAGTGCCCTGATGAGGCCAATGGAAAGTCCCAGGATAGGCAGTAAGGTGGTGGAACCCACACTGGACTGGTGCTGGGGCAAAAGTCAAGGTCAGCCCCACCAGGGGTGAGGTTTAGGGCTCAGAATGGGCAGGTGATGAGATGTGGTTGGGATTGTGGCCAAAAGGCCAATGCTGGCAGAGCTGTGCCCCTGGCTTTCAGTTGAGTGGACAGCCTGTCCCCCTAAAAAGGCCAGGCCCAGCAGGCGAAGGAAACCATAGCAACCACAAGTTAAGGAAGGCAGATGAAAAGCTTGTAAACACAGCTTCCAGCCATGTGGCATAGCTTTGGGCTCCTAGGAGACAGCCACATAAAGACCAGTCTGGCTCATGGCGACCAGGCAAAGGGGACTATTTCTGGACTCAACTGTGGGCTGACGCAGTCTGCAAACTAGACAAGCAAACAGGCAGCACAAACAGACATCACTACTACAAAAGCAGAGTCTCCATGTAGCGCACTTCCAGTTGCTCACGTGTGTGGAGCAGCAGGTTGGCTCTCTTTGCCCACACCATTTCATGCCCCGCTCCCCTTCCCACCTCCATGAAAACTTCTGACCCAGCCTCAGTGCTGGGTGGAAAGTGACTGTTTATAGAGTGGCGGCAACTGGGAAACCTACTAAGAAGCTCTGTGTTTCTCTGTCATAAATAACCAGCTGTCTCGTGCAATTTCCTGAGCTGCACAACCAGCAATGACAACCTGCCTTTCCATGCACCATCAGGCAGTGATTGTGGGTCCTCAGCATGATGCTGACAAGTCCATTTTTCAAGGCCATGGCCAAGCCCGCTTTTCACTACTGCAGAGTTAACCGTAACTCTGCAATGCCGGGTATGACAGTACCCACCCAGAAAAGACATTTAATAGGAAAAAAAAATCCGTTTTTTCTCCAATCTGATGTTCCAAAGAGAAAAATCAGCAAACTCTTTTTTTCCTGATAAATCCTTGAAATTTTAGGTGCACAGAACCCAAACAGTAACTATGGCAACACAAGCCACTCCAATAAGACTAACGCAGATTATTTCCAGCACAATAGCCTGGCTTGTGCTCAGAAAGCAGAGGTAATGTTGGCTGAAAGCAATTCCTGAATTGGTGGGGGGGATAAAATCCTCCGGCAGTGGAAGCTTCAGGCTTAGGTTTCTGGTTTCAGGCCCCTAGGATTCAGTGGCAAGATGAATTAACTACTGGATTAATATCTTGCCACTCCACACTGTTGAACTGGCAGCCTCTTCACCCTCTGCTTGGACTTCTTCACTTCCAACCACAAAGCCATTCAAACCCCAGGACTCACAGCGACAGCAAAAAGAATATGGGCTGTGAAAAGTACAGAATCAGGCAGTTTGAACAGACGTTAGGGATCACCTGGACTGGGAGTCTCTTGAAGTCAGGAGAATATGCTACATGTTCTGCACAGAGCTGAGGACCTGACCCAAGGTGGGTGAAGCTCTGTCTAACCTCATTTGTTTTACAGATGAGGAAACCAAGACCCAGGACTTGGCCATGCTCACTCAGAATCAGGAGATGACAGGGACTCCTGGTTAAGCCCACTGGCTGTGGAACAGGACAGAGCGGGGTCTGCATCATGGCTGTTAGATTCTGGGCAAGTCACTTAACTTCTTTGAACCTGGGTTTACTTAAGAATAACAATAATTACAATGACAATAATAATAATAAGGCCTACCTTTTAAGGTTGTTGTAGGAATAAATGAAGTAATCCATGTAGATCCATGTAGTATATTTAGCATACAATAGGGGCTCCCAATATAACTAATACTATTATTATTAATGGCAAAGCCAGAACTAGACCAGTTTTCCCCCAGAAGACTTGTGCATAATGCAAGAGGAAATCCAACTTCATCTTAATCTATAGGACCACTTCTTTCCATACCCCATCTTCTTCTGACATAAACTGACAACTTAACCTATTCACATTTAACAATCTTTCCTTGTGCAGTGGTTCTCAAACATTTTGGTGTCAGGATCCTTTTCCACACTTAAAAATTACTGAAGATTCCCAAAGAGGCTTTGTTTATATGGGTTTTCAAAACTATTTATTAGTCTATTTAAAAATAACAATAATAACCTCATTACATTTTAACATTAATTACATATTTTCATGAAATATAATTATTTTCCAAAACAAAAAAAAATGTAATGAGAAGAGTGGCATTGCTTTACATTCATGCAAATTTCTTTGGTGTCTGGCTTGATAGAGAGCAGCTAGGTTCTCATATCTGTTTCTGCAATCAATCTATTGTAATGAGTTGTTTGGATTGAAGTATATGAAGAAAATACAGTCTCACACAGATATATAGTTGGAATAGGAAGGAATACTTTATAGACTTCAGATAATTGTGAATTTTCTTCTTTGATAATCAACTACATCAAAACTCAGCAACTGTTAGTTTCTTAAAGATTAGTTGCATGTAGAATCTGAAACCATATCAGGGAACTCTGTTATATTAAATTCTATCAGCTTTCATGCACTTTGAATGGATTTCTTTTTTACCTATGCATGATTCTTTAACATCATGCATTGGTCATTTGGAAAATACTGGCTCACTGAGTTATGCAGACCTTCCAAATGTTGTCACATTTCACTATACAAGATCACATTCATTAACATCACTGCCAGTCTCAGGAGATAAGTCTTTAAGTGTTAGGAAGCTGTCAAGTTAATAGTGGAAGATATTCTAATTTTTCCTTGAAAGCTTGAATTTGATCTTTGATAACAAATACTGTCAGTGTTTTCCTTGACAGGCTAATTTCAATTATTTTTGAGAAATTTTCTGCCACATACCTAAGCTGGAGTAACTATAGTTTTTTGTTAAAAGATAATTTTTTAAAAAGGTTAAACTGTAACTCTCATACAGATAAAAAACGACCACATGTTAAAGATTTTATTTAAATCATGATGAGAGAATCAAGCAGATGTTTGAACCAGTTCAAAGGAGAAGCTAAAGAAGCACAAATTTATAATGAATAAAAGAATGTTGAAATGAATGCGCACATGGCACAGAACTGGCTTTTTCATAGAGGGGGATGGGGTATCCCTCCACCAGACACAAGTAATTTGCATATCTATAGAAAAGAATTATTTCGCATTGCTATCAGTTAACTACAACTTACAGAGTTGCAAAATAGCGCCATACAATCCTAACCAGCTAAGTATGTGCTATACACAATGCAGGGTTTTCCTTTGAAGCATAAACCTTCCCTACAGTCTTCTGTCACTCATTCTTTCAAGTAAAAAAATGGTGTTTTGTGAAACAAGCAGCTAGTTCAACTCACAGCTCAACAGTTGCACAAGCACTCTTCCTGAGACAATCATCCTACTTTGGTATGCAACACAAGTAACACTAGGAAAGATTGGTGCCACTGCCTTGATTTCTGCTAAGGTGCCAGTGGCTTTAGCCACCATCGCTTTTGCACCATTAGTGCAAATGTCAACGTGGTGAAATGGCAAATGATAGTCTTAGTATTAATCTAAGGATATTTTTTACCTTGAGGACCCCCTGACAGGGTCATGAGGAATCTCAGGGTTCCGTGAATGTTCTAGAATCAGTGCTCTGAAGTATGCTGTTGATCAAGGTAATGACCTAAAGAAGAATGAGCAAATAGCAAAAAGCCGGACATCTGCAAATTGAAAAATCAGACCTCACATGGGTCACTGCTTGGGAAGGGAAAAGCTATCAGTGAGAATCTGGGAACAGTGCCATGGAGTTGGGGGAATGGAGAATTTAAACAATAATAAAACCCACTAAAAGTTGGTATGCTTTGTTGTTAGTGTACTGGCAATTCCAAACAATGCCACTGATGAAATACTCCTCCCCACGTGGGCAGACCATTCGCATTGCTCCCCACTTGTTCACCACTGTCCAGAAGTATAGACCCAAGTAAGACACAGGAGCTCACTAGCATTAGAGTTGCAGACTGTATAGGGGAGAGACTGCAGCCGTTCTGTTCCTATTCTTTTAGTAACTGACAAGTAATCTGACAAGCATGGATGCTTGTCAAAATCCAAATCGATCAGTATCTTGATCCTCCTCTCCTCCCCAAAAATAAGGATTATAACTCTTCAACTTTAATCACATTCTCCCCAAATTTTGAACCATTATTATCATAAACCTCAGTTTTATCTTGGTTTTTTTAATCTTACAAGACATTGTTTTTGTCTTATAGAGTTGACTTTTTTATTCGTCCACATATTTATCATTTTCTTTGCTCTTCATTCCTTCTTGCACCTCAGACCTTCCTTCTGCCTAAACTATATTCTTTAGAATTTCCTTTGGTGAGTCTGCTGGCGATGACTTCTCACAGATTTTGTCTGCATATCCTCCTTTAAAAATAGTTTTGCTACATATATAATCGTAGGTTCACAGTTCTTTTTCTCTCAGGACATTTAAGATATTTCAATGGTTTCTACTATTGCTGTTGAGAGGACAACTGTCAGGATAACTACCATTCTTTAAAGATGATCTGTCTTTCTCTCTGATTGCTTTAAGATCTTCTCTTTGTCTTAGTGTTCTGCAGTTTCATTTATGCTATGTGCAGGTGTGGATTTCTTTTTATCTAACATGAGATTCACTGGGCTTCCTGAATGTGTGAACAGGTGTCTTTCAGCAACACTGAAAAATTCTCAACTAACATCTGTTCAAATATTGTCTCTGCAACATTCTTTCTCTCCTCTTCTTCCGGAACACCAATTATACGTGTATAAAATTATTTAATTCTATCTTCCAGATCACTTAATCTCTCATATTTTCCATCCCTTTGTGTCTCTGTGCTGCATTCTGAATATATTTTTTAGAACTCTCCCCCAGGTTACTGATTCTCTCCTCAATGTTGCCTAATTAACTGCTGAATCCATAATCACTTATTTCTAGAAATTCTTTTTTTAATATACTTTGTCAGTTTTACAGTCTGATTCTTTATTTGTAATTTTATTTCTTATTTCTTTAAACATATTAAAATACTTCTTTTATATTCTGTGATAATTCCACTATCTATAGTCTTCATGGGTCTGATTCTGCCGTCTGTTGTTTCTGCTGGCTCAGTACTCATGTTGCCTCACTTCCTTATGTATTTTTACCATTTTTGATCATGAGCTGAAATTTCTTAAAACTTTATCATGAAGAATTCCTTGAGGCCTGGGGAAGACAGGTTCCTCTACGGGGTGTGCATTTGGTTCTGCTAGGAACCTCAAGGATACTACTAACCTAGAATCACTTTGGTTGTGTGAATTCATGCTATAGATCCTTATAAGGATTGACTTATGATTATAAATTTTCAGGGAAGATTTTTTTTGACCCTCCACCCAGGCCCAGTCTTCAAGATAAGCAACTATTTTTATTCTTCAGGTGACAGGTTTATTTCTAAATCACCCTTGCACTAAAGTGCCTTTACAGTGAGGTATGGCCATTTGAGGTCCTCACTTTATGGAAGGGGTCCTATTAGACCCCTACCTTAGGCAGGTTCTAGGCTTCACTTTCTGTCTCCCCATGAAAAACTAAAGCTCAAAAATCAGCCAGTTCAGATGGGAACATACTGTATAGCACAGGGAACTCTACCTAATGCACTGTGGTAAGCGAAATGGGAGGGAAGTCCAAAAGGGAGGGGATATCTGTATGTGTACGACTGAATCATTTTGTTGTGCACTGGAGGCTAACACAACATTGTAAAGCAACCATACTCCAATAAAAATTAATTTTAAAAAAATCAGCCAGTTCAGCAAGTATCTTTGAGGCAAAAGCCAGCTTTGGGGTTCTGCTTACTTTACTTATTTAGTTTTTGGTCTTTGAGGATTCCTTAATAACTTGCTGGCTCATGAACACATTTTTTAATGGCTTTTTATGTCATCTAGCACATTTAGCTCTTTTCAGCGGGAGGATCAGTCAGGGTAAGCCATTCCACTATACTGCAAGAAATGAAAGTCTACATAAAAGCATGTGGTGCATAAATGATGATTTATCTGATGCAGTTTGGTTGTGTGGAACAGGAGTGAGGGAGAGCAGCAAGGTCACAGCTGGGTTTATACTTGAAAAGCTCATCAGGGGTTAGCGAAAGAAGGGCCTTGAATGTCATTCTATATTTCAACTTTATTGAGTAGGTAATGGAGGTTCTTCCAACTCTGGACTATAAGATTCATAAAGTTTTTCATATACTAACACCGTAGGATTCTATTATTGTTTCCTTGAAAGTAGTGTTTCTCAAAGTGTGTCCAAGTTCCACCTGCATCAGAATCCTCTAGGTAACTTATCAAAACTTGCAGATTTCCAAGCTCCATCCCAAACCTACTGAGTCAGTATCCTCAGAGAAGGAAGGTGGGAAAGAGACCACTAAAGGATTGGAAAATCATTTTAATAAGATAGAGTAAAATATTGCAGAGAATGTCTTTTGCTATAAGGATGAGTATTATTTCATTAAACCTTTATTTAGGTGTTATAAAGTGTGCATGTGGGTATGTGTGTACCTGTGTGTGCACACACACACTGGGCCAACCTGTAAAATGTATTTCATGCATTGAGGTCAAAAAAGTTGAGGTCAAAAAAGCTGTAAAATGTGTTTCATGCACTGAGGTCAAAAAAGTTAGACAATCATTATCTTAGAGGATGCCCTTTATATTATTTTTCATCAGACTTTACCTGTAATTAAAATATTGTAAGAAAAGGAATGCAGCATAATTTCCCTCTGAATAACCCTACCCATAGCATGCTGGGACACATCTATGTTTGTACATAAATCAATTAACTTGGGCACTTCTTGACTCAAAATGAAGTGATGAAAAAGCATCTCTATGAATCTGGTATGGGTGGAAACATGATGTTAATTGTCACCTATGCAAGAACTGTTTTCTTCTTTTCCTCAAGAGATTACAAAGCCTGTGTTCCGGCTCTCATCACATCTCAACAACCCTATACTTCAGGAAATGAAGTATCACAAAATCCTGGCACAACTGACCCCAAAGGACTGAGTGGCTCCTTTTGCCGTGGAGGATTTTGTTGTACTAGGTATTGCTCCCACAAGTGGTCGTAGGTTGTTGCCTGGAATGCCTTTTGCTATCTGGATACTTTTTTCCTTTGTACTTGTACTTGCTTCAATCTGTGGTTTATTCTCCCAAAACATCAATAAACAAGGACAAATATAAATTTATCCATTCAAGCATCAATGCCAAACACACACACACAAATTGTTGTCTTAAATAGACTTAATTTCAATCATTCACATAATGCCTTGAGTATGTTCTCCATTTCCACATACCTCTAGTACTTTTACCTTTTTTCTTTAAATCGAATCACACTTATACATAAAAAAAGTTTTCAGAAGGAATACTTTATACTCCTTTTGCAAAAGGAAAACTAGCATCACTTGCCAAAAGGGAAGGTAACTGTAAAAATAAATGGGAGGGAAGGAACACCAAGTTATCAGCGTCAAGTTAGATTCCATCACCTGCCAGGCCTTTGAACCTGAATGCAGCCTGTTCTCCTTGTTTGAAAAAGAGATGCGAATGAGGACAAGACTCTTGCTCTGTGATGCTATCAAAAGGCATGAGAGATTGGAAAAGGAAATAACTTTCTTGATAGTGATTCATTTTGTTTTAAGGCTGAGCAGGTAGTTCTTAGAATTGTCTCCTGTTTCATTAGTATTTCAAATTTTAGAAAAGGATGGTATAGATTTGGTTCTCAAACTGTAGTGTAAATCAGAATCACCTGAAGGGCCTGTTAGACCACAGATGGATGGGCATCATTCCCAGTTTCTGATTCAGCAGGTGAGACCCAAGAATTTGTATTTCTAACAAGTTTCCAGGTGGTGCTGATGCTGTGGGTGCAGACCACACTTTGGGAACCACTGCACAGGTAAATCCTACACATCTTTCACAACCTTGTTTACGAGGGTCCCTCCTTCTCTGCACTCTCTATCCACGTTAAACTGCTCCTAACCACTTCCTGTTCATCTTCCTCATTCCCAGTCTTTTCACCCAAACCATTTTATTATCCTCCCTTCACAAATCCCATGCTTTGAAATACTTTTTGTCTATCAAACAAAACATACTTATCAAGCAATAATTCATTTTCTCATGTTTTATTAATCAAAGACAAGGGTAGGGCTTCCCTGGTGGTGCAGTGGTTGAGAGTCTGCCTGCTAATGCAGGGGACACGGGTTCGAGCCCTGGTCTGGGAGGATCCCACATGCTGCAGAGCAACTAGGCCCGTGAGCCACAACTACTGAGCCTGCACGTCTGGAGCCTGTGCTCCGCAACAAGAGAGGCCGCGATAGTGAGAGGCCCGCGCACTGCGATGAAGAGTGGCCCCCGCTTGCCACAACTAGAGAAAGCCCTTGCACAGAAACGAAGACCCAACACAGCAAAAATTAATTAATTAATTAATTAATTCCTACCCCCAACATCTTCAAAAAAAAAAACAAAACCACAGCTTAAAAAAAAAAAAGACAAGGGTAACTACCAATCAGAGCTTCCAATCAGCATGGGGTAACTGGTATTTCTATTCTATAACTGACTTGTTATAATTCTAGCCCAGAACAAAGAAACCTGATGTTTTGGTTTAAATAGCCTGTGCATCTAATCTCTGGTATATATGAGCTTTTTTGGTTACTCTTTTTTGAAGTCCTGAAAATAACTCACAGGCACCCCCTCCCTGCTTCCCTCATTACCCCGTGGGGCTGGGAAGCTCAGGTTGGGACCACCTGGTATCTATCACTCATCTGGTAATTAATCACTGATTATCTTCTGTCATTTCTTCTATTGTTGTCCCTTAACAGCATGAAAGGACTGCATCTGGCCCTTCTTTGTAAACCGCATGCTACCTTGCTTAGGGCTTTAGAATATTAGCATCTCCCCAAAAAAGGAAGAAACAAAAAAACCAGAAACGATGTATTTCATGTTTGGCTATATATACTACAATTGTATCCAGGGGAGAACAACACAATGAAAGAATATTTGCAGTAAAATAGACCAGTATTGTAAATAGGCGACAAACTCAGAAGTTACCCTTTGGGGAAGGAAAGTGAGTCAACAAAACAATTAATTTCCAGAGGTGGTAAAGAGACTTGAAAATAAATACTTGCCTTCTTAAGTTCACCAGGATGTGATTCCATTGGATTGCTCTGCCTGGGGCCTCCTGGAAGGCTGTTAGGAGGAAATGTTGAAAATGAGTCTGATTTAACCACAAGCAGACAAACTGGGGATTTGGAGTGATGGTAAGGTCTTAATGAATCAGACACAACTCTGCCTTCCTCAAGAGTATGTGACTCTTCCTTTTTCCAAAACGCCACTTAAAGCTCTTGTCCTCCTGGAAGCCATCCCTGGTGGTGATTACTACCACCCCACCCCCACCTGATTCTGATCACAT
This sequence comes from Globicephala melas, assembly GCF_963455315.2. Lineage (NCBI taxonomy): Eukaryota > Metazoa > Chordata > Mammalia > Artiodactyla > Delphinidae > Globicephala > Globicephala melas. Next base: position 7,610,119 of record NC_083324.2, on the reverse strand, counting down.
TTTATTTTGAACTCTCTTAGCAATATGGACTCACTGCATGTTGCTTTGAAATTGCTACTGAAGCTTTTTCAAGCGGGTATGTGGGTGTGGGTGTGGGTGTGGATGTGAGTGTGTGCATGTGTGTGTTTGGGAAGGCACGCTTCTTCCCTCCAAAAAATAGCTCCCCACCCACCTGTGACAAAGACCTAAAGCTTGCCTATGATAATTTCTTTGATGACCTTGTTTATGCCAGGCATCTTCTTTCAACATGCCAGTGACAGTAAGCTGTTATCCATCATTAATCTGTTGGTGCCCCTTCCTGCCCTTTGCTGATGATATTCAAAGAGTACTGCTAGCACTGCTTTGGAGAGTTCCACCAAGGAAATTCCAAGGAAATCTTTTGACTACTGATGACTCCAGAAAAGATGCAAAAAGCAAGGTTTTAGGTTGTTGTTTTACTTGTTCCAATGACTTATTAGATTTAGCTAATTACACAGCTTATCAAAATAAAAGATCTTCTGTGTGCCATGTGATGGTCTATCCCATCATTCATGCCTGATTGAATAACATGGTTAAAATCCAAGGAGCTCCTCCTCTAATGAAGTTCCTGCTCTGTCCGTTGCTACGGCAACTTAGGGCCATGGTCCAAGATGACAGCAAATATATTAAATATTGCAGCAAATCCATTTTCTCCCTGCTTTAGTGACCTCAGAGCCAAGACTGTATTTGACAGTGTACAAGTATAGAAGAAGTATTGTGCCTGCGATTTTTTTTCTTTTTCAACATGGAAACCAATCACATTTATATTCACAAGCACAGTGTCATCCATGTAGCAGGCACTGAAAAAATACTTGAGGGAAATTAGTTATACATGATGCATTAACTACACACATATATTGTCGCTTTTTCCTGAGACCCCACCAAAATGACGGTAAAAGAATTAAAAAGGAGTATGTTCACATAGATGAAGAAAATGGGACATGATACCACAGTAAGCAAGTGATTTCTGCTTTTTTTTCAGCTTTTTTTTTCAGATTTTTTAAAATTGTGGTAAAATACACACAACATAAAATTTACTATTTTAGTCATATTTAAGTGTACAGTTCAGTGGCATTTAGTACATTCACATTATTGTGCAACCATCATCACCATCCATCTCCAGAACTTTCTCATCATCCCAAACTGAAACCCTGGAGCCATTAAATAATAATTCCCTATCCCCCCTCCCTCAGCCCATGGTAAACCCTATTCTATTTTTTGTCTCTACATCTTTGACTACCCTAAGTAGAGGAATATAAGTGGAATCAGATAATATTTGTCCTGTTGTCACTGGCTTATTTCACTTAACATAATGTCTTTAAGGCTTATCCATGTTATAGCATGTGCCAGAATTTCATTCCTTTTTTATCCCCTACAAAATCAGACTATATTTCATTTTCAGCTTTACTGAGGAAAAACTGATACAATCTTATTCCTTTTTGAGGCTGAATAATATTCCACTGTATGGATATTACTACCCTTTGTTTATCCATTCATCCATCAATGGACATTCTGGCAGTTTCCACCTTTTGGCTATTGTGAATACTGCTGCCATGAACACTGGTGTGCAAATATTTATTCAAGTCCCTGCTTTCAAAACTTTTGTGTATATACCCAGAAGTGGAACTGCTGAATCAAATGGTAATTCTATGTTTAACATTTTTGAGGAAACATTATTTTCCGCAGCAGCTGCACCATTTCACATTCACACCAACAATGTGCAAGGGTTCCAATTTCTCCATATCCACCCCAACACTGTTAGTTTTTGTTTTGGGTTTTTTTTAATAATAAGCCAGCCTAATGGGTATGAAGTGGCATTTCATTGTGGTTTTGATTTGCATTTCCCTGATGGTTGGTGGTGTGCAGCAGCTTTTTATGTGCTTATTGGCATTTATTCTGTTCCTTTTTAAAAGATGGAAAGCGGAGGAATGGTAACATCATAGCAGAGCAAGGGAGGGGGAGTGGGGAAGGGGGTTACACGTGAGAAGCAAACTGACTGACCCACAAAACCTCTGAAAAATTTGGCCCATGATAAAAGGATGGAACCCAGGGCTTCCCTGGTGGCGCAGTGGTTGAGAGTCCGCCTGCCAATGCAGGGGACATGGGTTCGTGACCCGGTCCAGGAAGATCCCACATGCCGCGGAGTGGCTGGGCCTGTGAGCCATGGCTGCTGAGCCTGCACGTCCGGAGCCTGTGCTCCGCAACGGGAGAGGCCACAACAGTGAGAGGCCCACATACCGCAAAAAAAAAGAAAAAAAGGATTGAACACAGTAAGGATCAGAGCTGAAAACATCCTCTGCCCCAGAAGCCAAGCAGTTACTCTTTACCCAGGCAGGAGAATGGAAGCTTGATCCCTGGCGGATCTGAACTGGGGAGGCCCTAGATTCCAGTACAACTGGCACAGTAGCCAGCAGGAGTGAGGTAAGGTCTGGAAATAGGGAGACTCAGCGAGAGTGCATCCTGAGCAGTGGGAACCCCAGTCCTCTTCCTCGACTCTGCTCCCCAAATGCAGGCAACGTGTGTTACCCCTAGACAGCAGATGAGAAGATTCTTCTCCTAAGAAACTGAACTGCCCCAGAGGAAGAAAACCATAGATAATAACATCTGGAGTTCCCCTAACAAAACAGCAAGACCCCCACCAAAAACCCAACAGTAAAGGCTTCCACTTGATAAGTTCTGTATGTACACATAGGGCTTACAGTTAGGTCTTTCTTTTGCCTTTTTTAATTGAAATATAGTTGATTTACAGTGTGTCAGTTTCAAGTGTACAGCAAGGTGATTCAGTTATATATATGGAAAAGAATTTTTATATATGTATATATTTATGTATATTTATGTTCTTTTTAAATTTTCCATTATAGGTTATTACAAGATACTAATTTTAGTTCCCTGTGCTATAAGTAGGTCCTTGTTGGTTATCTATTTTATATATAGTAGTGTTTATATTTTAATCCCAAACTCCGAATTTATCCCTCCCCCCTCCAATTAGGTCTTGTGCCTTACTCTAAAATATGAAGTGATAACTAAGGGTTATCAGACACTGGAGGAAAGCCCCCATCATGAAAGACAGAGAGCAAAACAAACCACCCCCGCAAAAAAAAATTGGATCAGCAAGAAACAGATCATGCCAGAAACAGAAGAAAGCTTCAAATAAAAATTACAATTAATACTCCTAGAGAGTTCAGAGAAGATATCACATCCATCAATTTTTTATTTTTCTTTTAATTTTATTTATTTATTTTTGGCTGTGTTGGGTCTTCGTTGCTGTGCGCAGGCTTTCTCTAGCTGCGGCGAGCGGGGGCTACTCTTCATTGCAGTGCGCAGGCTACTCAATGCGATGGCTTCTCTTGTTGCGGATCACGGCCTCTGGGCGCATAGGCTTCAGTAGTTGTGGCTCGCGGGCTCTAGAGAGCAGGCCCAGTAGTTTTGGTGGATGGGCTTAGTTACTCCGTGGCATGTGGGATCTTCCCAGACCAGAGCTCAAACCCGTGTCCCCTGCATTGGCAGGCGGATTCTTAATCACTGCGCCACCAGGGAAGTCCCATCAATTTTTTAAAAGCAGTATATTATCAAAAATAAAAAGAGCCCTTGGAAATCAAAAGTGATCATCAATGTTAAAAAGTTAATAGACAGGTTGGAAGTAATAAAAAGGCAAAACGATGGAAAATAATAAGGATAGTATAAGGATAAAATATTTAGGGAATCATTTGAATTCAACATCCAAATAAGAAAACAGAGGAGGAAAAGATTATCAAAGAAATAATTTAAGAAAAATTTCCTGGAACTGAAGGACCCAAGTCTCCAACTGAAAGCCTAATGAATGAAGAAGGATGAATGCCAAGTTTCAGCATACTAGGGATACAGAGAAGAACTAGAAGTGTCCAGAAAGATAAGTCACATACAAAGAAATAGGATTAAAAATGGCATTGGACTTCTCAAAAATGACCCTAAAAGCTAGAAGACAATGGAACAATGTCTTTAAGGGAAAATAATTTGCAACCTGAATTCTATATGGCCAAACGGCAAATTCAGAGTGAGGGTAGAAAAAAAGACATTTTCAAATAAGCAAGAACTCAAAAAAATATATCTCCCATGTATCATTTCTTAAAAAGCAACAGAAGGAGAAGTGTCACCAAAACCAGGAAGTAAAGAAAGACCTGGGACCCAGGAAACAGGGGTTCCAACATAAAAGAAAAGAGAACTCCCAGAATAATAGTTATTATTTAATTTATCATTACTTTAGGTGAAAGGCATAAAGTAAAACCTGTCTGTACTGGAGGAGGAGGGCTTCAAGGAGGAAAGTTCCAGATAGAGGGGTATACACACTTGAGCATGAAAAACTATTGATAGGACATGAAAGTTCTAATTAGAAAGAAAAGGACAGGTACATAGAAAATAATGCAAGTAAAACAAACAAACAGGGACTTCCCTGGTGGCACACTGGTTAAGAAGCCGCCTGCCAATGCAGGAGACACGGGTTCGAGCCCTGGTCCAGGAAGATCCCACATGCCGCAGAGCAACTAAGCCCGTGAGCCACAACTACTGGGCCTGCGCTCTAGAGCCCGTGAGCCACAACTACTGAGCCTGTGTGCCACAACTACTGAGGCCCACGCTCCTAGAGCCCATGCGCTGCAACAAGAGAAGCCACTGCAATGAGGAGCCTGCGCACCGCAACGAAGAGTAGCCCCCGCTCACCACAACTAGAGAAAGCCTGCGCCCAGCAGTGAAAATGCAACGCAGCCAAAACAAATTAATTAATTAAATAAATAAATTTATTTTTTTAAAAAAGCAATCAAATATTATCAACTCCAGTAAAAACAAAAATGTATACAAGGAAGGAAATGTAATCACAGTATACTTTTTGGCTTTGCAATGGACAATAATTACATAAACATAATATGATATCAATAAATATTGATTATAGGGGTTTGCAGGAAAAGATAGAAGGCAAGTAACTGACAGACATTTTAATCTCAGATAACACCAAGTCAGTAAGTGATTTCTATAATTGATAAATCAAGAAACAGTATCAGTATTTTATTTTGATATGTAGCAATAAATATCTTGATGGTTGAAATTGAAAACTTTTGGGTAAATGATGGCCTAACGGGTCTTCTCTGACTTAGATTCTTTTTTGTGGAAATAGTGTAGACTCATTCTTTTTTTTTAATTGAAGTATAGTTGATGTACAATATCATATAAGATACAGGTGTACAATATAGTGATTCACAATTGTTAAAAGTTATACTCCATTTATAGTTATTATAAAATACTGACTATACTCCCTGTTTCGTACAGTGCATCCTTGTAGCTTATTTTATACATACTAGTTTGCATCTCTTAATACCCTATCCCTGTATTGCCCCTCCCCCCTTCCCTCTCCCCACTGATAACCACTAGTTTGTTCTCTAAATCTCTGAGTCTGTTTCTTTCTTGTTATATTCACTAGTTTGTGGTATTTTTTAGATTCCACATACAAGTGATATCATACAGTATTTGTCTTTCTCTGTATGACTTATTTCACTTAGCATAATGCCCTCCAAGTTCATCCATGTTGTTGCAAATGTCAAATTTTCATTCTTTTTTATGGCTGAGTAATATTCCATTGTGTGTGTGTGCACACACGCGTGTGTGTGTGTGTATATCACATCTGCTTCATCCATTCATCTGTTGATGGACACTTAGGTTGCTTCCATATCTTGGCTATTGTAAATAATGCTGCTATGAACACTGGGGTGCATGTATATTTTTGAATTAGTGGTTTTGTTTTTTCAGATATATACCCAGAAGGGGAATTGCTGGGTCATATGGTAGTTCTATTTTTAGTTTTTTGAGAAACCTCCATACTGTTTTCCAAAATGGCTGTACCAATTTACATTCCCAACAGCAGTGTACAAGGGTTTCCTTTTCTCCACATCCTCACCAACATTTGTTATTGGTGTTCTTTTTGATGATAGCTATTCTGACAGCTATGAGTTGATATCTCATTGTGGTTTTGATTTGCATTTCCCTGATGATTAGTGATGTTAAGCATCTTTTCATGTGCCTGTTGGCCATCTCCATTTCCTCTTTATTAAAATGTCTATTCAGATCTTCTGCCCATGAAAGATACTGAAGACAACACAAACAGATGGAAAGATATATCTTGTTCTTGGATTGGAAGAATTAATATTGTCAGAATGGCCATACTACCCAAGGCAAACTACAGATTCAATGCAATACCTATCAAAACACCAATGGCATTTTTCACAGAACTAGAACAAATAGTTTTTAAATTTGTACGGAAACACAAAACACCCCGAATAGACAAAACAATCTTGAAAAAGAAGAATAGAGTTGGAAGAATCACGCTCCCTGACTTCACACTATACTACAAAGCTACAGTAATCAAAAGAGCATGATACTGGCACAAAAACAGACACGTAGCTCAGTGGACACAATAGACAGCCTAGAAATAAACCCATGTACTTACAGTCAATTAATCTATGACAAAGTAAGAAAGTATATACAATGGAGAAAAGACAATCTCTTCAATGAGTTGTGCTGGGAAAACTGGACAGCTACATGCAAAAGAATGAAATTAGAACATTCTCTAACACCATAAACAAAAATAAACTCAAAATGGGTTAAAGACCTAAATGTAAGGCCAGAAACCATAAAACTCCTAGAAGAAAACAGTAAAACATAGGCAGAACACTCTTTGACATAAATCATAGCAATATTTTTTTGGATCTGTCTCCTAAAGCAAAGGAAATAAAAACAAAAATAAACAAATGGGACCTAGTTAAACTTAAAAGCTTTTGCACAGCAAAGGAGACCACTAACAAAATGAAGAGACAACCTACTGAATGAAAGAAAATATTTGCAAATGATATGACCAATAAGAGATTAATATCCAAAATATATAAACAGCTCATACAACTCGACATCAAAAAAACATTCTTTACCAAGTTCCCAGAGTCAGTATGGAAGAATAATAGTTAAGAGTACACATTCTGGATTCAGATGGCCTGAGTGCTCAGCTTGACTCTGCCACTTCTTATTAGCTGGGTGAATTGGGGCAGGTTAATGCACCACTTTGCCTCAGTTTCCCCATATGTAAAATAGGAAACATAACAATACCCACCTGACAGGATTATTGTGAGAATTAAATAATGCACGTAAAGCACTTAGCATTCTTCCGGGCACACTGTACTCATTCATAAAGTGTTAGTGATCATTACTATCATCCCCTAGTATGATTCTATCAGGATATGCCACCCCCGTCATCTTTCAGTGCCCTTCCGAAAAGGTCACTATGATAGAGTGACAGGTGAAAGACACAGAACAGGTAAGTGGAATTCAGCTCCTACTCCTCAGTTAGAAATAGCTAAGTTCTAAATGCAAAGCTCTACAGGCTTGGTGTCTTCCTCCACCTTGTTCTTTCCTGCTTGGGACAAGAACTGAAGACAATTTGGAGTAATACTATAAGGAGCAGTTAACAACAGGAGCCTGAAGTCAGACAGACCAGGTCAAATACTTGCTTCCCACCTATTAATCACATTAGCAGAGGCTAATTACCTGACTCTATGGGCTGAATTGTGTCCCCTCAAAATTTGTTTGTTGCAGTCCTAACCCTCAGTACCTCAGAATGTGACTGTATTTGGAGACAGGCGATGAAGTGTGATGAAGGTAAAATGAGGTGATGAAGGTAAAATGAGGTCATGTGGGAGGCCCTAATCCTATAGGACTGGTGTCCTTCTAAAAAGAGGAGATCAGGACACAGACACACACAGAAGAAAGACCATGTGAGGACACAGGGAGAAGACAGCCATCTACAAGCCAAGGAGGGAGGCATCGGAAGAAACCAACACTGCCAACACCTTATCTCGAGCATCCAGCCTCCAGAACTGTAGGAAATAAATTTCCGTTGTTTAAGCCACTCAGTCTGTGGTAGCTTTTTATGGCAGCCCAAGGTTTTCTAGAAGGTAAAATAGGAATATACCTCATGAGCTAATTGTGAGGATTAAAATGTGTAGAAAAGTACTTACGACAGTGCTTGGCATACAATATGTGCTTAATAAATTGTAGGCTAGTATGATTATTGTGTTATTATTATTATTATTAAAACACAATTGGGACTTCCCTTGTGGCACAGTGGATAAGACTCCGTGATCCCAAAGCAGGGGGCCCAGGTTCCAGCCCTGGTCAGGGAATTAGATCCCACATGCCTGCCACAACTAAGAGTTCATATGCCACAACTAAGGAGCTGGCAAGCTGCAACTAAGGAGTCCGCCTGCCACAACTAAGGAGCCCACGTGCCACAACTAAAGAGTCAGCAAGCCACAACCAAGGAGCCCTGGAGCCACAACTAAGGAGCCCGCCTGCTGCAACAAAGACCCAGTGCAACCAAATTAATTAATTAATAATTTTAAAAACACAATTACTCTGATCTTTCCACAGTAACAGAAGAAAAGAGAGATGCTGAATGACCAATTCAGCCAAAATTGTTGAAGCTGTTACAGTGACTTCATAATTCACCTTCATGTCTTTAGTCTTGCCCTCTTCAATCCACCTCCACAGTGCTGCCAGAACATTCTTTCTAGAATAAAAATCTGGCTCTGATATCCAGTAGCCAAAAATGGCCTCAAACAATTCCTCCCTTCCCTCCCTATATGTGTGTGCCTCTCCTCCTACCAGAGGTGGGCCCCATGTCCCCTCCCTGTGAATCTGGGCTGTGCCTGTGACCACTTTGACTAGAATAATACTACAGAGGGGCTTCCCTGGTGACGCAGTGGGTGGGAGTTCGCCTGCCGATGCAGGGGACGTGGGTTCGTGCCCCGGTCCGGGAAGATCCCACATGCCGCGGAGCAGCTGGGCCCGTGAGCCATGGCCGCTGAGCCTGCGCGTCCGGACCCTGTGCTCCGCAACAGGAGAGGCCACAACAGTGAGAGGCCCGTGTACCGCAAAAAAAAAAAAAGAATACTACAGAGGAAACAACATCTTGGGACTTCCAAGTCCTCACATTAAAAAGGCCTGGCAGCTACTGAGCCACCAAGAAGAACAGGCTACTCTGCAAGAGAACGTGGTCATGGGCAAAGGCCCAGATAGAAGAAGAGAGAGGAGAGAGGCTACATGGAGGACCATCGAGGTGGCAGACATCCAGCCCCTCCTCACTGCTACTGCATGAGAGAGTCCAAGCCAGACCAGCAGAGGAACCACCCAGCTGAGCCCCAGCCAACCCACGAAATCATGAAATATAATAAAGTGCATTGGTTAAGCCAGTCACTTTGGGGCGGTTTTCTATGCAGCAAAAGGTAACTGAGACACTGATCATGACACTGCTCTACTTCAAAATCCTTGGATCTCATAACCAAATTTCCATCACCTTCCCAAGCTGTGTGGCTGGGGCAAGTTACATAATCTCTCTGTGCATCATTTTTACCATCTATAAAGTAGAAGTAATAACAATAATACCTTCCTCAAAGGATTGCCCTGAAGATGAAGAAACAATATACATAAGACACTTGGAACAGTATGGCATACAATAAGTGCTCAATATGAGTTAACCATCATCATTAGATGCCATATATTATGACATATAATAATGGTTAATATGAGTTAACCATCATCATTATCCTCCTCCTCATTCTTACTTTTTTTATTTTTTATTTTTTTGGCTGCATTTGGGTCTTCATTGCTGCGCGCGGCTTTTTTCTCTAGTTGTGGTGAGCGGGAGCTCCTCTTCATTGTGGTGCGTGGGCTTCTCACGGCGGTGGCTTCTCTTGTTGCAGAACACGGGTTCTAGGTGTGCCAGGCTTCAGTAGTTGCGGCGCATGGGCTCAGTAGTTGTGGTACACAGGTTCTAGGGCACACGGGCTTCAGTAGCTGTGGCTCGCGGGCTCTAGAGCGCAGGCTCAGTAGTTGTGGCGCACGGGCTTAGCTGCTCCGCGGGGTGTGGGATCTTCCTGGGCCAGGGATCGAACCCATGCCCACTGCATTGGCAGGAAGATTCTTAACCACTGCACCACCACGGAAGTCCCACCCTCGTTAGTCTTGCCTCACCCTCCTCCAGGCTGCTCCCTAACCACTCCCCATTTGCACTCTAGGACACGGTCACACTAGAATACTTTTTTCAGCCAACACGTCACACTTCACAACTCTTGACCTTTGTATATTCCATTCCTTCTGCCTGGAATGTTGTTCACCTGCCTTGCCTGCCTGGAAAATGGCCATGTCCTCCTATGAAGCCTTCTTGGATCTCCAGTCAGTGAAGCACCTGCCCTGTGCCCCTCAGAGAACCTAGTGCTTATCTCTGTGGAAGGGCTTCCCATACTCTGCCACCTGTGTGGCCCTGTCCATCTCCCCAGCTGGACTCTGAATGAGTCCTTCCTTTAAGGACAGAGCCCATGCTTGATTCATGTGCCAGCAGAGCATGGCTCATAGTAAGCTTTTAATACATGTTTCCAGAAGAGAAGGAGCCGGTTTTTAGAACACTGGTTCTCAACAAGAGTGGGGAGCAGGAAGGGGGACATTTGGCAATGCCTGGAGACATTTTTCGTTGTCACACAACTGGGAGAGTGCTACTGGCATCTAGTGGGTAGAGGCCCAAGATGCTGCTAAACACGGGACAGCCCCTGAGACAAGGAATTATCCAGCCCCAAACGCCACTAGTGCTGAGATTGAGAAAGCCTGTTTTACAGGATCATCACCTATGAGAGAGAGAGAGAGAGAGCACTGAATGCACACATACTCAGTGGCCTAGATGCACATTCCCACCCTGTCCCAGCTCAGCCCTCTCTCAGCACCTCTGGGAGCTGCGGGTACCAGGAAAGGTACCAAGGATAAGTAAGGGCTTAAATCTGGGTACCTTCCTTCCTGCTCAACGAGATCCTGACCAAGAACCTTCTCTTGTCAGGATACTTTTCTCCGCATCCTATGGTCCCTTCCAGCCCTGACTGACGTTCTATGATTCTGTAATTATAGGTTGGTGCATGCTGCTTCTTTCTTGGCTAAAAGATGTCAACACTGCAGGCTCTCTCACATGCCAAGAGAGGAAAAATCCCAGATAGGCTGGCCTGAGTCACTGAGAGCTCGTGTTACATCTGGATCACCCAGAACTCAGTGAATTCATGTGCCTGAGATGCAGGCAACCCACCCTGCCCAGGTAAGGGGCCTGCAGGCTGCAGAAGAAACAGGAGGCTGGGAAGGTGGCCCTTGAAGACTGTGTGGCTAACTCAGCTCTAATCTGAAGAGGGCTCTTTGTTTGTCGGTCAAAGTATGCTGTGTCTTTACCAGGAAGCAGGGAGACATCTGTGAAATCTGCTCCTTTGTCCCGAAGGATAAGAGTGGTAGGAGGGAGACGCAAGAGGGAAGAGATATGGGAACATATGTATATATATAACTGATTCATTTTGTTGTAAACCAGAAACTAACACACTATTGTAAAGCAATTATACTCCAATAAAGATGTTAAAAAAAAAAAAAAAAGAGTGGTAGGAAACCTCACCCTGCAGGATTGCTTCTGAGAGAGACAGGTCCTGCAGAGAGGCGTGAGCAGAGCGGATGCTGGGGCTCCTCCGGGGGCTTGATTTTATTGTTTTTAATTGGCTTCAAGAGGAGGTCAGACGGTGTAGTGGTAAAAAGCCTCAGCTTTGACATCACACAGGCCTGAGTGTGAGTCCAGGTCTGTCACTTTCTGTGTGAGTCTGGTAAATGCCTTAGTCTTGACTAAGCAACTCTGAGTTGAGAACAATAATAGTATCCACGGGTTGTTCTGTGGATTAACTGATATAATGAAATCACAGGTTTAGCATACTGCACAGCCTAACTGCAAGTAGATGGCACTTGTTATTATGAAAGGATACTACAGACGCGTGAATAGCTGGGGAGTGTGATGAATCATACTGAAACTCTCACATCAACGCATATCCAGGTAGGATGCTGGTGACTTATAATACTGAGAACTAACACTTTTATAGCTCTTACCATGTGCTTACAACTGTTCCAAGTGCTTTGCACATATTAACTCGATCCTCACAAAGACCCTGTGGGATGGGTATTTTATAGCTCCTGTTTTATAGATGGGACAATGAGATGCAGGACTGGTAAGGGGAGGACAAGGGTTTGGACAAAGGCAGTTTAGTTCCTGGATCCCTGCCCTTAGCAGTGCACACACTACCCTGAATGACGCCAGAGAATGGTAAGAAATGGGGAGGGCTCCCCAACCTGCCACAACACCTGCCCTGCTCCCAAACACCTTCTCTACCCCCAGACAGCTGAGCCCTGCAAACGCCCAGCAGGGAAGCACCTAGCTCTGCAAGGGACAGTCCAGAAGTGGCTGCAGGGACATGGGCAAGGGATGACACAAGGAGGCAGGAAGCAAATGAGATTTGGAAATGGGAAACTGGGACTCCATCTCAGCATCACCTGGTGACCATGGGTGAATCTGGGCCCAGATACATACATTCTCAGAGCTTTGTTTCTGTCCCTCTAAGAGAAGGGCTTAGACATGATCAAAATCCCTGCTAGCTCTAGAATGCTAGGTTCTTCTAGTTAGAAAAGGCTGCTGCTGGATCCTTGGCCAGATCCTATCCCGGGCGAAGAGCGTCCCCTGGCGGGCAGTTCCAAGAATGTCCCAGAGCATTGGGTCGGGACTCCGAAAACCTGGTTCCTAGGGGCTGCTCTGCCCACATTCAGCTGTGTGGTCCCTGGCGAGGTGCTTCACCTCTCTGAATCTCAGAATTCTGATCAGTAAAATGACACATAAAAAACTAGCAACGGTGATGATATTTATAATAGCTAAGACTTTTTCCCCCCACATTTTTTCACCACTTTATTTTGAAATAGTAATGGGTTATAAACCAAGGTGAAAGATAAATTTTAGAAGTGATGTATTTGTTCTGGGCACTCTAATAAGTTATAACGTTGCCTCTATCTTTCCTACATATATTTTTGTCCTTCATGGGTTTTTTTGTTTGCTTGGTTTTTTGTTTGTTTGTTTGTTTGTTTTGCGGTACGCGGGCCTCTCACTGTTGTGGCCTCTCCCATTGCGGAGCACAGGCTCTGGACGCGCAGGCTCAGCGGCCATGGCTCACGAGCCCAGCCACTCCGCAGCATGTGGGATCCTCCTGGACGGGGGCACGAATCCGTGTCCCCTGCATCAGCAGGCAGACTCTCAATCACTGCGCCACCAGGGAAGCCCTGTTTGCTTGTTTTGATTTCAGTTTGGGGGAATTTATTTAATTGCGATATGAACAATTTCTTACCACAAGAAGAATTTAATTGTGGTGAGATCTATTCTCTAAACAGGTTTTCAACTGTACAACACAGTGTTGTTAACTATAGGGGCTATGTTGTCTAGAACTTATTCATCTTGCATAACTGAAATTTTATACCCACTGATTTAGGCAAGACTTTTTGAGCATTTATGACGTGATAGGCCCTGTTCTAATATTATATATATTTACTTAATCCTCCACATAACCACATAAGAAAGTTCAGAAGGACTGCACAGCTTACTACATTAATCCACAAGAGACTACACCAATTAGAAAAGTCTACAATAATGACATTTGTAAGGTGATTTACATTTGATAAACATGACCCCATTGATCCACACAACCACCCCTGAGATCAACGTTGTCATACTCGTTTACAGCAGGGAGACAGAAGATCACTCAGTCAACAAATATTTGCCTACGTGTGCGGAGCCCTGCGCCAGGCCCTGGGGGAGAACAGGAGCAGGGCGCTCACGGGCCACGTCCCCTCAGCATCCTCTGTCTGGCAGGAAAGGGAGACATTCATCCTGTACTCGTGGGATGAGTTTGCTCTGTGGAAAAATCTAGGAGCCATAGGAGCTTCACTTGGTCTGGGAGGGGAGCAATGGCAAGAACCATTCCACCCAGGGTCACATGCCCCCAAGTTTTGTGTGTTGCCTCATCATGGGACCCGGCACACTGTTTACAGACCTGTTTGTCCACCCCTGGCTTCCGAGTTAGTATCTGAGCCCCTTAGGAAGAGTGCCTGTGTCCTAATCACCTTCATAAACCCACCACCCAGCAGAGGGGCTGGCAATATGGTGGCTGCTCAAAAAATATTTGCCCAGCGAAAGCCCAACTCCTCTTCCATGCCCACACGCCCTCCCTCCTTTCGTTCCCTGGGCCTTCCTCTCCTTCACAATAATCCACAGAGATTAGGACAGTGGCTCCCTAGCCCAGGCCCTGACCATAATTCTCCAACCCAGAGGAGTTACACAATGTTAACTATTCCAAGTATAATAGAATAAAAGTGTTGGGGGAGGCGGGCAGGGGGAGGGGCCAACAGTTTTCAGACACTTACTCTGTGCTGAGCTTTCTATCTTTATTACCGTAAATCTCATAACAAGCCTGGGAGGTAGGTAGTAGGTGGCAGGGCTGGGATTTGCATGCGGGCAGCCTGGCTCCACACTCCTGTACTCATGTTCACCACATTCTGCTGCCCCATCACTCTTTCCCCTAAGCTTCAGTGAGTGGCCTGTGCTATTCTCAGCCAAGGACAGACCTCAAAGATGGTCATTCAGACTTCTTCCCTTCCACACTCCAACCTTCCTAGAATCAGAAGATTCTTCTGGAAGCTCCAGCCTCACTTTCTGAAGGCTACAAAGCATCTTCCCAGGATTTCCCACTTCCAGTTTCTAGCCTCTTGTTCCTGAAGACACCCTGAAGGACACATGGATATAGGTACAGTCCACTGGGTTGAACCAACCAAAGAAATTGACACCTGAAAGATATCATTCTCTACCTGCTCACCTGGGTAATAAAATCAGTGAGGATAATAACAATAGAAACAACAATGTGTATCCTTGACTGAGCTCTTAGTTGGTGCTGGCCTTCAGCTGCGCCCTTGTCAAATTTCATCTCATTTAATCCTCACAACAACCTTCAGAGGTATGTACTACTTGATTTCCAACAGGTAAGCTTCTTGAGAACAGAGCTATATTGGTTTGGGCCTTCCAGGAAGCTGACAGCAAGACAGAATTAGACATGCAAGAGACTTATTGGGAGACACATCTCTGAAGGATAAAGGGGAAGGAGAAGGGGGAGGCAGGAAAGCCTCTGACCCTGATCAGGTCTGACACCCACGGAGAGAGAGGGGGACAGAAGGATTGGGCAAGAAGAGCCCAGGCTGCAGTGGCCTACACCCTCATTGCAGCCTCAGTATTAACAGGGTGGTGCAGTGGAGGGAGGCTAAAGTTAGCTTCTTTGCAGCTCTTAAGAGTTTCTCTCCTAAAGTTGCTCTGAACAGCGTGATCCCATGGCTGTCACAGAAAACTGTGTTCCCTGCTGACTCCCCAGCACCTAGAATAGTGCCTAGCCCAATGCATTCAATAAATACTTATTGAATCTACCTGTTACTTGAATGAATCCCCTTTTATGTATAAGGAGACTTAAGTGCAGAAAAGTTGAGTGACTTGCCCACGGTCACACAGCTGGTAGGTTGTCCGGCCCAGATTTCAGTCCTGGTTTTCCCACTCCAAAGCCCATACACTTAAGGCTGTGTTTCTCTGTAACCTGGCTTCCCCACCTCCCTCCTCTTTCCCTGCACTGAGCATCAAAACATTGCTTGGGTGTAATATCAGGATTTTTTTTCTTGCCTTTATTCACTCAGTCAATCACTCATTCATTCATTCAGCAAATATTTCTCAGGTACTGCACAGGATGGGAAAGGTCCCTCCCTTGAGAAGCTCACAGCCCAGGGTAGGGCGGCAGTCACATAACAAAGGATTAGTGTGCGATGTGACAGGGTTACAGTGGCAGGGCACTGCCCAGAGTTGAGTCTCAGGATGTGGTGGGTCAAGAAGTGGAGCAGAAGCCCACCTAGGCCCAGCTAGCTTCTATCGCTGCCTGCCTCACATGCCACCCACACTGCCAGCCAGGGCACAGAACTTCTGGAGGGAGTTTCACCTCCGAACACCCAGGTCAGCCAGGGGTCTTTGGGGCTGGAAATGCTGATAGTATGAAATCACTTTAAGGAGGGAATGGTAGCAAGCCTGGTAACCATGTTTACACAGAACTGAACACAAAAATACAGAGGGAAATGGCCAGCCTAGGAACCCACCACACATCTATTGAGGTGATGTTTTAGTCAATCAAATGTAGGCTACATTTAATGAAAAGATTGAATAAGGCCTTTAAAAGTCTATCATACATTACTTGAAAACCACTTAGAAACTCCTGTTAGAGGTCCTAAACAAAACAGATGTCAATGATCAAAACTGACAAGACAAAAAAAAAAAAATCCTACAAAGATAGTATCTTCAGCAAAGTAGAAAAATATGTCCCAGAGAAAACAGGAAAACTCCAGGAGTGGAGCTGAAATCAGAGAATCAAAAAATTATGTAATCCGTTACAAAAATCGCAAACAACCTAAATATCCAGCATTGTGGGACTCAACAAATGTGAAGCTCACAAAATGGGATTTAAAAAAATCAGGTTACAGCCCAACTCCGTTTATTGCATCATGTACGTATATTCACTGAGGGACGTCTGAAGGCTGTTAATGAAAATGTTACCAGTGGTGCCCTCAGGATGGTGGAATTTCACGAGATTTTTATGCTCTTCTTTCCAGTCGTCTGTGTGTTCAGATATTTTTAAACAAGCATAGATCATTTTAAAAACAAGAAAATGTATAAAGTTATTTTTACTTTGAAAACCAAAATAATCAGAAAAGCACTGAAATGATTCCAAACGCTATGGACAATGAGGAGATAAAAGGAAGATGACAGTCCAGGGAAGACCACCTAAAAGACCTTTTTATGAACATATTAAAAAGGAAGCAGTTTTCACAGAGAGCCGATTGTTAAATGAGACTCAATAAGTAGACTTCAGGGTCCTCTCCAGAATGTCTTTAATGCCTGTGATACCACATGCCTGGCACATGACAGGTGGTCAGCAAATATTTGTTGCATGAATCAATGAACAATCATTTTGGTAGCTATCTGCTCCTTGTAATTTTATCTCTATTCCTTTCAAATTTGGGTGAATTCAAATGGATTCACCAGATCTTATTTCCTTTTATTTACAGTGTCAGTGGTAACTCCAAAATTTATACATAGGTGCAGCTGAAAAGGAAGCAGTCTAGCTGGAGATTCATCCTGGAGGCTTGTCTTGAAACTGTGTACACGGTACCTTAAATATGACTGAGAAGATGCCAACTGTTCACATCTAAGAAAATGGAGGCTGACGGAAATGATGGAGAACTACAGTCCTCTCAGATGACCCCTTGGCTCTACCAAAGGACAAAGCCAGTCAACTAGATCACAGGAACGTGGTCAACATTCTTGACCTGGCCTCTGTCCTCCACTCCAGCCAAACCCCACAGCCCATCAATCATGTACACCCTTGCCTCACTGTCTCAATGGGTTTAGAAGCCAGGATCCCTGAGCATTTTTATGGTGGCCCCCAATGACTCCTGCATCCTGGTATTCACATTCTTGGATAGAGTCACTCCCATCCTGACTCTGGGCTTGGCCACACGGCTTGCTTTGTTTTTGGCCAATGGAACACTGGAAAATGTGATGCAAGCAGAGGCTAGATAAGCACTTGCACATTGGGGCTGGTCCCCTTGGAATGCTCCCTTTTGGGACCCAGCTGTCACATAAGAAGGTTGGGCAAAACAAGTGAATGGTGAGAAACCACACTGGGAGAAAGGCCCAGCCCAGCCATCCTAGTGTCCTGCTTTATCAGCCGCATGAGGGACCACAGGGTGAGACCAGCAGCATAATTGCCTGGTCAAACCACAGAATCGTGAGAAATAATAAATTGTGTTATGCCATTAAGTTTTGGAGTGGTTCCTTATGCAGCAGTAAATAATTACAATAACCTCTGATCCCTATTTCCCTGTTAACCCCGTGATGACTTCAACTGCTACTCCTCTCCCTGGAGCTTACTCCCTCCACTCACACTGGCTGCCTTGCTGTACCTCAAACACACCAAGTCCCCAGCTCAGGGCCTTTGCACTTGCTGTTCCATTCACCTGGAGAGTATTTCCCCCAGAGACCCACATGGCTTGTTCATTCATGTCCTTCAAATCTACTCAAATGCCACCTTCTCAATGAAGTCGCCCCTCACCAGTCTACTAAAAACTATCACCTTTCCCTGTCAGTCCTTATTCTCTTTCCCTATTCTTTCCCCTTTGCACAAATCCACTTTTAAAAGACTTATAATTTACTTATTTTATTGCCTATCTCCACCCATTAGAATATACTGTAACTCCTTGAAGGCAGGTATTTTTGCCTTGTTCACTGCTGTACCTTCAATGCCTAGAACAACATGGCAGGCACTCAGTAATAGTTGTTGAATAAATGAATGAAAATATAATATGAAAAATGAGATGCTCTGTACATAAAAGAGCTTACGGGAATACTGAGGAGAGATGTCTAACCCGGTTGTGGAAGTTAGGCAGAGCACAAGAGGGTGGGAAGATATTCAGGGCAGAAACCCAAAGTAAAGACACTCTTTGCTCTGGTGGGCACACAGAGCAGGAGGGAAAAAAGAGCCCATGCAATGAAAGAGATGTAACACAGCATGAAGTTTCTGTTCTATAGCCCCTCACAATATGTGTCCAGGTTGCCCCTCCCCTCCCCACAGCTGAAGGGATGTGATCCCCTACCTCCAAGTCTGGTCCTGTTCCTAGTTCCCAGAACAGACCTGACCTGAGATGGCAAGGACTTAAGTCGATCCAGCACCCCTCTGCAGAAACCAGCATCGAGTCACCCCCTGGCCTGGCCAGGCAAGAGCCAGGCGGTTGGGGAGCAGGGTGGCACTGGGGCCCAGTTCTGACAACCAAACTCCAGCCTCATTCCCAGCACCTGGAGCCTTGTCTTAGCAAATGCCCAGTACCTTTGGACTCCAGACCTGCCTTGGCAAGACCACGTTCAAAAATAGAAAACTGGCTTAAGCACTAAGGAGATCTGTTGACTAGAACAACTAAACATTCTAGTGGTAGGTCTGGCTTCAGGCACACGGCTCAATGATGTCATCAGGATTGGGTTTCTCTCCATTTCTTAGTTCTATCTTCAGTAGGGTTGCTTCATTCATCCTCAGGCTCTTTAAAGGCCCCCAGCCTCTGCCATAGCTTCAGGCTCTCACTTTAGGGTGTCAAACTGGCTGCTGTGTCTCCAGCTCCACCTTCTCCCAAACTTTAGCATCAAAGGGAGGACAGCACCTGCCTCTCTACCACCAATCCCAGAAAAGTCTCAGGTGCATTTCATTGCCTATGGCTAGGTCATATGGCCCATCCCTAAACCAATCACTGTGCCTTTTCCCCTCCCCATGCTGGGTGGGAGAAAGGGATTGCTAATTCAATTGGCCAGGTAGGGATCCAGTGTTCTCTCCTCTGTGAGAGTGGAGCCTTGCAGAGATCAAGTAGCCTAGAGGAGAAAACACAAATCTGGGCTGTAACTGGAAAGAAGGGGAATGCTGCTGGAGGGGCAGACAATAACCTCTTACTCCAAGTTTAGTTCCAGAGCCTGGCCTCCAGCAACACAGCCAAAGAAATAAGTCCTTGATTAAAGAATGTTTTATACCTTTTGCTACATTCTACAAAATTCAAAATTAATGGTGAAATCACATCTTTTATGGTGAAATGAAAATCAAAGATGTTCAAATATACATAAACCATTGAAACATATGGGGACTTAAATGATGATAATGATTTTTCAATATAATTTGCTTCCAGGATTTAAAAAAAACAATGTGATGCTATTAACATTCTTCTTTGAAAAAATAAGATAAAATTCAGGAAGGAAGAACAGAGATGACCTAAATAATATCTATTATCAAAAACCCATTTCAACAGATTCCAAAGGTTGTCTGGACTCCTCTCTGGTAATGCAATTTTGTTCTGTCAAATATTTTATGAAAGTGGGTCACTGGCTAGAGCCAAAAACAGGTTTGTTTTTTTCTTTTTTAATGCAGCAATTTGTCCTATATGATTTTTTTAAGCTGGATTTTTTAATTGAGTCAATATTTTTTGTCCATCTGAAGGAATGCATCAAATGTATTTGTTTAGAAATCAGCTATCCTAGCGATTTCTAAAATTGTTAAAGAAACATTTGATTTAATAATTGTTCTGCCCCTTAACTACTTCCTGCTAAGCATCTTAAGGCAGGAGAAGTTGGAGGAAGGTTTGGGTTTTTTTTTTTTAAGCCTGAGAAACTGGGACTTCCCTACATTTCAAAGCACAAAGGCCTATTATTCAAGGAAAGGGGCCAGGGAGGCAGAGCGATTCAATTTTGTAGGCCACTGTGTACTTCTTCCTTTCTCCTGCCAAATCAAGGCTCACCCCGGTCCCAAGTGGACTACATGCACGGCAGTGCTCTGTGAAAAAGTGAAAGCAGTCGAAGAAAAAGAAAAAGCAGCCAGCCAGGAGAGCCTGGGGAGTACTCATTATACTTGAATAGAGCCAGTGAAAGGGGCTTTGGCTGAGCTGCCTGGGTGGGGCCACTACATTCAGGCTCCCTTTGTAAATTCCATCTGTGTGCTATCATTTCCTGACCCAGAAACAGGGAAATGTTTAGGTCATAAATTTCCCCAGGAACTTTGCCTGGCCACAAAAATCATTCCCTCTGAAGTTCACCGGCTCCTTGCATATTTGGTAAAGGTTTAAGACCGTGTTTGTCTGGGATTTCCTCTCCCGATTTACTGAAGGGTCTTCTCCCCATCTCCCTATTTTCCAGAAACTGGGTCCTCCATGAAGGGAAATGAAACTGGGATGTTTATGAGGAAAACTCTGGGGGAAATCAGAAACTCTCCTTCCTCATATGAGAAGCATAAAATGTCTGGCTGGCCCAAAGCTGAAGCTAGTCAAGTGTCAAACCGTAACTTGACTATGTTTGAACAAGTCTGAGAAACTGAGAGTGTAAATGAGAAGAGAAAACAGAAATGATGTAGAGCAGTTGTTCTCAAACTTTAGCATGCATCAAAATGACCTGGAAGAGTTTCTGATTCAGTTCTGGGGCAGGGCCTGAGAAAGTGTGTTTCTCACAAGTGACCACCCTTTGAGAACCCCTGATGTAGGGAGTGGCTATACCAGGCCTCAGACATCAAGCAGGACATTATATTCAAAGGCTCAATAACATCTGGATTCAAATTCAGTAAAAGTAGTCTGGTACCGACCTACAGACACAGGCTAAGTGCTTTCTAGGGTAGTAGTTATGGCTCTCAATCTACCACACAGTTATACACAAAATATAAAAATATTTGTATAACTCAACTTCATTCTTAGCCTCTATTCAACCAGAGTGGTAAAAATGTAACCTCGGCTAATTTAAAGTCTTCCTCCCACCTTCAGGGAATGCCTCTAGGCTCTGGGTGTTTATGGATAATCACTGTGTGTGGGGGTGGGTGGGTGGGCTGTGATCAGGGCTTGCATTCTGGTCCTTGCTGTCATCTATCCACACAGCTGTCAGATGAAATCGCCATCACCCTGTTTGGCCCGTAGGCTTCAATCCTCGCTGATCATCACTGACATATCCCTCACCCCAGGCTGCATGACCCTTTCTGGCCCAGCACCATTTCTGGGCCACACTGGGAACCTGGAGTCGGCCAGCCCTGTCCTTTCTGCTCCCCAGGGCTCTACTTTTATCAGACTCGCTGTGTGTCTTCTTCCCACCCTTACCTCCCCTCCTCTGCCCAGAACAGTGGATTCTCTGCTCCTCTGAGGGAGAATCTCTCTTCAAAGCTCTTGCCCCCACTCATTCTGGCCATGTCCAGTGATCTCAGTGTTCCCCTAAGGGCTTTAGACTCTTGGAAACCAAAGTAAAAAAGATTCTTATTTGTTTTTTCTGCTCTGACGTTTCCTTCCCGGAATTAATGAGCACAGAATGGCCTACCTGCTTAAATGGGGAAGACTGCATAAACAAAAGAGCCATAGAAGGGTGAAGAAAAACTAATTTAAAATACACACACACATTAGCATTTTAGAATTATTATCTATTATTATCTTGCCATATCTGCATTCTCCTGTTTAATCTTCAAGGCAATCCTGTGAGGTAGATATTATTCTTACAAGTGAGAAGATTGGGGTGCAGACAGACTAGAAAGCCTTGCCTAAAGTCACATATGCCAAGTTTTGAACTCAGGGCTTCTGGTTCTGAATCCAAGGCTAACTCCACTGTTATCTCAGCTTGTCCTCCAGAAGAAGAAAGGGAGAAAGGGAGGCCTGTTGATGGAGAAGGCATAGACCAGAATACTGACCAATGTTAGGAAATCAGTTGGCCCATGAGATACAATTAAGCCAAGGCGTAGTGGTAACAAGGCAAAGTAATAAAATAAACCAGGAGACAGGATGCGAAGGAAGTAAGGGGTTAACAGATTCGTAAACACCAGAAACTAGGGAGTCAAAAGGCCCCAAGCAAAGGCCACAGGTCAAGTAGTAACTGCTTCGGGACTATGAGAGGCAGGTTAAGAGTCCAGAAAATTAAGATCAAAACCAAAGCGTCCTATGCCCCTCAAATCCTAAGTTGGCCAGGAGTCAGGAATGTAGGAGTCACAGAAGTAAATCAAGGCATCAATAGTAAGAGCTAGACCTTAGACTATAAACGGATGCTTTTGCCCTTTAAGTTGTCCTGGGAAACTCAGAGCCCACAAGTTGAGTAGGAACATGATTGTGAAAGTGAGGACTGGCTGAGTGGAAAGCCAGGACAGGAACGGGAGAGCAGAGATCAGAGAAAGTCCTCGGGGTCTAAAGGCATGTCGCTCTGCTCAGGGAATGTCTGTTGCCTTTGTCTAGCTTGCCGGCTTCTGATAACAAAGCCCATCCCATCCTTTGGAGAAACAAATGCCCCCAACCTTAGCTCATGGGTTCAAGAGGGACTGACTGCCTACTGGCCAGGCCAGGATTCCACATACATCACAGTGATTGGCTCAGGGGGAAGTTCATGACCCAAGGTAGGCCAATCAGTGTTGTTGTGGTCTGAATGTTTGTGTCCCCCTCAAATTCATATGTTGAAATCCTAACCCCCAGATATGACGGAATAAGCAGGTGAGGTCTTTGCGGTGGTGCTTGATGTCATGAGGGTGTTTGGGTGTTTGCAGAGGTGTTTGGGTCATGAGGGTAGAGCCTTCGTGAATGGGATTCGTGTTCTTACAAAACAGATCCCTTGCCCTTTCCACCATGTGAGGACACAGCAAGAAGATATCATCTATGAACCAGGAAGTGGGGCCTAATCAGATACCATACCAAATCTGCCGGCACCATGATCTTGGACTCCAGCCTCCAGAACTGTGAGAAATAAATTTCTGTTGTTTGTAAGCCACCCGTCTGTGGTATTTTATTACTGCAGCCCAAAGGAACTAAGACAAGCGTCAACCTTGGCACTTTTCTAGAGCAATAAGAAAAGAGGCAACTTGGGCTACTGGGCTTGCTAAGCCAGTATAATGTAATGGTGCTGTCCATTTGGACCACCTCCCAGGGAGAGTCTGCCTGAGAATAAAGCCAATAGAGTAGGAAATAGAGCTAAAATACAGGGGCAGACAAGAGAAAGAAACTGTATCCTACGAACATTCTTTGAGTGCCTGGATCCAATCTTAATAAATTCATCCCCTTGAACTTCTCAATTAAGTGAACCAGTAAATTCCCTTTTCTGGTTATCTGTTAATGTCTGAAAGAGTCTTGCTAATTCACTGTGCATAAAAATTTGCACTGAATAATGAAAATATGGACAGGTGCACTGAAAGCACAACACTTTTGTGGAATTACATAAAGAATAAGATCTAAATGTACTTCCCCTCAGCTTTTTCTGTCAGAGGTCCTACCTCTGGGTCTCTAGCCAAACCTCTCACACTGATAAAGGAAGTTGTCTTTAAGACCCAATGAAGAGGGACTTCCCTGGTGGCGCAGTGGTTAAGAATTCGCCTGTCAATGCAGGGGACACGGGTTCGAGTCCTGATCCAGGAAGATCCCACATGCCACGGAGCAACAAAGCCCGTGTGCCACAACTACTGAGCCTGCACTCTAGAGCCTGCATCCCACAACTAATGAAGTCCACATGCCTAGAGCCCGTGCTCCACAACAAGAGAAGCCACCACAATGAGAAGCCCGCGCACCGCAAGGAAGAGTAGCCCCTGCTCACCACAACTAGAGGAAGCCCACGCACAGCAACGAAGACCCAACACAGCTAAAAATAAGTAAATAAAATATATAAATTAAAAAAAAAAAAAGACCCAATGAAGGGCAGAGAGGTTAGATTCCAAGGTACTGTCTCCAACCAGTGAATATTCACTGTGGGCATGCTGGGTAAAAGGCTCTGAACAATGTTAGCTCCAACTGTTACCACCAAAAAAACTTAATTCCAACACTTAATTATTCATAGTGCTAAACGAGGCCCACGCAAAGAATGTTACATAGACACCATCTATGTCCAATATGTGCACAACATCTGGTGGTTTTTAAATATGTCCACAAATTAGTTGACGCTCCTTCCTTTAAAACATGGAGTTTAATTTACTGCCCCTTGAAAATGAACAGATTTAGTGACTCACTTCTAAGAAATAGAACGTGATAAAAGGGATGTTTTCTCACTCTCTCTCTCTCTCTCTCTCCCCCCCCTCCATTCTAGGCTTTAGAACCAAGCAAGGCACCACAATTTGAGGAAGCCCAAGTCACAGGGAGAGGACACATGAGGATGTTCAGACAACAGCCCCAGGTAGGTCCTCAGCCAACAACCAGAATCAACCACCAGACAAGTGAGTGAACAAAACTAAGATGACTTCGGCCCCAGCCTTCAAGTCTTCCAACTGAATGTGCCAGGCGTGGCAGAGTAGAGCCAGCCATTCTACCTGCCCTAACTGAATTCTGGATCCATAGAAATTGTGCGAGATCATAAATGATGTTTACTATTTTTAAGCCACTATGTTTTGAGGTACTTTGTTACATAGCAATAGATAACTAATACAGAGTCCAGGAACAAAATAGTAGATGGTTATTAGCTCAAATGCTAATTCCAATCAACTGATAGTTGTCTGGAGAAAGTTGCACCAGGGCTGAGCAACAAAGAGAAGATGGAACTGAACTAGCAATGTCTGCCAAGAGCACAGAAGTGGGAAATGACAGCATTTGTGCTTTTTATTTGCCAGCCCTGGTCTAAGACAACTGACTGCAGACCCAGAAAAAGCATGTTTCAAGAGAGAAAGGGAGAAAAAGACATGTAGAGGGGGTAGCAAAAAAAGCACTAGGCTTGGAGATAAGATACAAGGCTTCAAAGCTCAGCTACTTATCAGCTGTGGGAACCTAAGCTAGCCATTTAACCTCTCTGGTCCTCAGCTCCTTCATCTGCAAAATCACAGGACTGTTGTGAGGGTTAAACTAAATGTGATCATGATACAAATGTCTGGCAGTAGGTCCTCAACAAATGGGAATGTGGTGGGAGTCCTGGCAGAACCTAAGCAAAATTTGGATGGGGGAGATGGATTTGAGGTCTATTTGACTCTCAAATACAGCATTGTCACATCATTCAAGGCCTTCCCAAAGCTTTATTTCCTAAGTATGTTCTGTGACATACTAGGACTGTAGGGTGTTAATAGCACATTCTGTGAAATACTAATTATGTGGGATCTTAATAGGTATTACACAGATAATAAGAATTTGCTTACATCCACTTACCATATGACCCAGCAATCCCATTCCTGGGTATTCACCTTAGAGAAGTAAAAATTTATGTTCACACAAAAACCTGTACATGAATGTTTATAGCAGTTCCATTCATAATCACCAAAGGCTGGAAACCACCCAGATGTCCTTCAACAGGATAAACAAACTGGGACATCCATACCATACAATACTACTCAACAATGAGAAAGACCTAACTCTTGATACATCCAACATGGATGTGTCTCAAAGGTATTACCCGAGTGAAAGAAGCCAGTCTCAAAGGCAGTATAATTCCATTTATATGACTTTCTTGTAAAAAAGAAAACTATATTGGTGAAGAATGTGTCTATTGGTTGCCAGAGCTTGGGGGAGTAGGGATATGACTATAAAGGGATAGCACCAGGGCGTTTTGGGGTATGATGAAACTGTTCTGTATCCTGACTGTGGTGGTGGTTACACGAATCTACGTATGTGTGAAATTTTACAGAATTGTACACCAAAAAAAAAAGTTATTTTTACTGTATATTATTTTTTTAAATAAAAGCAAAAGAAGATTTCACTTAAATTTGGGAAAGTTTGGGTTACAGTGAAATAGGGTGCTTTACAACAGGACTTCTCAGAGCCTTTGTATTTTTAATCACATATTTAATTTAATATATATTAATTTAATTTAATATTTATCTAATCACAAATGAGCATCTGTGATTCTCAAAGACTAGAAGAGAATATGTAGCATTTCTCTAACTTATTTGACCAAGAAACCTTTCTTTCCCAGAGCATCTCTGGAGCCTGGTGTTTCCTAGATTCACCCTGAGAAATTCAGATCTGG
This sequence comes from Globicephala melas, assembly GCF_963455315.2. NCBI lineage: Eukaryota > Metazoa > Chordata > Mammalia > Artiodactyla > Delphinidae > Globicephala > Globicephala melas. The sequence goes on along the minus strand of NC_083324.2, from coordinate 7,583,661 downwards.
TAACAGGTATGAGCTGGGATCCATGGAAGACTAAAATGACACGTTGTGAGTCAGGTTCTACTTAACACTGCAGTCTCAGTGCCTATACAAATGCCAGGATGAGAAGGATACAAATAATAAAAAGTAATGGGTACTTCTGTGATTTTAAAAATTATATATATATATTATATATATAACTTAAACACACACAAACCAATATCTCTCTCTCTCTAACATGTACTTATTCATATGTTCATATGCATTGAAAAAAGTCTAGACGCTAGATGAATTTCACCAAAAGGCTGACAGTGACTAAAACTGGCTGGTAAGATACTGGGTAATTTGAAATAATTTTTCTCTTTTTGCTATTCTATATTTTCAGATTTTCCTGAAAAGAATGTTGTGAATTACTTGTAAAACAACAACAACAACAACAGGATTTAAAATAAGAAAACCAAAAAGTTAAATTAGCTATCATTCATTTGAACACCTGCTGTGTCCAGGAACCATGCAGAGCACCTTCCATACATTATCTTTCTCACTGAATCCTCACAATTTATGTGGGAGACACTATTACTATTCACACTCTAAAGATGAGGAAATGAGACGACGCAATTTGCCCTAGTCTGATGTGGGATGACTCTGGAATACAATTATGGAAGCAAACTTGTACACATCCAGCTACTGTCATACACACTCCACTTTAGGGACAGCTGGCTCAGTTGGCAACTATCGAAGACTCAAAACCCAGATATAAGCACGCTTCCCAGTGACAAATATCCTAATAATTCTCTCCTAGATAAGTAGCCATGTGGTAGAAAAACTTGGCCACAACATATAGGGTCTCTTTCTTACAAGAGAGGTAGATTCCCCATTCCTCAAATCTAAGCTGTTTTTGAGACTTGCACTGACAGAATATGGTAGAAGTGACATCATGGAAGTTCCAGAAGCCTTGCAGCTTCCACCTTTATCCTCTTGGAACCCCAAGACCACCATGGTGTGAAGAAGCCCAAAATGAAATACCACAGAGAGAGAGAGCCCCAGACATTCCCCATAGCCCAAATGAGCCCATCCCCCAGGTGACCTTCCAAATGAATGCAGCCATGTGAGTGAGTCCAGGCAAAATGAGCAGAAAAACTACCCAGCAAATCCATAAAATAGTGAAAAGTAATATACTGTTGTTGGTTTTAGCCACTAAGTTGTAGGGTGATTTGTTCTGCAACAATAGCTAACTGATACAACTTGAATTTACAAAGCTGAGAGCCTATCTCAAGTCATTGAGGTGCCTATGCTAGGTCAATGCGGCAAAAAAAAAATACTAAATAACACAGTGAGGTAGAAGCCCTTTCAGTCAGGCTCTCTTGCACTTCTTTTCCTAACACGTAGATCAAGCCCACACTCCATGCCCAGAGAGTGATTACAGATCTCACGCTCCCTTCTAAACAGACCAAAGGGTTCTTCTTCTGAAAACAGAACTACATACAACTAAACAGATAATGGTAAGAACGTGTGGAAAATTATGCAAAAAAGAATGTCAAGAGAGCTCTTTCTACGTGAAAGCAAGGCCTTGTTTACATAGGAAAATGTGTGCTGAAATCAATTAATATTTTTTCCTTTGCTTTTACAGCACATTAGGTTTTTCTTCCCAGATTTACTGAATCATGAAACATATTAACTGTGGCAGGCTGAGTTTCAGTTAAAGACAGAAGGCAAGGGTCCTTTACCTACAACTAAATGCTTCTTCAATAATAACAGTCTCATGAGCAAAAGGAACTTGATCCAAAGAGAATATGATGATTGTGAATATAGCTGTCGTTTTTATTCAGACACAAATGGCTCTAGACCAGAAAATCAAATTAGCACAAAACATGATATGGAACCCACTGCTAATACCAGGAAATGTTTCTTGCACGTGGGTAATTCCCTATCAAAATCAGCAACCATGATCATAGGAAAAAAATACCCTAGCTTCTTGACTTATCGTCTCTCTTGACAGGATGCCTTAGCATATTTTAGTTTTACAAAATACCAGAATGTTATCACAGATTAATCAGATTCTTAAAATAAAATTACAGTCTATATTTTAAAAGCAATAGCACCACAAAATACTGCAGTGGTGTTTGGGGTTTGATGATGACAATCCTTTTCAGAAGAAAGTGTCTCACGGTGGGGGTGAGGAGGGAGAGTACAGATGGTATCTGGTGGCTCCTTCACAGTGGGTCACTTTGCATTCCTTAGTCTCTTTTAAATGCTATCTACAGAGCACCCTCTCAGTCTTTCCTTCCTCTCCATTTCTCATATTTCTTGACCCATTCCCTTTGTTGATTTCAATCACTTGGCCCTTTCTAATTCCTCCTTTCCTTGAACCTTAGTCCTCTCTTTACTGCCTTACCTGATACACAAAGGGCGTAACTGCTCCTCACATGACAGCCCTGCACTCTCTGGTATTAGCACAAAGAAAGAATTCTCTCTCAGACAGGGTCTGGTTACCGTGCAACTTCCCATGTCCTTTTCTCAAAGATCCAAGTCAATCCCAGTCTCTCTCTCTCTCTCTCTCAGCATCCAATCTCTGATAAAACAGTGAGTATATTTGGATAATATTCAGATGGAGAGAAAGTAGATTTAATCATGAGCAACTTTTAGATTATACTTTCAAACATTTCCCTCAACTGGTAACAGACACAGCTTCTAACATATAGCAGTGGAAATTACGTTCAAATCAATGCTTACTGAGTGTCTGCCACCTGCCACACCCCATGCTGGGGATAAAGATCTACATAAGGCTTAGGCTCTGCTGTCAGGGAGAAAGCCTTGCACAAATTATAAAGAAAAGCAAAGAATAACAATCAACTGTTTGATGGAAAACCTGGCAAACATCACCTAGTAACACCAGTTGGAGAGAATTCAGAATTCTGAGCTTCATTTCTTCATTCTTAATATGCGTATAATGATATTAATAATAATACTTGCTTCACAGGATGATTATTATAGGGAGTAAAATTAGAATATGACTGAATGTATCTTGCAACTGTGCAACTGAATTTCAATTCCAGTCAAGGGAATTCCATTCCCTTCAGCATTTACTTTGAGCAGCACCTAGTTTGGGCCAGGCCCTGTGCTACAAAAATTGGAAATAAAAATAATCCCTGAAACCAAAGCACCCAAGGACTGAGGGAGTAAGTAGAGAGACACATTAAGAAAATATAATACAGTGTGATTATGTGCTATAATAGAGATACAGAAAATGTACCAGATCTTAGATGAGGGACGAAAGTATCCAGCCAGGGGTATGGAGAGTAGGGAAAGAAGGAAAAGGGCATCAAGTGATGCTATACAAACAAAGTAGATAATAATAAGAGTAACTATCTTTCATTAAGGACCTTCTACGTACCAGTTAGTATATTAAACACTTTACAGAAAATATTCACAATAAATAAAGACAAGATAGAGGGTTCCCCTTCTTGAAAACGTGGTACCCTATTAACTTACAGAGTTTGGCTTTGGTGGCAGCCAGGTATATTGGCCTGGAGAGACTAACAGTCAGTTGCCCAGATGGAAGGGAGAAAGCACTGAAGAAGAAGTGAAAAGTGATGGGTTTTCATCCTGCTCTGTCACTATGTGGCTCTAGGGATGTCCCTTAGCTCACTAGTCCTCAGTTTCCTCAGCTGCAAAATGGAGATTTAATACAGCTGACCTTGTGGGGTTGCTGGGATAATGGATGTGTAAAAGGCTTTCAAGTCTGTTGAGCACTCTTCAGGGTAAAGCCCGGGCTGGAAACTCACTTGCCTATAGGGCCAAGTCATCCTCCACTCAGGTGGAGGATGGTGACTACATGCTGACCATAATCATGTAAACCCCAGACTGGTTGGAACCAGAAGGTTGGTGATTAAGGTTCCTGAAACATCATCCCATTAACTCACCACCAACCAATCAGAAGAAGGTCATACACCCCACAGCCTTTACCCCGAATGTTGCCTTTAAAAACCCTTCCCTGAAAGCCATCAGGGAGCTCGGATCTTTTGAGAATGGGCCACCCATACTCTTTGCTGGGCCCTGCAATAAAAACTGTACTTTCCTCCACCACCCAGTGAAGTAAATTGGCTTTACTGTATGGTGGGTAAGCACACCCAAGTTTGATCTGGTAACAGTAGAAAAATCCAAAGTTTAAACCTTGGTAAGTGAAAGAATACATAAACACTAACAGAAAAAAACTAAAAGGAAAGACTGATGTATGGGCAAAAATATGATATGTTCACTTTTCCATATGCTGGTTTTGGAGTCATGGTACACAAAGGTCTGGAAGAAATATCTAACAGTTTTTGAAATTATGAGACTTGTTTGAGAGTTATCAAAATTATAGATCAATTTAGGAATAATCAGCATAAAGGTGGAAACTAAGCCACAGGATACCCTCTTCCCCACTCCCCCATTTTCCTCAGCCAGGCTAATCCCTTCTCACTGACAGGGGCTTCATTTTGAGGGGCCTGCTTCCTATGCCAGCTTTAGGCCCTCCTAATAAGCTCCCAAAGGAGCACTGAATTACATTTATCCCTCAGCACAGCTCTGGGTTCCAGGGTGGTAACCAAGCACCATCAGCAGGTAGTTTAAGGAAATAAGCCCTGGAGGAAGGTCCTTAGATGTGTAAGGAGAATTAACTTTGGGATTTTACCACATTTATGGGACACAAGTCAAGTGTGGACAGAAATGTCATGGCCTCCTTGTCACATGCCAATGGTGCCCTCTACTACAGAGACTGATTATTACAAAATCCCGAAGTCCAAGGCACCTAGACACCAGTAGGTCTTAAATAAACTTCAGAAGCTAAGATCCATGCCTGCAATCTTCTGGCTACTTGTACTCATGAAAATATGCTTGAGCATTGTCAACCAATTCAGTAAGTACTTACAAAGTGCCTACCATGCATTTGGCCCTGAATGACCCATGGTCTTTTCTTTCACACTGAACCTTTGAAGTCATACAGTCTCATCTTTAAATTCCAACTGTAACCTCTATTGGCTCTATGAATCTGATTAAGTTATTTAACTGTTCATGGCCTTGGTTTTCTCATCTACAAAAATGGAATTAAAATGCTGCATTCATATATTTATGTGTTCATGGGTACCTTCATCCATTCAAAGCTCCTACCACGTAGCTTTGACTACACTGAGTGCAGGGTACTCTCACAGTGTTGAGAAAAACGTTTTCTCGACCCTCTTAGGGTGCCTAGCTGGGTCTGAAAGTTAAACTGACATAGATTAACAGGAGAAAAGCATACAAATTAATGAAATATAAGTTTTATGTTACATGGGAGGCTTCATAAGGAAATGAGGACCCAAAGAAACAGTTAGACCTGAGAGGTTAATGCTAGAGGTTTTTTTTTTGTTTTTTGTTTTTTTTTGCGGTACGCGGGCCTCTCACTGTTGTGGCCTCTCCCGTTGCGGAGCACAGGCTCCGGACGTGCAGGCTCAGCGGCCATGGCTCACGGGCTCAGCCGCTCCGCGGCATGTGGCATCTTCCCGGACCGGGGCATGAACCCGTGTCCCCTGCATCGACAGGCGGACTCTCAACCACTGCGCCACCAGGGAAGCCTGAATGCTAGATTTGATGAAGAGTGGATAGTCAGGGAGGAACGGGAGGGTAAGGAGTAGGAGGGAAACTTATCAAGATCTGCTTGTTAGGATTCTTCTCAGGGTCCCTTTGTCTTCAGAGATGAGGATATACCTTTCCTCCAGGTACAGATATCCCCTGCTTTTCAAAAGCTCACTTTATGCCACTTCACTTTTACAAAAAACCTACATTTTCCTGCTTCTGCTAACTGAAAGAAATCTGAAGAGGATTTTCATTTTTACAAAAAAAAAAAAAAAAGGAAAATGAAAAAGACAAAAAAAATGAAAATAGCATTTAGCGTTTGTTTTGCAGTGAGCACACATCCAGAGCAGTGTGGCTCCACAAAGCTCCTTCCCCAGGAACTACACTCAGCATCTCAGCACTAGGCACCTCACCTTTGAACGGTGTCTGTGAGCATCTGTGCTTTATCTTCATTTACTTTGTGCATCCATTAGCAAGATGTGTCCTGAGGTAATTGCTTCTTCACCTCGTGCCACTTTGTCTTACGAAAGGTTTCACAGGAATGCTCTACTTTCAGATAGCAGGGGAAACCTGTATAGGGAGGGCACTTCTCACATGAAGGTTTTATGACTTGTTTCAGGGGAGAAGGGTAGGGAGAAGGTCAGAGTGACCCTCCTGATTCTGCTGTGTTCTCAAATTCCTTCAGCTTAAAATACACAATATGCCAAGGTGCCATATTTTGAGGTGGCGTGTCCTGAAGCATCACAGGCATGGTCCCTGGAGCACTGGAGCTCAAATCTTACTGGGTTGTTAGGAAAATCAAATTAGATCACATGTGCAAGTTACAAGACACAGTGGTTCATCTATAAAAGTGACATTCAATAAATGCTAGTTTCCTTCTGAAGGGTACCAGCATACGCCATATGAAATTATGCCTCTTTTGCATATGGATTATTTTAAGCTAAAGGGAATTGAAACAAGCAGAGGAAAGAAAAGCTCTTCACCTCCCCCTAACTGCTTAAAACTAGAGTATAAATTCTCCCTTTTGTAAAGGAAACTTATATTTATGAAAGAACTTTCCATTTGTAAAGGTGTCTCTGTACCAGGAAGAAAGACGACTTTTATCACCTAAGAAACTCTTACCTACATAATAAGACAATTATCATATATTTCCTCCTCTCACTTTGTCATAAGTTTTCTCTCCTACCCAGAAGCCCAAAACCCCTTTTCCTTTGTCTAGCCTAAGATGGTATATAAACCTCAATCATCTGGCCACTTCCTTGAGTCTTGTTTCTTTGTGAAACTCCCATGTGTACCTATATAATTAAAACTGGTTTTCTTCTCTTGTTAATCTATATATTATCAATTTGATTCTTAGGCAGAGCCACAAACATAGGATGATAGAGGAAAAAGGCTTTTCCTCCCCTGCACGTCCTTCCTATAGGTCATGGAACACAAACTCAGGTGCCTCTGGTGGCCAACATAAATGAGTGCAGCAGCAGGGACTGTGGCGACCTGGAGAGCTGATGTCCACACTAAAGGGCAGTGACCCACTCAGCATCAGCCAGTCATTTCCGGGAGGGACTGCAGGGCCAGCGTTACAGATCTTCCAGTTTTAAAGAGAAGCAGGAAAATTGGGTGTGGAATATGCCTATTTTTAAATGTTGTCAACTAATTCTAAACCCTAGGTAGACCAAATAAAATACATCAGACCCAGGTGCTGCCTGTTTGCAACTACTACAAGAGGGCTGGACACGCAGATAACTCCCAGTTTTAAGTACCGTCTGAGGCATTATTATGCAGCAAGACCAAGGGACTCTCCAGTAAAATTCTTATTTCACTCCAGCGTGGACTCAATCAATCAGCCTAACTCTCTTCACACTCCAGTGAAACAGGAACCTGGTGCGACAGGATCATTATCACCAGAGGAAAGGACAATCTCACCACGGGTCATCAGCTTGCATTATATAAATGAATCTAAGGGCTCAATATGAGGAAACAATGAAAATGCACTCACAGGGCAGTGAGGCGCAAGCAGTGCAGGAACCCAATTGTGCTGATCAGACTTACAGAGCCAATCACAAATACAGCAGGAGCATTCAGTCAGCACTTTCAGGTGAGATTTTCCCAGTGTGATACTCACTGCTTTCACGCTTCCTTCATCTCTGACTCATTCTTTCCGGTTCAATCTATTTTGTTTATGGATTTAATATCTGGCACTATTCCTCTAAAGAGTTTACCATTTCCCTCTGTCTTCTCTTCCTCCTGTTCCAGAGCAGGGCAGATGGAAAACCAAATAATAAACAATGACAGATGTAAAAAGATACGGATATTTATAATGCTTCAGTTTGGGGCCCCAAATGAAGCTGGTAACAAGACATAAGATTGGAGCTGCCTCATCCCTTGCAGGAGAGTCTAAGCATTGTTGCCTCTGACAAATGCCATGCTTTATAAAGCCCAGTAATTATAATTTGGTGCTAAAGACCCACACTTTCCATCGGAATGTGTTTCTTTTATTTTGCCACTTAAGGGCAACTGAGCATTCCATGAATCAGGGATGACCTGATAGACTTGAGTCACCTAGAAGTCCACCGTATGCTCTGGGAAGACCAACATCCAATAGTCTTCTCACCTGTTGGGAAGGTTCGGGGACAATGAAATTGGTACCCAGCTGCACTCCTTGATGTTCATGGGACACAACAGCCCTATGGAAGAGAGGCTGAACTGCCCACAAGTGGAATATGCTACAACCTGTATGATGGACAGGGGAGTTCCTTTAAAAACCCAACTGTTAGAAGAGACAATAGGACCACTAAGAGAAAATCACCATAAAGGAGGGAGTCTGGCAGGGTGGCTGTCTTAGTCATCTCAGGCTGCTGTAACAAAATACCACAGCTAAAATAAATATTTGGATTACGTTTCACGAGACTGAAAATGACTTTTGTGGGAATCTGAGCTTGGCAGTACCCTATGTGTATGGTTACAAATAGCCCTAAATTGCCAAATATAGTGGGAACTTGTTAGCACTTATATTACTTTACCTTACTGACACGTGATACTGTTGACAATTGCTTCTCTGAAATTCTCCCCTCCCTCACTGCCTTTTCCCTCTGAACCTCTCTGGCCACTTTTGGGATGCTACAGACAAGCCTGGTGCAGGTGGAGCGGCAGTAAGAAGAGAGAACATGTGAGGAAGTACCTGTGGAACAGTGAGCAATTGCCTTAAGAAGTAATACCCAGACCCTTGAGGGCTACGGACCCCTTTCCCAGCCTGAAGAGCAGTGAATGGCAGATCAGACTTGAGAGGGACTGCACTGACCCCTGAACTATGGTCACACAGCTCCACTAGGAGCAGAAGAAACCCCAGCATCTATTCATTCAATGTTTGCTCGCACATTAGAGAGTAAGCAGAAATGAAAGCAACCTTGAACTTGTCCAACTGTTCATTCTCGCCAGGCTTTGAACTTGGATTAGCCTATTACGGGCTGGCCTCGCTCCCCACTCTTCAGTCTTCTCCGGGACCTCCTCTTTCTCACCCTGCCCTGAACTGTAAGGGTTCCACAAGGGTCCCCGCTCAGCCCTTTTCTCACTGTTCACTCTCCAGGTAACCATAACAACCAACCAGTTTTAACCATCACTCATTCACTGATGATCCCTAATTCTGTATCTACTGACCAGAACTAAGCTTCAGACTAGTGTACCACAGCTTAGTATGTGTCCCACAAACTCCTCAGACTCCACATGTCCAAAACTGAATTGATTTTTTCCTTCCACAATCCTGTCCTCCTCTTAATTCTCTTTCTTGATCAACGGGACCTCCATTAACTCAGCTGAACAAGTCAGAAAACCAAAACCCTGTCATCAGAATTGGCTCTGAGTTTCTTTAAATGCATATTAGAAGGTACTCTAAGGCAGCGGTCCCCAACCTCTTTGGCACCAGGGACCAGTGCTGTGGAAGACAATTTTTCCATGGACGGGGTAGGGGGGAGGTGGTTCAGGCAGTAATGTGAGTGATGGGGAGCGATGGGGAGCGACGGGGAGCGGCAGATGAAGCTTTACTCACTTGCCTGCCGCTCACCTCCTGCTCTGCAGCCCAGTTCCTAACAAGCTGCAGACCGGTACCGGTCTGCAGCCCCGGGGTTGGGGACCCCTTCTCTAAGGATATAGATGAATCATGTTAGCTCTTTTAAAAGATGACTGTTGGGACTCCCCTGGTGGTCCAGTGGCTGAGACTGCACGCTCCTAATGCAGGGGACCCGGGTTCGATCTCTGGTCAGGGAACTAGATCCCACATGCCACAACTAAAGATCCTGCATGCTGCAACTAAAGATCCTGCATGCCACAACTAAAGATCCCGCATGCTGCAATGAAGATCCCACATGCCACGACTAAGAGCTGGTGCAGCCAAATAAATAAATTTTTTTTTTAAAAAAAGATCAATGTTTATTGACTTGGAGGTGTGGTGTGTGTTTATAGTTCTCAGAAAACTACTGAATATGTCTTCAATAAGCTTTTCCTTCTCTATCCACACTGCCTTATCCTTGGTTCTTACTTACATTGTCTTTTGCCTGAATCACTGCAATAAGCTCTCATGCAATCTCCTTCATTCATATTCTAATAACCACAACTGCCAAAGGGATTTTTTAAAATTTTAACTATATTTAAATACCTTTCTTCTTATTACAGAATTAATACATGTTTACTGTGGACATCAGAAAAGAGTTTGTAATAGCACAAAAAGATAATCACCATTAACACTGTATTATATATACTTCCAGCCATTTTCTATAAATAAACATACATCTTCAAATAAAAAGGATTATATTATACATACTTTATATGCCCTACTTTTTTTTTTTTTTTTTTTTTTTTTTTTTGCGGTACGCGGGCCTCTCACTGTTGTGGCCTCTCCCATTGCAGAGCACAGGCTCCGGACGTGCAGGCTCAGCGGCCATGGCTCACAGGCCTAGCCGCTCCGTGGCATGTGGGATCTTCCCAGACCGGGGCACGAACCCATGTCCCCTGCATAGGCAGGCAGACTCTCAACCACTGCGCCAACCAGGGAAGCCCTGCCCTACTTTTTAAAATTAGAGTTGTGAACAATTTCTTAGTATAAAATTACCTAGTAAAAAAATATTTTATTATTATTTTTTAATTTTTATTTTATTTTACTTTTGGCTGCATCGGGTCTTAGTCATGGCATGCGGGATCTTCGTTGAGGCATGCAGGATCTTTCGTTGTGGTGCACAGGCTTCTCTCTAGTTGTGGCGTGTGGATTTTCTCTTCTCTAGTTGTGGCACACAGGCTCCAGGGCACGTGGGCTCTGTAGTTGTGGCGTATGGGTTCCAGAGCATGTGGGCTCTGCAGTTTGCGGCACGCAGCCTCTCTAGTTGAAGCGTGCGAGCTCAGTAGTTGTGGCGCATGGGCTTAGTTGCACTGCGGCATGTGGGATCTTAGTTCCCTGACCAGGGATCGAACCAGAGCCCCCTGCATTCTAAGGCAGATTTTTTACCACTGGACCACTAGGGAAGTCCCTAAAAATATTTTAAAATATCCTATAATAAACATCTTTGTACATGCATCTTTGTTCATATCATAATTAACTCTTTTGGGGTAGAATTGCCAGGTCAACGGGGATGCATATTTTTAAGACTTTGAATCTTTGCCAAATACTCCATGGAAAGGTTTTACCCATTTATTATGTTTCCACCAGTAGAGTGATCATTTTAATGCAGAAATCAAATTGTTACTCAAAGACTTGGAAAAAACTTACAGCTTCAAAAACACAGGCCAGAGAAGGCTCGGAAATAAGGCTGTTGTAGTCATTTGGGCCAGCAAGTTTCCACATATAGTTGTGGCCCACTACAGTCTTCCTGACGAAACATGAAGAGTTCAAAATATGAAAGTTCTTTCTTCAACTCTTAGAACAAATGCCATGCAAGGCCAAGGACTTTCATTTTTATATATGACTAAGTACTTAATAGCTTTCTTCATTAATTATTAAGAGTGATTAAAATTTTATAGTCTCAAAAAGAAAAAAAGTGCAGTACTGCCAATTATCAAAAACTTTGGCTGCCACAGAAAGTTTGGTAATGATGCAAATTTCCTGCCACACATGTGACAGCACAGATTGCTGGAATTTCCACAGTTTTCAGGAATGATTTTGAGGGGACTGGGGAGACTTCATAGTGTCTTAAGTTTCAAATACAGCCGTTCTTGTATGTGTTATTTCACGGGTCAAATATAGTTGTTTTTCTGGTTTTATGATATTGTTCATGCATAAACGTTATGATATTGCCACTTGGGGTTGCTATTTTGTTCCTCCCTAATCCTTTGTTATCATCAAATTCTCTTCTCACAAGAAGTGGAATGGATGGGTTAGGTGTATTACGAGGTCTTTTGTGCCAATTAACATATGTGCAAATCATTGGTCTGAATGCCTCAAAATCTCACTGCCCTGAGTCTACGTTGATTTACTAAGTTGGTTAACCTAGTAAAGAGACCTGGTAAATTATTGCCTATAAGGTGATCAGATGTTTGAAAGAAGGAAAGAAAACAGAGTGGCTGAAAGCAATTTTGGGAAAGAGTGACAGGAGGCTCACAGACTCACCCTTTCTCCTCCCAACTCTTGGTTTTTAAGACAGTGGTCTTATGTGACAGAATATATGCAGGAATATATATTATATGAATATATATATAAAACAGGACTCAAACATTAGCAGGGGTAAGAGATCTGAGCCACCTATTAGCCTAATAGAAACATAAACAACACTGTGTTGAGAACTGCACCAATACTGTTTTGTACTCAGCTCAAGCTACCCAGCTGCTGGCCTACAGATTCATGAAACTCCTGCTTTGAATCTGAAAGACTAGCAGGAAAGAGGAGAGAGCTCTTCCTACATAAGTGTTTATTGGAGGAAATGGAGATATCTGTATAACTGGTTCTGATGATAGGTTCAAAGTTTCCCCTTGATTTTAAAATATATAGGATTTACCTTGACAAACAGCTCATGAGACGATATGAGAATCTGGTTTTCACCAGTCCAGCTCGCATTTCAACAGGAATTCCGTAATGTTACGAGCCCGAGGAAGAACTGCTCCACTGCATGGCAGTACATTTCCATTCCCTTATGGAGAAAAAGGGGACGAGAAAATTAGCTAAATCAGTTCTGCTTGATTCTGCTCACATCTCTACTGCCAAGAGTAGCAGTTATTCACCAACAGGCACTAGAAATACCCACACACCCAGAGACATGTACAGTCAAGCATTTGTTAGACTATAACTTAATAAGCGTGTTGTTTTCCATTAACCAGGCCTCTAGATAAAATATTCAGTACCATCAAAATTTGGCTTGCCTTAACAGCAGAATTTTATGCACAGTCCTAGGTCAGCTATAAATCACAAATAGTTACTTTTCATCCAAGACAAAGTTCCAAAAAGTTTTCTCTGCCCATCCTCTGAGGTAGGGTGAAACAACACCAATGAGGGTCCCTGACAGGCCACAAGCAAGGGCAGGAGAGAAGATGCAATGACAGAAAAAGAAAAGCAGGGATAAAGTGGAAAGAAAAGAGAGGAAAGACTAAAAGTAATAGAACATTTATAAGACAAATGTGAATGATCTCATGTGTTACAGTACTGAATTGCCATAGGTTATATTTATTCAGCATCATCTACCCTATGCCAGACACTCTTCTAAGTGCTTTTATATGCATTATTTAATTCATTCAACACACATTCGTGGCACACCTTCTGTGTGCCAGGCACTGTTCTAAGAATGTTCTGTAGAGAACAAAATAGGTGAAAATCTCCTCCTTCTTGGAACTTACATTTCAGTAGGGAAGATCTTATTTAATCATCCAATAAGGAAATGAGATAGGAAAAGTATGTGAGAAAGGACAGATAAAGAGAATTTAGGAACAGGGAGATAAAGGAGATGAAGGTCAGAGTGAAGTGTCCTTTTCAAGGCTTTCAGATGCTAGAAAGAAGATAAATCTCTGTTCACGCCTCAGCTCCTCCAACATAAAGGTTTTGGAAGGTCTCCAACATAAAGGCTTCGGAAGGTCCCACCATAACCAATTTAGTGAAAAGCCTGAATTGGAAATGTTTGAAGAAATATACTTCTATATTATATCAAATGTATATAGCAATTTGAAATGCTAACAAAGTCTTTCTGAGTAGATATCCTGTTTTAATAAAAATATAAGACCTATTTGTAACAAGCAACATTCACCTGCACATATAACCCTTGTTTCTCTCAGTCTTTTTCAGTGAAAGAGGAAAAAAAAACCCAGTGACCTAAGAAAAGATAAACCAGATATTTGGCTGAATCCCTCACCAGCACCAATTATAATACTAATAGATGCCATTTATTGAGGACTTTCTATTTGCTGTATAACAAACTGTCCCAAAACTTAGTCATTTCACAGCAATGAATTATTATTTCTCATAATATATAGGTTGGCAGGTCAGTTCAGGTCTCAACAGCTCACTCACATGGCTGCATTCAGGTGGGACTCCGGCTCCCTGATGCCTCTTTCTCCATGTGGTCTCTTACCACACAAGAATCTAGGCTGAGCTTCCCTACAAAGTGGCACAAGTGGTCCAAGAGAGCAAAAGTGGAAACTGCCAGGCCTCTTAAGACCTGGGCTTGGAATTGGCCAACAACACATCTGCCACGTCCTACTGGCCAGAGCAAGTCATAAGCCCAGGCACACTTCTAGGGGAAGGGAAATAGATCCCACCTCTTTTTGGGAGGAATATTGATCCTTACAATGATGAGAATTGTTGGCAACCATTTTGCAGGCAAGCCATCTCACTTGCCACATGCCAAAAACTATACTATCTTAATGAATCTTCAACAGCAACTTATGAAATAATCACCATTTTATCCCTATTTTACAATAAGGAAAATTAGTTCCTGAAAGGTTAAATATCCTCCTGCAAGTAGGTGGCAGACCTAAGACCAGATCTTAATCACCTTCAGAGTTCCAATTCACAACTATCCCTCAATACAACAGTCAGTAGAGTTAGAGGCATTGAACCCCATGTTCCCTCCCCCTTAGGGAAGCAGGAAAGCATGGCAATGAAGAGCTTGAACTCGGATCAAATTGCCTTGGTTCAAATCTTGGCTCTAAGTCTCATTAGCTCTGTGACTTTGGGCTAGTTACTTAGACTCAAGTTCACAGTCTTCAGAACAGGGCTGGTAACAACATCTACTCCACAGGACTATTATGAGATAATGCATGTAAAGCACTGCCTGGATAGAGTATGTGCTCCATAAATGTTAATTACTTTTGTTATCCCCTGCGTGTCCTGACTAGTTTACCCTGAATCAAGCAGTACTACAGTGCCAAGACCATGGTCTCTGAGGCTGCTGCTGACCAGTGATCCTGAGTCTATGCAACTTAATCATCATCTTCCCTGTTGGCCTTGCTTCTAATTCTGCTTTGCCTCTAGACCCATGCTGCTGCTGCAGTAACCACTGCAGAGGGTCCTGCTTCACTGTGGTCCCTCTCTGCTCACTAGTTGCACTTCCTGCTTCCTTCTGGAGCTTCCACTTCATGCTAGAGATCTGGTGGCCGTCCGTGTTTATCTAACAACATTCTCCCTTTGTCAGTGCTCTGTTAATTCTTCTGATTACACAAAGGAAGAACGGCTCTCAGGGTCAACCCCATTAATACCTTTCTTCGTCTTTGACTATTTAAAAAAGGCTCACAAACATCCCTTTATAACAAGGGAAGAGGGAACAGAAGTTTCCCCAGTTCCAAACATTTGCTGGATGTTTCCTGTACCAACTCAGTTCCTTTTCTGCTGTCTGTGCTTTCAAAGAACTGCCGTGTTTCAGAATGAGTGACCACTAGGTGGCAGGGGTGTTTTGCTCCCCAGCTCATTACCTTCTTCCTCCTTGCAATCTCAATTACAGCCAAAATACAGTTCCTTTTAAGATGAATGAGTTGCTTTTAAATAAACCTACTTATCCATAGGAAGTTTAAGGTGAACGATAAATTTCAAGGACATTCTCTTGAAAATTCACTGTGATGTCACTAATTCTATTGGAGAGTTCTCGCAGGAGTTATATTACTTAAAGCAGTTTTATAGCCTTTGGCTTGACAGGGCTTGGGAAAAGTAAACAAATCTCAGCTTGTTCAGGGCACGGCCAAAGCTGATTGCTTTCCTCTCTAGTTGTTATCATCACCTGACAGGCCAAAGGTCCGTTGGGTTAAGAGTTCATGGACTCCTAGTCTACCATATCATTTCATTAATAGGATTGTAGACCCATCACTTGTTTCCCAATGAGGTCCCAAAAGGTTTTCTTGGGGACGATGGAATTTTAGTAGTTTCTTGAGTGAGAAGCAGGTGTAGGGGTATCCTTTCTTTCAATTACATCCCCACAGGAATCCAACCTGGCAAGCGGAATCCTAACAAAATAGGTTGGGAGCTATAAAGAAGAAAAGTAGAGAGGGGCTTCCCTGGTGGCGCAGTGGTTAAGAATCCGCCTGCCAATGCAGGGAACATGGGTTCATAGCCCTGGTCCAGGAAGATCCCACATGACGTGGAGCAATGAAGCCCATGCGCCACTACTGAGCCTGCACTCTAGAGCCCACGAGCCACAAACTACTGAGCCCACAAGGCACAACTACAGAAGCCTGCACGCCTAGAGCCCATGCTTTGCAACAAGAGAAGCCCGCGCACTGCAACAAAGAGTAGCCCCTGCTCACCGCAACTAGAGAAAAGCCTGCGCACAGCAACAAAGACCCAACGCAGCCAAAAATATAAATAAATAAAATAAATTAATTTTTTTTTTTAAAAAGGAAGAAAAGTAGAGAAAGGTACAAAGTGGGCAGCAGAAAGGCCAGGAGTGCTGATAAAACCCTCACCTAACAGTATGGGGAATCAAAAGATACTGTCTACAGCTGATAAAACAAAAAAATGTTTCATATATCGCTTAAATTTACCCCAGTAAATTTAACATAGAGGAACAAACTATATTGGGCTGTAACTTTAATGGGAGGGGAAGGGAGGGGGAAATAGGCTAAATCTCAAGTACCACAACAGACTTCACAGATAACGCCAAAATTGAAAAAGCAAAACATAGCACTTCAAGCATGCTATTTAGCGACATGGAGGAAATCACCATGTAAACTAAAGGCAGACGTGGTTAACAGTCCTTGCTTCCGTACAAGAGCAGAGGAAGGGACAGGGCTGGGGAGTGGCTGTACTCTTTAACTTTCTAACCACGATATTGTTTTACCCTTATGAATAGGCAAGGATAGACAGCTATTAGGGTAAAATAGATATCTGTATTCATGGGAGCAACTACCACTCAGTTCCTAATTTGTGTCACTGTATCTGATAGGGATTATTAAATTTAATCATTTGCTTATTTACTTAGGGGTCACTTTAGTTTACTATAATACAACTACCAGTTAGAAAGGAATTAGAGGCTTCAATTTCTACAGGTATGTGTTACTTATTCAAAACTGGCATTTTCAAGCAAGGATGCACTTTAGTCAATATTTTCACAGCAGATCATCAGGGTTTGTCTGATGTAAGCTAGAATACTATTTTGGTTCTGGTTTATTACTCTTTGCAATAAACCAGAACCAGAACTCTAAAGAGCAAATATGTCCATTTTTACTTCCTCTGTAGCATTTTGGCCTGAGCTCTTGAGCATTCATCCCTCAGCAGAATATGGGCACTTTGAACCAGCAAAATCTGCTAGGTCTGACCCTTAAACTTCCTGTTCTTTACCTTGTTTTCAAACCCACATCCAATTCATCAGCAGTGACAGGTCATCCCTCAAAATACACTAGAATCTGACAATTCTCACCACACCCACCCCTAATATCCTAGTTTGAGTCATCATTCTCTCTCACTTGGACCACTGAAATGGCCTGGGGACTGCTTCCATTCCTGCACTCTACTGTTCTCCGTGCAGCAGCCAGAGTGATTCTTTTAAAATCTAAGTCACGGTGACAATTTGTAAAACATTGGCCTATATGATGTACCCATCCCATCTTATCTTCTCCCTCTCTCCCCCTCATTCCCTCCTCCCAGTCTACACTGGCCTCCTGGCTGGCTATTCCTAAACCCTGTTGAACATGTTCCTGCCCTCAGCCTGGAATGCTCTTCACCCAGATACCCAAATGGCTTGCTTTTCATTTCCTTCAGGCTCTGCTTTGTCACCTTATCAAAGAGGCCTTCCTAACCACCTGATATAAAATAGGTTTTCCCCTCCATCTCTCTAGCACTCTTCATTAGTTTTTCTCCGTAATACTTATCATCACAGGGATGATATGTGTATTTTTCTGTATTGTCTGTCATTTCCATTAGCATATAAGCTCTAGAAAAAATTTTCAGTGCTGTATCTTTAGTGCCTGAGAGTGTCTAACATGTAATACATGTTCAAGAAGTTCTGTTGCAGACTTCCCTGATGGAGCAGTGGTTAAGAATCCACCTGCCAATGCAGGGGACACGGGTTCGAGCGCTGGTTTGGGAAGATCCCACATGCCGTGGAGTAACTAAGCCCGTGCGCCACAACTACTGAAGCCCGCGCGCCTAGAGCCCGCACTCCGCAACAAGAGAAGCCACTGCAATGAGAAGCCCACGCACCGCAATGAAGAGCAGTCCCCCACTCGCCGCAACTAGAGAAAGCCCGCATGCATCAACGAAGACCCAACGCAGCCATAACTAACTAAATAAATAAATTTATAAAAAAAAAATTCTGTTGCTTCAACGACAGACCTAACATTACAGGTAGTTACTGTCTTAGGGTAATGTTTCCCCACGTGCGTGACCTGTTTATGAGAGACAATTTAAATAGTATAAAGGTATGCATTAAATAACACTGAATCAAGTGGAAAGAATCTTTTCAATATTTTAATCCCTCTCATTATGTCAAGAAGGTCTCATTTAATGCAATTTTGTCTCTAATACTTGATAATTTATCCTTTTAAAAAGCAAATGGGCCTCACATTTAGAACCTTTTATAGGGAACACTATCTGGCCAGCATTTAATAACTTTGTTTCCACTGTATTTTTTTTTAATGGCACGATTTATTTTAATTATGTAACACGTTAATCTCATTTAGAGCTTGCAAGAACTCTTATGAGAGAAGTAGCATTTTGCATGTGAGGAAACTGCAGAAGAGTTTCCCATGACACCAAAGTTTCCTTTAAGACAAACTTCACCAATTTAAATATTTTAAACTGTACAATTCAGTGTTTCTTAGTAATAGTCACAATGTTGTGCAACCATCACTACTTCCAAAACATTCTCAACACCCCAAAAAGAAACCCCATACCCTTTAGCTATCACTCCCCAATCTCCTCATTCCCCCCAGCCCTAAACAACCACTAATCTTTCTGTCTGTATATATTCGCCTATTCTAGACATTTCATACAAATGGAATATGTGGTCTCTGGGGACTGTTGTTGTTTTTTTTCACTTTGCGTGTTTTCAACGCTCATCCATGTTGTAGCATGTTTCAGTACTTCATTCCTTTTCTTAATGACTGAATAATAATACTGCATTGTGTGGATACACCACTTTTGTTTACCTATTCATCAGCTGAGGGATATTCTGGTTGTTTCCACTTTTTGGCTCTTATAAATAATGCTGCTAAGCACATTCATGTAAAAGTTTTTGTTTGAACATCTGTTTTCAGTTCTCTTGGGTATATAGCTACCAGTAGAAATGCTGGATCATATGGTAATTCTGTTTAACTTTATGAGGAAAGGACAAACTGTTTTCAACAGTGGCTGTACCATTTTGCATTCCCACCAGGAAAGCCCAAGTGTTCCATTGCTCCACACCCTTACTGAAACTTGGCATGTCCACTTTTCAAAACTTTTAGCCACTCAAATAGGTATTTCACTGCGATTTTAATTTGCATTTCCCTAATAACTAGTAACCTTGATCATCCTTCCACGTGACTGTTGACCATATGCGTGTCTTCTCTGGAGAAATATTCCAAATGGCCTTTGCCCATTTTTAAATGAATTACTTTTTGTTGCTGAATTGTAAAATCTCCTTCTAAAATAACTTGTTGAAACTATAAATTTAAAGAAAAGTGTTACGTAAACAACAGTACAATTGGGCAAAAATAATGAAGGCAATGTACAACTCAGGGACTAGTTTGAGCAATACTGGCTCAGACGCTAAAAGCAAGCATTCTGGAGTCACAGCACCCAAGTTCAAATCCCAGTTCTGCCTCTAAAGTGCTGTGGGGGACGTTTTGGGCAAGATACTTAACCTCTGTGAGACTGTTTCCCCGGCTTTAAGAGGGGTGGCCCCTGCCACTTGAGAATTATTGGAACAAATTAAATGACGCGTGTGAAGCGCTTACTCAGTGCCAGCGCCGCTAAGCGCTCTCTAAAGTTAGCTACAAGGACGTCTGGCGACGAAGCCCGCGGCCTCCCCGGTTCAGCTTGCTGAGGCGCCTGTCCGCAACCGCAGAAACCAACCACCACGTACTGCACGCCACCGCGCACAGACCTTTACACACACGCCCTTTCCTCAGCGACCTCGCACCGGCGCCCGCCCCTAGCGCGGAGCCCCTGTGACCGCGCCACCAGACTTCCGTTTCCGGGGCACCGAGGCGACTTCCGGCGCGGTGACCTCGGCGCGCTGGCCTCGGCGGCACCGGGAGCCGGAAGGGTGTTCATTGGCGACCGGTAACCGGGCGGCGGGTGGGAGGGGCCCGTTGGGGCGCTGCTGACCCTCGGCAGGGAAGGGCGGCCTTCGTCTTGCGACCCGGGCCGGAGACTGGGTACACTTCAGCCCGATCCACGGTGGAGCCGTTCTCGCTACCTTTCCCTGGGCTTCACCTGCTCCCCAGGATCCTGTGATTAGGGCCCTGGGGGTGGGAGTCGGGAGACGTGGGTTTCATTCTAGCCTGCGCCATTGGTTGGCTCTCTGACCGTGGTAGGATACGTCCTTTCGTGGGCTTCAGCTGCCTTATTTAGCAGATGGAGGTCGTTATCACAGTGATTGTGAGCTCCTTAATGGCAGGAACTGACATTTATTTGTGTTAGACACTGTCGCCTGTCCCGGGTACAGAACAAGAACTGTGTAGGTACTCTGGGCCTACTTGTTTTGGCTCACGAAACTTTGAAAATCTGCCGAGAACTATTGATCTCCACCTCCCACCCAGCTCTTTAGTCCCTCCTACTCCACCCCGCCCCCCACCCTACCAAAAGCTCAGATAAAGGAAATTTGGCTTACTGGTTTAAATAGTTCACAGGTCTCTCTTGATGCCCATCCAAGCATCCCAGAGCCTATCCTGTCCTAGGCATTCAAATATTTGTAGTCACTAGATAGTAGGTGCTCAGTTGATCATTTTTTAATGCATGAATCACTGTCCATTTCAAGGAGGAAGATAGATATCCTTAATTAGCAAGTTTTAATCATGGGCCTGGCAGTATGCTATTCCCACTGAAGTCTTACAACAACTCTAAGAGAGAGGCATTATTCAGTTCCCATTTGGCAGATAAGGAAGTTGAGGCAATGGAGAATAAACTTGTTTTAGGTCATTCAGCCTCTGAATGGTGAGGGCAAGAATTCAGACCCAGGTCTGAAATTCCAAAGCCCCATGTTCTTAACTGCTAGCTGAAAAAGGACTAGATGTAGAAATAGTTTTAAATGTGTTGTAGCAACTTCTGTTTTGGGATTAACTGTTGTAGTTATGCGATGGCTATCATCAAGATAGGTGATCCCAAACCAAACATTGCATGCTGTGGAAATACTCTTGTCTGTCTCCTTTTCTTCCACAGTACCTGTATTGCTTGTTTAATAATATTTTATATCCTCCACTTTGTACCCATGTTATTCAGTCCTTTTATCTTTGGTGAATACTGATTCCGTTGTGTTGCATTGTTCTGCCAGACCTCCAAAGCAGATGTTTTTAGTTATAGTTGAAATAAGAGGTGATAACGTTTAGGCATTATTTCTTTTTCTTTTCTGTACTACTTTTAAAGGGACTATATTCAGGACCTTGGAAGCACTGCCAATATGTCTGATGTTCAAGAAGCCACTAACCAGCTCCTGGATGTGAACCTTCATGAGAACCAGAGGTCTATACAAGTGACAGAAAGTGGCCTCAGAAGTGAGTCTGAACATCTCCAAGTCACTATTGGAGCCACTGTGCCTACTGGTTTTGAGCAAACAGCTGCAGATGAAGTGAGAGAGAAATTGGGGTCACCGTGCAAAATCAGCAAAGACCGGGGCAAGATATATTTTGACATTTCAGTGGAAAGTCTGGCTCAGGTTTGAATGAAGCAATGTTTAAAATAGTTTTCTAAATATATCATTTTATGGTTACTTTCTAGTTTACAGACCTCTCTGGAATCCTTATTGCTTTTCTTTTCTTTGCTCTGCCCCAAATCAGGTAATTTTAAAGTATTACTGCATTTTCCATTGGGTACTGATTTGTAAGTGTGACTACTAGGTTTGCTTTATTTTTTAGAAGTGATCCTAGTATTTCCTGAGGATGAATTCACCAGAAAGGATCCTGTGAGACTTATGAAGAAATTCTTAGTATCTGCTACGCCTCTTAGAATTTATTTACTTCAGCATCTAGCTGAAGTTTAGACTTCAGTGGTGAAGCATAAAGGGAGAGATTTTTCTTTTTATCTGTGTCAAATTTATTCTTGCTCAAAAGTAATTAGGAATCACTGAAGGTGAGAAGTGAAGGTCAGCAAAACTGCCATCCCACTAAAGTAAAAGCTAAGCTGTATCTCATTACTACATAAGCAACATGAGGGCAGGGATTGTTGCCTGTTTGTTTGTTTTTTTTCTTTTTTTTGGTCAATATCTCCCAAGCTCTTAGTATCTGGCATATAGTAGACACCCACTACATATCTGTGGGATGAATTGGTAAGCAAGTATTTTTCATCCAGTGTTTTAGATAACAACTCAGCAGCTTTGTAAAGATAGGCCCTACCATTATCCTCATTAATTAAGGATTAATTAATTTTATTCCTAAAATTGAGCTTAGGAGTAAGTAATTTGCACAGGGTTGCTTAGCTAATAATCACAGAGCTGGAGCTCAAACCCTACCTATACAGTACCCCAGAGAGCCATGAGGGCAGTATAAAGCCCCACTTCACTGTCTTCCTCTCTCCCTTCCCCCCAAAACCCATGTTGCCCACATAACACTTCAAGCTTCTATCCTGCCATCTGTCTTTTTTCCTTTTCTGTAGAGGAACAGAAGCTGGGAAAAATTTTAAATACAAATTATAGGTATTAGCTGCTTTAAAATCTTTGTACCTGATTTTTATATTTAAATGCTGATAGTTTATGCGCTTCAAAAGTTTTTGGAGAAATTTGTTTCTAACATTTTTTTCCCTCCCCAGGTTCACTGTCTGAGATCAGTTGATAACTTATTTGTGGTTGTTCAGGAGTTTAAGGATTACCAGTTCAAAGAAACAAAGGTGAGCTATCCCAAACGCAGTAGCTGATTTTCAGCCGTCTTCCCAAAGAGATTATTTCCACTTTTCACATTCTGTGTATCGTTTAGCATTACTGCTGCTTTTATAATATAGAATACTGGGAGACTTTTACAGTAAAATCCAGAGATTTATTGATAGTCCATCGCAAAAGTTGCTTTTAAAAATCATTATTGCAGGGGGTGGGGAATGGATGAAGGGAGTCAACAGGTACAGATTTCCAGTTATAAGTAAGTCCAGGGGCTATAATGTACAGTATGGTGACTGTAATTAATACTGTATTGCACATTTGCAAATTGCTAAGATAGTAGGTCTTAAAAGTTCTCGTCACAAGAAAAAAAATTTTAACGGTATGGTGACAGATGTTAACTAGATTGTGGTGATCATTTTGCAATGTAAACAAATACTGAATCATTATGTGTACACCTGAGACTAAAATAATATTATATGTTAATTGTATTCCATTTTCTAAAAAGATGAAAGAATAACAACAAAGAAATAAATATCAATATTGAAAAACTTATAAGAAATAGAACAAATTGTTTGACTTTCTTACAAAAGAGGGACACCTTAGATGAGCTTTGCTGATGTATATGGTTTCAAAATAGAATTGCTTCTAGGCTGTGAACCAGAGTAGGTGACAGTTTGTGTCATCTACAAATAACACTTTCTCTCACCATGCTCCTTTTGCCCTGCTTTCTTCTCTAGCTTGTTTTTTGAAATAAAGCCAAAGTAATATCTAAATACTCCTTCAGTTGTTAGGATAACAGCTTTGTCCCCAACTTGTATTTAGCATCTGATTCCTAAATATTGAGACGCTGCCTAAGCTGAACGCTGAAAATAGATCACAGTGAGTCTTTGGTATTTTTCCAGATTGCTTTTTGGTCTGGTTTCCAGAGTCAAATGCTTGAAAACTTTTTTCTTTCAGTTTTATTGCCTATATTAGAAATAATCTTTTTTAAAGTTGTGATGTGCTGCCTAATTCTCTAATTTTTATTTATTGACAACAGGTTGATTTCAAAAACTAAACTGATATGAACCCCCAACCTAGAAAAAAACAGACCTAAAAGAACTGAGACTCAAAATAGATGATAATTTTATTAACTAAAAATGTAACTTCTAACACTAGTTTTATAACCCTTCAGCCTTCTGATAGGCATTGCCAACCATATCATATCTATAAAACTAGTGAATAGCAGGCAGGGTACTGACAGTTTTTGCTCTTAAGTATTTCAAAATTGTGATAGTCAATTCTATACATGAATAAATGTTAACATATTTTTTAAAACTATAAGTGTCCATCTTAAATTCTTGCCTCTAACCTACTAGGGTGTTATTAATATTTTCTTCAATTACTATGTTTTTGTCATCTTAGAATTTGTATTATTTTGAGTATTTTTGGAGGTGAATTTGTTATTATGGAATGGTTCTATATGAGCCAGGTATTCAGAGTTGCCTTGTAAGCAACTGCAAAAGATATTACTGGTGGAAGTCCCAGAAGAAGAGCAGCAGGGATTAAGGCAGATTTTCTTTCATTTTTTTTTCTTTTTTTAAAAAATAATTTCACCTTTTATTTTTTTTTTTAATTTATTTTACTTTTGGCTGCATTGGGTCTTTGTTGTTACACACGGGCTTTCTCTAGTTGCGGCGAGCGGGGGCTACTCTTCGTTGCGGTGCGCGGGCTTCTCATTGCGGTGGCTTTTCTTGTTGCGGAGCACAGGCTCTAGGTGCATGGGCTTCAGTAGTTATGGCACTCAGGCTAAGAAGTTGTGGCACATGGGCTTAGTTGCTCCACGGCATGTGGGATCTGCCCAGACCAGGGCATGAACCTGTGTCCCCTGCATTGGCAGGTAGATTCTTAACTGCTGCGCCACCAGGGAAGCCCTGAGGTAGATTTTCAGATCTCTGCAAGGGCAACTTCTCTTGTGTATAACCATGAGAAATTGTTAAGCCCTCCACTTTGTGGACTTAATTTGGAACATGCCCCCAATAAAACCTTGTTTTTAAACATTCGCTTCTAGTTTTCATTCTGTTGACCATCAGTTTTTCTTTGTTGCATTATACTTTCTCATGGCTTATAAAAGCCTGTTAGTTTAAGCATTCTAATGGGTTCTCTTATTTTTAAATATTCAGATGATATCATGAATTTTATTAGCCTTTTTATTAACTGATTTTAAAAAAGGCTAACATCTGTGATTAAAATTTTTTTAAGCTAGTTTATACATGTTCTTAGAGCAAAACTGTAAAGACTGAAAAGATATACAGTGAAAAGTATTCCCCTGTTTTCATACCAAGTGTTTCCCTCCTTGGAGGCAACAACTATTACCAATTTCTGAGATATCCTTCTAGAGATATTTTATGAATATGTGTATTTTATTTACATATTTACACAAATGGAAGTATGACATACATACTGTCCTGTGCTGTGCTTTTTCTCATTTTTCTTGGAGATGATGGCAATATCATTGTTGGATGTGACTGTATCACAATTTAATCGGTCCCATTTTAGGACATTAGGATTTTTCACAGTCTTGCTATTACAGTAGTACAATGAACATCCTATATACACCCTTGTACATATTCAGTCTGAGGGTCATTTTTCTGTTTAATAAGTTTATCCCATTGATGTTTATTGACACGACAGAAATGTTTGGTCTTGGTTCAGTCACATTTATGCTACATGCCTTCTGCTTTCTTTTTCTTTCTTTTTAAAAATTTATGTTACGTGTTTTCTTTACTTTTTCCCCGTGCACGTGTTTTAAAATATTTGGAAGGCTTGTATTTGCTCTCTAGCTATTACCTTTATAAATACAACTTAATCTACTGCTTACACAGTATTTTTGAATCCCTACTAAGAGCAGTGATGAAATTGGCATATTTCCCACATCTCTCTTCCTTCCCTTTCACCTTCCAGTTTTATAATTTTTCTTAGCGTTGAACCACATGCCTTTAAATCCTTTAAATATACTTTTTTAAAAATCATCTTTATTTATTTATTTTTTTAAAGATTGGATGAAACCCGAAAAGCTTTAATGCTGCATGAAAAGTCACTGAGATTATATTCTGGAAGCACCAAACTGCCTGTGTTTTGCACTTTCTCTGCTAAGCATTAATTTCTATCCTTTGACCTTGGGGTATGAGAGAAGAGGATATCAGTGTGCTTAAATTACTTCCCATCTTCTGTTCCCTTTCCCCTCTAAGGACAGGCCACTTTGTAACATTTACATTCTGTTTTGCAGTCATAATCCCTGTATTTGTTTTCATTTTAGTCCTATAGTTAAATTGATTATAGACATACTACCTGTCCTTTTGTTACAGTTTTTATCTCTTGACTGGCATGAGTTCACAAATGTTTGTCTTTCACCTTTCTATTTGATTAATAGTTTGGGTTTAAAATTTGGAGTCACGCTTTCCTTCCTTAAGAATATCATAGACAATGTTTGTTCTCTTCTAGCATGAAATGTTGCCATGGAGAATTCTGAAGTCATCCTGTTATTTTTCCTCCTTATTTGTTGCTTTCTTGTTATTTTTGCTTGATGCCCAGATGATTTTTTTTTTTCAATTTTGAAGTTCACCAGGGTACATCTCCTTGTTGCTAATTCCAGTTAAGACATGTCAGTCTGTAGAGAAATTCACTTCCATTTATGTTTCTTGAAAGTTTTCTTGAATTATTTTTTTAGTATGTTTTCTTTATTTTAAATCCCTCCATCAGGGATAAACCAGTTATACATACAGCAGGATCTCTTTGACTGTCTTTGATGTTTTATCATGTTCTCTCTAATCCATTTTAAAATTTTTGCTCATTTTTATTGTATTTGCTTTACTTTTCTTCACATCCCTTACTGTGTTTTCAGCGGTGGCTTTTATATGTGGTGCTTTCAATATGGTCTTCATTTTTGCAGTGGTTTGTTTTTTTATTCCACTTTTCTTTGAACTCTACAAGATCCTGTTTCATCTCCTTCTGGCGGCTCCCCTCATCTTTTTCCTGCTTTTATATCTCTGCTTTGAGCTCTTATTTTACAAAAGTATCTCCTTATTACATTTTTTGATGTCATGTCAACATATTTGACCACGGTTTTCAGCTGCTCTGTGGCAGTGTCTTTCTGGCCACTGGATTTAGTCCACTGTTTTTCTGTCCCTTTTCTTCTTTTTTCCGTTCATATAAGTCTGGTGCTGATAACTTTTGATAATTGCTCATCTTTGAATGAGGTAGTTCCTCTTGGGCCTACTGTTTATAGGAGGTTCAGGAACTGTTCCAAGCTAGCAAGAAATCCCTCTGGTTCACTGTGAAGTTCCTTTTGACAAAAGGTTGTGGTGAATGAGTTCTCTTCCTTTTTTTTTAAATAGCTTTATTGAGGTGTAATTTCCATACCACTTAATGAGTTCTTTTAACCATTACTTCTCCCTAGCTGGAAGCATTCAGCAGCTTTAGGGTTATTCACAATGTAGAGTATCTCTCCCCATCTCTACTCTGTTTCCAGCAAATAGAGCATGTCTGTGAGATTCCTTGTTCAGCCTCCATTTCTCTCCTCTGCTGCTTCTGGGTACAAACGAGATCCAGGGACGCTCCCTCTCAGTGCATGTACTTGTTCCCTGCTGTTCCAGAGAAGAGTTTATTTCCTACTGCTCTGCAGACTGCTCTCCCCTTTGTCTGAGATCTGTAGTCATTCTCCCTCTGTTGTCTTTCTGCACCTCTGCTTTACCTTCACTGAACCTGGGAATTCTTATGTTAGAATTCTTATGTTCTGTTTCTAGGTTACAGATATCATGTAGATTCTCTTAGGATAGAGTTGGTATTTCTGTTGTTCTTTTCTTTTAGAGTGGTTTCTGAAGAAAGAAAGGGGCTGTACCAGTGTTATCCCACCATGTTAAACCTACGAGTCCTATAGATGCCCTTTATATGGAAATTATTTATAAATAAAATTGAATTTGCCCAACCTGAAATTACCATTATTTCATCAGGTTTCAAGTAGTATTAGAGCCTTCACTCATTTCCAATTCAAGTCTCAGCTCCATCAGTCAGCACTGATTTCTTTCTACTTTGATCTTCAGTAACATATACTGTCTGTGCCAGTGCTCTGCACCAGAACCTCTGATGGAAATGTTGTATGTTTATGCTGTCCAGCATGATAGCCATGTGAAGTGTAGCTAATATGACTGAGAAACTGAATTTTTAATTTTAAATCATTTAAAATATTTCAGTAGCTGTATGTGACTAGTGGCTGTTGAATTGGATAGCACGGCTCTGTACCACCCATTTTAACATTTTACCACATATCCATTAGCTGTTTACTGAGCACCTTTTTTACACCAGACACTGCTCTAATGTGTGCTTTATAGCAATGGTCAAGACAGCCAAGGTCTTTCCACCCTGTGCTTACCTTCTGGGAGGAGCCTAAACCTAATAACTTTAGATAATGTTAAGTTCTCTAAAGAAAATAAAATGAGAAAAGAATGACTTGAGAGGATTACTTTAAGTAGAGCAGGTCTCTCAAAGGATGTGCCTTTTAAATTGCTGTTAAATAATGAGAAGAGAACCAGCAATGCAGAGAGGCCATATGAAGCAAATACCTTCCAAGCAGAGGTACGAAGCTAGGGAGAGAATGATCCTGAAGTGATGTAAGAGACACAGGCAAGAGTCGGGTTGTTTGGGCTTTTTAAGGAAGTTAAATTTTGGGGGGTGTAATGGGAGGCTGTTGAGGGGCTTTAAGCATGATCAGATTTACTTTTCTAAAAGATGACTATAGATACTATTTAGAAATTGGATAGATACATTTTTAACTGCTTAAGCTTTGGGTTTTTTCTTTTCAAAAATAGTTAATTTGTATACACAGCACAAAATTCAAAAGGAAGTCAGTGAGAGGTAAGCTGCCCTCCCTCCCCTGTCTTTCATCTCCTCATTTCCACTCGCTGGAGGTAACCACTGTTAATAGTTCCTTATTTGCTTACATTTTAATCTTGAATCCCAGCCTCTGATCTACCATTCTGTCTTGTATTATTCTGTCGTAGCCTTAATTTGTGTAAATCTTAATTTTCAGTGAGACTTTAATTTCCTCAATTGCAGACATTATATTATTTACTCTTTTGTCCTGTACTCCTGCCACCCCCAACATAACAATTAACATAGTCTGTAGGCAAAGTAGGGGTTTATTTGTTCAATTAAAGTGGTGAGAAATGAATGAAATGAATGGATTTCATTCTCTCTTTTATAGGAAGAAGTTCTAAAGGATTTTGAGGACTTGGCTGGGAAGCTTCCATGGTCAGACCCTTTAAAAATATGGAAAATTAACACATGTTTCAAGAAAAAAAAAACAAAGCACAAAAAGATAAATCAGAATTCAAGTAAAGAGAAGATTGAAAGTGGACGAGGAGACAAAACAGATGAGAGAGATGTCAAAAAAGAGTTCACTAACAATGTCTTAGATTCACAGATCTTAGACTATTATGAAAATGCAGCCATCAAAGAAGAGATATCAACATTAGTAGGTGATGGTTTGACATCTTGCAAAGATGAGACTGAGGAAAGCTCAAAAGAAGAAACTGATTCTGAAGTGCTGAAGTTTAGAGTCACATGCAACAGGGCAGGAGAGAAACATTGCTTTTCCTCAAATGAGGCGGCAAGAGATTTTGGGGGTGCTGTTCAAGATTATTTTAAGTGGAAGGCTGACATGACCAACTTTGATGTGGAGGTAAGTGCAGGCTCTTACTGTGAGGATTCAAGAAGGCTCTCATAAATGTGTAGAATTTTCAAGACTAACCCAATCTTATGGACAAATTAAACTGAGGCCACAACGCTAATAGGGTATCTTTTTTTTTTAACATCTTTATTGGAGTATAATTGCTTAACAATGGTGTGTTAGTTTCTGCTTTATAACAAAATGAATCAGTTATACATATACATATATCCCCATATCTCTTCCCTCTTGCGTCTCCCTCCCTCCCACCCTTCCTACCCCACCCCTCTAGGTGGTCACAAAGCACCGAGCTGATCTCCCTGTGCTATGTGGCGGTTTCCCACTAGCTATCTATTTTACATTTGGTAGTGTATATATGTCCATGCCACTCTCTCACTTTGTCCCAGCTTACCCTTCCCCCTTCCCATATCTTCAAGTCCATTCTCTAGTAGGTCTGCGTCTTTATTCCTGTCTTGCCCCTAGGTTCTTTTGGCCATTTTTTTCTTAGATTCTATATATATGCGTTAGCATACAGTATTTGTTTTTCTCTTTCTGACTTACTTCACTCTGTATGATAGACTCTAGGTCCATCCACCTCACTACAAATAACTCAATTTCGTTTCTTTTTTATGGCTGAGTAATATTCCATTGTATATATGTGCCACATCTTCTTTATCCATTCATCTGTCAGTGGACACTTAGGTTGCTTCCATGTCCTGGCTATTGTAAATAGAGCTGTAGTGAACGTTGTGGTACATGACTCTTTTTGAATTATGGTTTTCTCAGGGTATATGCCCAGTAGTGGGATTGCTGGGTCGTATGGTAGTTCTATTTGTAGTTTTTTAAGCAACCTCCATACTGTTCTCCATAGTGGCTGTATCAGTTTACATTCCCACCAACAGTGCAAGAGGGTTCCCTTTTCTCCACACCCTCTCCAGCATTTATTGTTTGTAGATTTTTTGATGATGGCCATTCTGACCGGTGTGAGATGATATCTCATTGTAGTTTTTGATTTGCATTTCTCTAATGATTAATGATGTTGAGCATCCTTTCATGTGTTTGTTGGCAATCTGTATATCTTTGGAAAAATGTCTACACAACGACTCAAAACCTATGGGATGCAGCAAAAGCAGTTCTAAGAGGGAAGTTTATAGCAATACAATCCTACTTAAGAAACAAGAAACATCTCAAATAAACAACCTAACCTTACATCTAAAGCAATTAGAGAAAGAAGTACAAAAAAACCCCCAAAGTTAGCAGAAGGAAATAAATCATAAAGATCAGATCAGAAATAAATGAAAAAGAAATGAAGGAAACTATAGCAAAGATCAGTAAAACTAAAAGCTGGTTCTTTGAGAAGATGAACAAAATTGAGAAACCATTAGCCAGACTCATCAAGAAAAAAAGAAGACTCAAATCAATAGAATTAGAAATGAAAAAGGAGAAGTAACAACTGACACTAAAGAGATACAAAGCATCATGAGAGATTACTACAAGCAACTATATGCCAATAAAATGGACAACGTGGAAGAAATGGACAAATTCTTAGAAATGCACAACCTTCCGAGACTGAACCAGGAAGAAATAGAAAATATGAACAGACCAATCACAAGCACTGAAATTGAAACTGTGATTAAAAATCTTCCAACAGGGCTTCCCTGGTGGCGCAGTGGTTGAGAGTCCGCCTGCCGATGCAGGGGACACGGGTTCGTGCCCCGGTCCGGGAAGATCCCACATGCCGCGGAGTGGCTGGGCCCGTGAGCCATGGCCGCTGAGCCTGCGCGTCCGGAGCCTGTGCTCCGCAGTGGGAGAGGCCCCAGCAGTGAGAGGCCCGCGTACCGCAAAAAAAAAAAAAAAAAAAAAAAATCTTGCAACAAACAAAAGCCCAGGACCAGATGGCTTCACAGGCGAATTCTATCAAACGTTTAGAGAAGAGCTAACACTTATCCTTCT